>NW_016107666.1:748567-810069 GCF_001604975.1 Cebus imitator
TATTTTTAGTAGAGATGGGGTTTCACCATGTTGACCAGGATGGTCTTGATCTCTTGACCTCGTGATCCACCCGCCTCGGCCTCCCAAAGTGCTGGGATTACAGGCGTGAGCCACCGCGCCCGGCCAAGTCAGTATTTTCTTAATAAAACTAGTAACATTTATTAGAGGGTTTCTTCATAATGAGAAGGCAAAAGGACTTAATGCCTCACACATGAGGCAAGTGAAAAGAACATTTTTATTAACCGATTTGACTTTTGAATATATTGTTTTATTCACTTCAAAATCTGAACCTTGGCTGGGTACGGTGGCTCATGCCTGTAATCCCAGCACTTTGGGAGGCTGAGGTGTACAGATTACTTGAGGTCAGGGGTTCAAGGCCAGGCTGGCCAACATGGTGAAAAACCCGTCTCTAGTAAAAGCATAAAAATTAGCCGGGCATGGTGGTGGGCGCCTGTAATCGTAGTTACTCACGGGGCTGAAGAAGGAGAATCGCTTAAACATGGGAGGTGGAGGGTGGTGAGACTGTCTAAGCAAACAAGAAAAACTGAAGATAAAGAGCTGTGACAACAAAGTTTAAAAAAGGAGACAGCTACATATTTTACAGCTTAGCTTCTACCTAATACATCTTTAGAAAAAAAAAACGCATTGCCTTTAAAATTACCCTTTTTCAAACAAAATACGTGTCTACTTGGAGGTGCAAACTCTTACAGTAAGAACACAAATCAAAATCATTTTAACCAGTGCTAAACCGAGGCTCACGGAAGTTAAATAACAAGGCTATGGATACTTGGTCAGGTTCAGATTAGGCTCTCGTCTGACTTAAAAGTTTGCACGCCAAGTTCAAGGTAAAGAAAGGCTTCGCTGTCCTGAAGTCCCTAGTATGAGGCAAAGTTGCATGGCCATCAGAGAGCTAATTAAGAAAAACTGTGTTTAAATTATTTCCGCGTTTTAGAGTTCTCCACCTCTAGACTCAGAATGCAGTTAAAAGAAGTGACCCGAAACATTTCTGTTTTCCCTTGAGAGGAAATGCACAGTTGGAAGGGAAGTTCACAAAAACACCTCTTCACAAAACAGCAATACTGTTTTCATCTTTATAAAAAGCTCTCATCGCAACTCTGTGGTGGCACTCCATGCCCTCAAGTACTCATTTTGGTGATCACTGGCTCCCTTTCAGTCTGTCTCACAAGCCAGGTTATAAATGGTTTGAAAACGGGGGCCCAGTTTTTATTTCGAACCCATCGCAGAGTCTGGCACAGAGTGGCAGAGTGTGTGCCCAATAAATACTTGAGTGGAATTACACTGAAAACCAGGAAGAAGTAAAGCCATCTTCCATCTGCCAAAGACTTGTGTTGCTGTACCGGTAATTTTCATTCTTGGAGAGCTTTAATGTGAATGAAATTATTTCTTAAGTGTGCATTTGAGAATTCCATGGAAAGCAGTTTTAAAAATTAAGCATGCCCTCTTAGAAGCAGGGGACACAATTCTGGACAGACGAGCAAGAAAGTGACAGTGACCTCTCTGCATTGTTCAGAAAAGAAAGGTCAACAAAGAGTAGAAATAGAACCCTCAACACACCCTGCATTCTTTCCTTGGAACGTTCTCTGTGTATCCCTTATCATTTAAGCTCTTTATCTGCAGTTTTCTTGAAGCTGACTATATCCTCTTTTGGGGTGAGGGGAGGAGAGGGAGGAAGGAGATGGAGGAGAAGGTCTGAGATGATTTTTTTCGACAGCAGCGTCCACTTAGGCCCTTGGGGAGGCCGGGTCACGGGGCCCCCTTGCACCAGTGGTCTACAACGTCTTTCCTGCGGTTTACAACTGCTCTTTAAAAATAATTTCCCTTTGGGACAGCCCTCGGCTTCTTCCTGCCACCCCCATCCCCACCCGAATCCATAGAGGCCCCAGGCAAAGAAACGCTCTGGCTCCCCGGGTAGGTCTCAGAGTAAACAGCACGCTTGGAGGATTACAATCGACCCGAGGCCAATTCGACCCTTTCCCTTTGCCGCCCTCAATTGACCCTTGACAGCAGCCCCTGCTCTCCCTTCAAATGGAAAACCCACAGACACACACAAACAAAAACCCCCAAGTCTTCCTTTCGGTTGCTACCCGCAATGACGTTTCCCCCTCGGGTCCCGCCCCTCCAGGGGGCTTGGAATTTTGGGATTGGCCGAGAGGCTGTGGCGACAAGGCCCCGATTGGACGGCATGGCGCTGACTGACAGCGGGGGCGGCCGCCGCACCCTCCCTCTCTCCCCGGTGTGCAAATGTGTGTGTGCGGTGTTATGCCGGACAAGAGGGAGGTGACCGTGGCGGCGGCGGTGGCTCTGTTTATTGTCCCTCTCGGTGTGTGTGTGTGAGGAAACCGGGGCTGCAGCGCGGCTGACGAAGGCGGCCTTGGAACCAGCGGCGGCGACCGGGGCGACGACTCTGGCGACTCGAGCTGCTGGCCTTCGCGGAGTGTGAGAAGGACAAGGCACCTCTGCGTCTCCGCCACGTCCGAGCGCCCAGGGCTCCCCGGCCGACCTCGCGGCTCCCACCCCCGGGCTTCAGCCCGGCTTGAAGCGGCGCCCGCGGGCGGACGAGAAAGCAGCGCCGCCGTTCGGCCGCTGCGGGTCACCCCCTGCTTTCTCAGCCGCGGCGCTAGGCCCGGGCGACGCGGACGCCGCGCCTCGAGTTTGAGGGCAGCCGGCGGCGCGGCCTCCTCGGCGGCCTCGGCTGGACGTCCCCTCCGAGCCTTCGCGATGGGGCGCGGGTGTCGGCGCAGCTAGGAGTGCGGCGAGCGGAGCGGCGGGTGCGGAGCGGCGGGGCCCGGCGGCCGGCAGGGAGGCGGGAGCGGCGGCTGCGGCCTCGGGGCCTGTGAGCTGGAGGCACTCGCCATGGCCAAGTCGGGTGGCTGCGGCGCGGGAGCCGGCGTGGGCGGCGGCAACGGGGCACTGACCTGGGTGGTGAGTGGCGGGCCCCCGGGACTGCCGGCTGGGGTGGGGGTCCGGGCGGCTGCATTGTTCCGGGCCCGCGGCGGGGGCGGAATTCCGCGGGTCCGAACGGGCGGGGCCCGGGAAAGGGAGGGAAACCCCGTCCCTGGAACGGGGGCTCCACTGGGGCCTGTGCCTGCAGAATCCCCCAGCCCGCTCCCCGTGCCTTTTCTTTCTTCTCTGTACCTGTCTGCAATCCTTGGCTGCCAGAGCGTAATGTGTACTTGAAACTTTGGGGGGACAAATTCATGAACGTAACCTGTAGCCCCCGCTTCCTCTCTTTTCCTCTTTCCCAGGCTCTTCCAGGGCAGCCGGGCCCGAAATGGTGGGAATGACGATAATGCAAGTGTGTCTGTGTGGGGCAGCATTTTCTCTAAATGTAGTTTCCTGGAAAAAGGGGTCTGCGTGTGTGTATGCTGAATGCGGCCCTTTCTGGGGCTTTGATCTCTCAGAGAAGAATGGATGGGGCATTCTACAGCAATTTGCACTTCAGTTTGGAAAGCCTCATTCAATTGAGAGCGCATTTGGGACGACTTTCACAGCAGTTAATACTGTAGGTCGTCCCTCTGTCAGAGGGAGATTATTAAAAGAAGTGCTTGCCTACGTCAGCATCGCAGGTGTAATGGGGTGGGGGCTGAATGGATGTCCCGGAGAGGTGGCTGAAATGCTTAGTCCTGGAGTTAAAGGATTTCAACGCTCAGTTCCTGCTGGGAAGTAGAAGTAGCTGCAGCGGAAGGAGGAAGGGAGACTGATTCCCACGACAGATCGATAATTCACCAGAATTTCACTTGCTCAGCGTCGGGTTCAGACCAGGGTCATTTCTGATACAGAAAACCCAGCCTAGTCCACTGACTAGGTATGTTGGAGAAAAGTAAAAAGTGTTATATTATTCTGGGACTTTTGATGTCTAATTCCACCCTCCCTGTTTTAAACACCTCAAGGGAGCTTTCATATAGGCAATTTTGTTACTTAATTCATTTTCTCTTTGTTTGGGTGAGGTTTAGGTGAGTTGAGTAGCAATTGGTGCTGTGTTGACAACTGCTTCTTATAAAAAGGTGTTACAGCAGCAAAACATTGCAATCACTTATGTTTGTGGTGCCAGGGTACACTGCAAAATAACTTGCCAGGCTCTTACTGTGGAAATTCTCTGAATGTTGTATGTTACTCCAATTGTGTAGAATCAAAATATGGAGGGACTAGAGCCGGGAGAGGAAATGTCAGATAGGAAGTTAGTGGTCCATGTGGACTTGCAGTAGAGACTATGTGAGATGGATGCATGCGTGCAAAAGAATGACTTTCAAAATTAATGGCTTTTACCCCTGTTACTAAAACCAGACATCAGAAAATGGACTTAGATAGCTAACTGGTATTGTAAGTTCTCGTAGACTATTTGAAAGTGTTGAGGCCTGATCGGTGTTCCCTCTGAAGACGTTCGGTTCTATAATGGTCAGCATTTTGCTCCGTGGTGGATTGTTGGCCTAACATTTGATAGCAGTACTTTAATTTCCTGTTATTTAATTTCGTAGATAATTAAATGACAATTTATTTCTTTCAAGCTCCATAGGAAACTCACTGCCAATAAACTTAGCAAAACGTGGAGCATCTCATTCAATATAGGAAAAATCCATTTGAAACTAAAATTGACTTATCGACTAAAGGAATTTTCATTATCAAGTGGATTATGGGAAATATGGGAAATGCAGTAAAATAGAAGTGAAGAACACTTAGTCTTTTGTTTATAGAGTATATCTTACGGAATTAGAAGTTTATTAAAAAGATAATCACTCCTATAAGTCGTCTTTAAGAGTTGATGCTTACTCTAAATTTAAGTTAGGTTATATGAGCATTTTTATGTCCATAATATACATCATTGATCATAGACTGGTTTGATTTTATGGGAGGCAATATAGTGAGATAGTTATGGGCTTTGATGTCAGGCTGATGCAGGTTCACATACTGGCTCCAACACGTATAGTTAGTTGGACTTTATGTCCAAGGAACCTAACCTTTCTAAGCCTTTTTTTTACTCTGTCAAATAAGGTTGCATTGAGAATGAAATGAGATAGCATGTAGCACTGTGCCGGGCTTAGTGAATGTTTGTTATTATTGGTGAACTTCAAGAAATGCACACTTTGAAATAATAGATTGCAGTTGCTTTTACATAAAATATCTTTCAGCTGGGGTAAAAACAGATTAATTTTTCCTTTGCACAAGTTGGGGGTTTATTGCAGTGGTCATCTATTTTGAGAGAGGTAACTTAGTCTGCTTTAGTGAAGCTGGTGTTATGTTGCCACCTGCTTGTGGATAACAGGAAGAAATAAAAATAGAATTAGCCCCTGATTTCTTTAGTCTGGGTGGGGGTTGTATGCCATGTGTTGCTGATATTAACTACTGTTGGTACGGATGCCAGCATGTGTTGTTAATGTTGTCATTGCATGAAAAGTTACCCTTCAGTATCTGAAACCACAAAGCCAAGTGGTTTTAGGACTAACATTAACTTTTTTTTTTTTTTTTTTTTTTTTTTTTTTTAATTCGTTTTTTTTTTTTTTTTTTTTTTTTTTTTTTTTTTTTTGTGAGACGGAGTCTTGCTCTGTTGCCTAGGCTAGAGCACTGAGTGGCAAGGCACAATCTCTGCTCACTGCAACCTCCAGCTCCTGGATTCAAATGATTCTCCTGCCTTAAGTCCCGAGTAGCTGGGTTTACAGGTGTGCACCATCACACCCAGCTACTTTTTGTATTTTTACTAGAGACAGGGTTTCAACATGTTGGCCAGGTTGGTCTCCAACTCCTGACCTCGTGATCCACCTGCCTCGGCCTCCCAGAGTGCTGGGATTATGGGCATGAGCCTCTGCATCCGGCCAACTTCTTTTAATAATTCATTTGGTTTATGTTTGATTTGTAGTATCTTCACCAGAATTTTTATAATTAAAAAAAGTGAAAAATATGAATATGGCAAAGCTATTTTGATTTAAAATGTGTAGCAGTTACAAGGGCTTCTTTTTTTTTTTTTTTTTTTTTTTTTTTTTTTTTTTTTTTTTTTTTTTTTTTTTTTTTTTTTTTTTGAGATGGAGTCTTGCTCTGTTGCCAGGCTGTAGTGCAATAGTGCGATCTCAGCTCACTGCAACCTCTGCCTCCAGGGTTCAAGTGATTCCCCTGCCTCAGCCTCCCAAGCAACTGGCACTACAGGCACGCACCACCATGCCTGACTGATTTTTTTGTATTTTAGCAGAGACAGGGTTTTACCATGTTGGCCAGGATGGTCTCAATCTCCTGACAGTGTGGTCTGCCCTCCTGGCCTCCCAAAGTACTGGGATTACAGGTGTGAGCCACCGTGGCCGGCCCGTGTTTCTTGAATTAATTATTTGTAAAGCTTTGGTTAGTAGATAATAATACTCTGGTTCGTTCTGTCAGTCTTGTATCGTAAATGGTTGTAGCAGATACATTTGTGGAAATGTTAGAATATAGTTATATGACTTGATATTTTTCCTAATAATATTCTAACTCAGTAGATTAAAAAAAAAATTGTAATGGAAAACGTTAAGCATCTCAAAAAGTGGTAACCAGAATAGTATAACAAGCTTCCCTCTGTTTAGCCTCAAGTTCCAGTAATTATCAACTTAAGACCACCCACTTAATTCCTTCTCATTCTTATTTTCTTTTTGAGACGGGGTTTCACCATGCTGGTCAGGCTGGTCTTGAACTCCTGATCTTGTGATCCACCTGCCTCGGCCTCCCAAAGTGCTGGAATTACAGGCGTGAGCCACCACGCCCAGCCTCCCTTCTCATTCTTTTTAAGCAGAGCAAATCCTAGGGGTCTATCACTTTATCTGAAAATATTTCAGTATTTATCTTTAACAGTTAAATGTCTTTTGAAAAAAACTACGTAGCCACAAATAGCATTGTAGTTTTCTTAAAAGTAAAATTTTTTGAACCATATAATATCTTTTGGTCTGTGACTATCTCTAATTGAACATGACTGTGTATTTAAATATTGTTTAAAGATTTGTTTTAAGAACCTTGCTTTAGTGGTTTACTTTGCAAGTCTAAGTTGCTGAGCCAGACTTTCATAAACCATGTGCCCTTTCCAGTGTAATTTATTTACTATAGTCTCCATAGTTAGGTTTATCTTTTCACTGTCCCCGGTGCAAGTTATGCCTGTTTTTGCCACTTTGTCTTTGCCTTTCATCTGGAATTCCTCTTTAACTTCTCTTTACTAGTCTAAATCTTTACTCTTCAGTGCTAGTTCAGAACCTCATCACATTATTTTCCAGTTTATTCTCATCTTTTTCTTTCATTGAATGTTTCTCTCATGAATCATAAAACAAGTCTTTTTTATGTAACTTTCATACATGATAACTTTGCTTTAACAATATTATAAACTTCTGAAGTTAGCATGTATTTTCCTTGTTTATGTCCTTTATAGTGTTGAGCAAAGATCTGGATACATAATCCACTCTCAGTTATTAACAAATTGGATAATTGACATACTGAGCTCCTAAAAAGTCTTCTCTCATTAGTAGAAGTGTTTAAGTAGCAGTATTTTTTAGATACATTCCGAAGTACATGATGATATAGCAGTATTTAGGCACTTTTTAAAAAACTTCATTACCTGTCATTCCAGATTTGTTTGTTAGATGGTGGCAACAGTTGCATTTTACTGAGTACATTTTAAGAAATAAACCTCTTGAATTTTTGAAAATCTTAATAGACATGGAACCCCATTTTAACAAAAAGTTGAAGTAGCTATAGTTATTCCTATTTGCAGAGAAGAAAACGGGTTTAGAGATTAGGTAACAAACTCTTAGGTACATGGTTAAGGCATAGGTGAAATTTAAACCAGACATGTTCTTAACTGACATTTACAGAGCCTCCAACTTTAAAAACATTCAAAGACAAAACAACTCATCTTTTATACTCTGATATGACAGAATAAAGAGACATCTGTGATACACCTATCTTTTTCTACTAACCTTTTATTTCATACAAAAAGCTAAGGAATATATTTCCTTTTCAGAATATGTGTATCTAGTATAGCATAATGCTGAGTATGGGCTGAAATCAGATCACCTAGTTTCATAATTCACCTTTTTCAAGTAGTAGTTTTGTTAGCTTTGGGAAAACACTTGTCCTGACCTTAGTTATCTATCTCATCTGTATAAAAGAAATTATGATAACAGTATTTATTTCATGCAGGTACTATATGAGGATTAATTAAGATTATCCATATAATTCCTGTAGTGCTTGGCACATAGTAGCTCCCAGATGGGTTCACACATACATTTTTGCTTCTTTTTAAATCCAGTGGTATTTTCATTCCTTTTATATTTATTTTCATAGCAGAAGTCTAAGCATTTGCTACTGTCTTAAGTATCTCTCTCTCAACTCTACCTCTTCCCTTGTGCCTTGGTTTAGAAGGGTATTTCTGAAGAAGCCTAGACAGGGGACAACTTGTTGCTTTTTGCTTCATTAATGGTGGGTACATAACATGGCTTCTCCATATAGGTGAAATATGGTTAGAATGAACAACATGGGATGGGAGCCTTGAGGGAGAAGAGAGGAGATATTATAAAAGGTTAATGTTAAGCCTGAGGAGATTGTACAGAAGAAGGTAAAAGAAGGGGCTTGTTGCTAGGCTGCCAGCCCCCATTTCCACTCTTGTAGGCTTGGTGATGGTGAGCTTTCTGTGTTAATTATGTGAATGAGTGGCTCAGTTCTTTTTTAGTACCAACTGGCAAACCATCTCCTTTACCTACTTTGTCAGCAATTCATTCTCCCTCAGAAAAACAGGAACCGTGGGTGCTTCTGCCAAATCTCTATATTTCAGGTGACAACTCTGTCCATTGAAGAATCTTTTGTTTTGTTTTACAGAATGATCGTGGTATATAGTCATTCTGAAAAATAGGAGGTTTTACTGGAATGTTTTCCATCTTCTTGTGATGATTGAGAAGTGTTCTTGCTAAAGATCAAATTGCGATTAGTATTAAATCTGTATTTCTATTGGCATTAGCAATATTGCAAAAGTGCCATAAGATAGGTTAATATTTAGAATATATAGCTTATATGTTTATTTTGATATTTTTTGTTGTAATTTAAAATTTTCCCCAAATGCTTTAATTTGGCAGCTGGCTTTTGAAATTCAGAAAAAGTCAATGATGCTATATCATGTTTATAAATGAAAAAGAATAGAATTAAAACAACTTTTAGATATGTGTAGGAAATTTATCTTACTATAGTGATTATTTTACATTTTCATTGTCTTTTATATGAGAATGAAAATGTTGGCTTGATTTGTTAGATTTCAATGTAATTGGATGCTGGAATTTTTTATTACTATAAGTAGTTTGGTAATTTGTTCACAGAAATTAAGGAAGGGAAATAAATTACAAATAAACTTAAATCATAAGGTTTCAATTGTTACTAAGTCTCAATGCAAATTTATTCAAAATGCTCTTGGTAAATTATTATTATTTTTTGAGATGGAGTCTCACTCTGTCACCCAGGCTGGAATGCAGTGGCGCGATCTTGGCTCACTGCAACTTCTCTCTCCTGGGTTCAAGTGTTTCTCCTGCCTCAGCCTCCCGAGTAGCTGGGACTGCAGGCGTGTGCCATCACACCCAGCTAATTTTTTGTATTTTTAGTAGAGACAGGGTTTCACCGTGTTAGCCAGGATGGTCCCGATCTCCTGACCTTGTGATCCTCCCGCCTCGGCCTCCCAAAGTGCTGGGATTACAGATGTGAGCCACTGCGCCTAGCCAGTAAATTATTATTTTTAAAGGCATATTGTTAATTTTTATTCAATGGGGAGTACTGCGAGCAGTTGCTATAGTACATGGTATCTTATTACTGTGAACATGTCAGAATAAGAAAAGGTAAAATCAAAAGATACTTTTCAGATTCTTAAGTGAGCATAACTCTGTTAGCCTACATGTGTCAAATATACATCACTCTCTTTTATCATCTGTAGAATTGAGGTGCCTTTATGAACATGTAGATACGGGTTTGCTAGTTTGTGGTTGTTCAAAGCAATTTCCTGTTCTCTTTTCTGAATTTTGTCAGCAAAAGTGTTAAAACTGAAGAGCTACCCAGGGTGACATTTTTTTAAGAGCTAGAGATAGTGATGATAACAGCAAGGGAGGAGGTGCAGAATAGGTTTCTTATTTAGCTTCTCTTCTAAGGCCAAAGGTGGTTTGTTTTAAATATGCATACTGTTTTAGGGATGGGATCATCCTATTAACTCGGTAAATTGCCCTCTCTCCACTTAACCCCAGATTTTGATTTTTAGTGGCCTGGACATTGCCTAGGGTACAACTTTCTACTGATAAACAGGAGTTGAAAGAGACTATTATTTCAGGTTTCTGTTAGAAAAACTTATAAACATCTCAGGGGAGAACCTCCTGTGTTTGCCACTAGTGAGCCAGTGAGCAATGTAAATCACCATTTGTTGAGAATGGGAACGTAAAAGACAAATTGGATTCTAGCGTTAATTTATAGTTTCTACCCTGCCAAGGCTGTCAGTCTTATTGGTGTATTTTGATTTTATGTTTTTGCATAGAGTCTAGTGAGAAAGTTGGGGTTGCAGAAGTAATAAGTAAGTATAAACATTGCCTTTAGGAAAAGAAACCTTCAGTTTTATTCTAGTTTAATTATATTTTCACATGTATGGGCTAATAAGCTTTTAACATATTTTTGCATTTATTGTAGGAAATTAGAAAACATATATAAAAAAATAGAAATCACATGTATTTCTACTCTGTAGGGCTGTTGGGTATATTTCACATTTTTTCCTATGTGTAGTTTTTTTTTTTTTTTTTTTTTTTTTTCAAAAATGGGCTCATTTTTTATATATACTCAAATGTCCACTAAACATTACATTTTATAAGCTAATTTAAAAATACTTAATTATCTTTACTAATATAAATTTTCTATAAAAACTAGAGCAGGGGCCGGGTGCAGTGGCTTACACCTGTAATCCTAGCACTTTGGGAGGCCGAGGTGGGCGGATCACCTGAGATCAGGAGTTTGAGACCAGCCTGGCCAACATGGTGTATCCCCGTCTCTACTAAAAAAAAAAAAAAATACAAAAATTGGTCAGGCCTGGTGGCGGTTGCCTGTAATCCCAGCTACTCGGGGGGCTGAGATAGGAGAATCACTTGAACCCGGGGGGCGGAGGTTACAGTGAGCTGAGATTGAGCCATTTCACTCCAGCCTGGGCGACGAGCGAGACTGTCTCAAAAACAAACAAAAAACTAGAGCAATAAAAGATTAACACAATTTATTTTTAGTATAGTAATTATAAACTTATTAACTCATAGAAACGTCCACATTTAAGGGCTTATATTAAGGGGTTTTTTTGGTTTGTTTTATTTTTGTGACAGAGGCTTGGTGTATCACCTAGGCTTGTCTCAAATTCCTGGGCTCAGAGGATTGATCCTCCAGTCTCAGACACCTGAATAGCTGGGACTACAGGCATGTGGCACCATGCCCTGTGTCAAATTTTATAAGCTGTTTGAATATTATAATTGAGAGTTGATTTGAAATATCTGCAAATGACTTCCATTGTATTCTATAAATAATATGTATCCCTTAATGCTTCTCATTATTTTAAGTAGAATGGTTTCTCTTTTTCTTTCTTCAATACTTGCCATATGATATTTAGAAAAAAGTATGTTGTCACATATTTGTCACACTTATTTTACAGTATTTCTGTTCTTAGTAGAGAAAATTACAAGTAGTATTAGGCAAAGTTAACTACGTTTCACATGTTCAATTTTTTTAGTTGTAAAAAACATAGAACATTAAATTGACTATCTTAGCCATTAAGTGTAGAGTTTAGTAGTGTTGAATATATTTACACTGTTAAGCAGCGGGTGTCTAGAAGTATTTCATTTTCCGAAACTGAAACTGTTTCTACTAAACACTAATTCCCACTTCCCCCAGCCCTTGATTAACCACCCCTCTACTTTCTGTTTCTACAATATTGATTGCTGTAGCTACGTTATATGATTGTAGTCATACAGTATTTGTCCTTTGTGACTGGCTTATTTTGTTTCGTATAATATCCTTGAGGTTCATCCATGTTATAGCACATGTCAGGATTTCTGTGTTTTTTTGATGCTGCATAATACTCCATTGTATCTACATACCACATTTTAAAAATCCCTCCGTACATCAGTGGACATTTGGGTTGCTTTGTGCCTCCTCTTGGCTATTGTGAATAATACTGTGATGAACATGGGTCTGCAAATATCTCTTTGAGATTTTGCTTTGAATTCTTTTGGCTATATACCCAAAAGTGGGATTGCTGGATCATACAGTAATTCTATTTTTAATTTTTGAGGAACCTCCATACTATTTCCATAATGGCTATAGAATTCTTATAGCATTTTATATTCTCACTGACAGTGTAGAAATGTCCCAGTTTCTCCACGTCCTCACTGGCACTTATTTTCTGATGACTGTCTTAATAGATGTGAGGGTTTTGATTTGCATTTCTCCTATCATTAATAATGTTGAGTATCTTTCCATATGCTGTTGACTATTTACATATCTAATTTGGAGAATTGTCTATTGAAATCCTTAATCCATTTGAATGAGGGTATTCTGTTACTGTTGTTGAGTTATAGAAGCCCCTTATCTATTTTGGATATTAACCCTTTAATGGTTTACAGATATTTTCTCCATTCCATATGTTACCTTTTCACTGTCTGTTGTTTTCTTTGGTGCATGGAAATTTTTAAGTTTGATACCCTGTTTGTCTATTTTTGCTTTTGTTGCCTGTGCTTTTGGTGCCATATTCATGAAATCATTGCCAAATCCAATATCTCAAAGCTTTTCCTTTATGTTTCTTTCTAGGAGTCTTAGAATTTTAGGTCTTACTTTTAGGTCTCTGTGTTAATTTTTGTATGTGGCATGAGAGTCCAACTTCATTCTTTTGCTTGTTACCCAGTTTTCCTAGCACCATTTGCTGAAGAGACTGTCCTTTCCCCAATGTGCAGTCTTGGCATTATTGTGAAAATCATTTGGCCATTTATGCAAGGATTTATTTCCATGCTCACTATTCTGTCTTTAGGCCAGTGTTTTAGATTTCTTGTAGTAAAATCAGGTTTTGAAATCAGGAGGTGTGAGGCCTTTAACTTTATTCTTCTGATTCAAGGCTGATTTAGCTATATGGGTCCTCTTGAGATTCCATATGAATTTTTGAAAATTTTTTTTTTGTATTTCTGCAAAAAATACCATTGGGATTTTGATAGGCATGGCATTGAATCTGTAGGTCACTTTGGATAGTTTGGACATTTTAACAATATTTTAAGTTTTTCAGTCTATGAGAATGGTATGCCCTTCCATTTATTGGTATCTTTTTTTCATTTCTGTTAACAATGTTTTGTATTTTGACATTACTCTCACCTCCTTGGTTAAGTTTACTCTGGTAATTTATCCTTTTTGGTGCTATAGTAAATGATATTGTTTTCATAATTTCCTTTTTTGATTGGTCATGGTTACTGCATGAAAGCATAGCTAATTTTTGTGTGTTGATTTGTATCCTGCAACTTGGTGAAATTATTAGTTGTGAGTTCTTATGTGGAATCTTTTGGGTTATCAACTTTAAGATTATGCCATTTGTGAGCGTAATTTTACTTATTTTCCAGTTTGTATGCCTTTTATTTCCTTTTCTTGGCTAATTGCTCTGACTAGGACTTCTGTCTTGAATATTGGCAAAATTGGGCATCCGAACCTTGTTCCTGATCTTAGAGGAAAAGTTTTTTAGTCTTTCACCAGCATGTGTGATGTTAGCTGTTGGCCTTTTGTATATCACTTTTATTATATTGAGGTATTTTCTTTGTATTTCAAGTTTGTTACGTGTTTTTATCAGGAAAGGGTGTTAAATTTTGTCAAATGCTTTTTCCGTTATCAGTTGAGATGATAATGTGGTTTTTGCCCTTCATTTTGTTAATACGGTGTATTACAATGGTTTGTTTTCATATTTGGAAACATCCTCACATTTCAGGTATAAATCCCATTTGCTTATTGTGTGTAATCCTTTTAATGTGCTGTTGGGTCAGGCATGGTGGCCCATGCCTGTAATTCCAGCACTTTGGGAGGCCAGTGGAGGAGAATTTCATGAGACCAGGAGTTTAAGACCATCCTGGGCAATGTGGTAAAACCTTGTCTCTAGAAAAAATTTAAAAATTAGCCAGGTGTGGTGGCGCACAAATATAGTACCAGCTGCTTGGGGAAGGGGTTGTTGAGGGGTGGCAGGCAGTCCGGGGAGGGGATTGAGGAGGAGGGTGTGGGTGTGCTGAAGTGGGAGGATCACTTGAACCTGGGAGGTTGAGGCTGCAGTGAGCCATCATCACCCCACTGCACTCCAGCCTGGGCAACAAAATGAGACCCTCTCTTAAAAAAAAAATGCTGTTGAATGGAGTTTGCTAGTATTTTGGGGGGGATTTTTGCATCAGTCTTCATCAGGGGTATTGTTCTGTAGTCCTCTTGTTCTTTCTTGTATCTAGTTTTGGTATTAGAGAAATGCTGGCTTCGTAGAATGATTCTGGAAGTGTTCCCTACCCTTCATTTTTTGGTAAGAGTTTGAAGAGTTAATTCTTCTTTGATTATTTGGTAGAATTTTCAAGTGAAGCCATCAGGTCCTGGGCTTTTCTTTGTTGGGAAGTTTTTGATGACTGCTTCAGTCTCCTTGTTATAGGGCTGTTCAGATTTTTTATTTATTCGTGCTTGAATCTTTGTAGATTATATGTTTGGAATGTATTCATTTTTTTCTAGGTTATCTAATCTGTTGCCATATATTTGTTCATATAAGCCTTTTGTTATCTTTTTTATTTCTGTGACATCAATTATGATGTCCCTTCTCATTTCTAATTTTAGTTATTTGATTATCTCTTTTTTTTCCTATTTAATCTAGTTAAGGTTTGTTAGTTTTGTTAATGTTTTCAAAAAACAAATTCTTGGCTTGATTTTTTTTTTTTCCCCTCGTTGTTCTTCTATTCTCTATTTTATCTTTGCTTTAGTCTTTATTTTCTTTCATTAATTTGGTTTAGTTTGCTCATTTCCTAGTTCTTTGAAATGATCTAAAGTTAGGTTGTTAATTTGAGATCTTTATTGATAGTTAATTTTAAGTGTAATACTGTTAGCCATGTCACATAAATAGTGTTCTGTTGTGTTTTTGTTTTTATTTGTCTCCTGATGTTTTCTAAATTCCCTTGTGATTTCATCTTTGACCCATTGGCTGTTTAAGAGTGAGTTGTTTAACTTCCACTTTCTTGTGGATTTTCCTGTTTTCCTTCTGCTGTTGATTTCTAGTTTAATTCTATTGTAGATGGAAAATATACCTTATATGATTAGTCTTCTTAAGACTTGTTTTATCATATAACATGTGGTCCATGTTGGAGAATGTTCCATGTGCAATTGAAAAGAATGTGTATTCTGCTGTTGAGTGTTCTGCGTATTTCAGTTAGGTCCAATTATTCTATAGTGATGTTCAAGTTCTTTGTGTCTTTATTGATCTTCTGTCTGGTTGTTCTATCCATAACCGAAAGTGGGCTAGTGAAGTCTCCTATTATTACTGTGTTGCTCTCTCTCTCTCTGCCTTTACTTCTGTCAGTGTTTGCATCATAAATTTGGGAACTGTAATGTTAGATGCGTATCTTATTGGTGAAGTGACCCTTTTATCATTATATAATGTCCTACGCTGTCTCTTGTGACAGTTTTTTTCTTAAAGTCTATGTTGTCTAACGTAAGTACAGCCACTCTCTTCAGATTCCAGTTTCATGGAATATCTTTTTCCATCCTTTTATTTGTAGCCTTTGTGCATCTTTGCATTGGAAAGAGGTCTCTTGTAAACAACCTATAGTTGGATCTTGTGTTTTTATTCCATGGGCCAATCTGTGTCTTTTATTTGGGGCACTTAATCCATTTTTTTTTTTTTTTTGAGACAGAGTCTCACTCTGTTCAGGCCGGAGTACAGTGGCACGATCTTGCCTTACTGCAACCTCTGCCTCGGCTTCAAGTGATCGTTCTTCCTTAGCCTGCCAAGTAGCTGGGATTTCAGGTGCCTGCCACGATGCCCAGCTAATTTTTGTATTTTTAGTAGAGATAGGGTTTTTCCACATTAGCCATGCTGGTCTCGAACTCTTGACTTCAAATCATCTGCCTACCTTGGTCTCCCAAAATGCTGGAATGAAAGATGTGAGCCACTGTGCCTGGCCCCATTTTCATTTAAAGTAATTATTGACATGGATTAATTATTGACATTTTGATTATTGTTTTATGGATGTCTTACAGCTTTTTTGTCCATCTTTCCTCCCTTGCTGCCCCCTTTTGTGTTTTATTGATTGTTTTTTGTTGTGACATGTTTTGATTTTCTTCCAATTTCTCTTTGTGTATATTCTACAGATATTTTCCTGACTTTACCTTGCAATTACATAACTTCAAGTGATAAAAATAAAGTTTAAATTAATAACTTCAATCACATATGAAAACTCTGTTTTTACCTCTGCCCTCCTCTGCTTTGTTTTTGATGGCATACTTTACCTCTTTTTATACTGTGTATATTTTAACACAGATTTAGAATTTTTTTCTTTGCTTTTTTGCATTCAGAAAATAATTCAGTTCCAATACATAGAATTATTTTTTAATGCTTAAAAAATTTCTATGCCATATTTAAAAATGATCAACACACCCATATTATAATACTAGAAGATGTCATATTTGTCTGTATACAAATAGTCTTCAAAAAGTTCATGGAAAATGTGTATTATGAGAATACTGTGCATGGATTTCAAAATTTTGGTACCAAAATAAACTTATACTAACTTGTTATAATATGTCTGAACAAAATCTAGTTTGAGGTACTAAGAAGGATAAGACATCAGTTGGAAAAGAGCCCCTATCAGAGCAATATGAATTCTGCTAAAATTGAAGCAAGAACAACCATCAAATTTATGGAGAAGCTTGGATGGAAGAATGGTGTGAAATGGTTGATGCTTAATGGCCAATGCCCCATATAAATGAGTGTTTACAAATGGATAACTTGTTTTAAGAAGAGATGAGATGATAAAGATGAAACCTGCAGCAGCAGACCATCTACATTAATTTGTGAGGAAAAAAATTAATTACGCTCATGCCCTTACTGAAAAAGACCAGTGATTAACAGCAGAAACAATATAGCCAGCACCATAGATGTCACAATTGGTTCAGCTTACACAGTTCTTTATGAAAAATTAAAGATTGACAGACTTTTTACTCAATGGGTGCCAAAACCATTGTGCCTAGGTCAGCTGCAGACAAGCACAAAACTTTTAATGGGAATTTTATAAAAGTGGAATCAAGACCCTGACACATTTCTTCAAAGAATTGTAATAGGAGATGAAACAGGGCTTTACGAACATAATCCTGAAGACAAATCAAAGCAGTGGCTACTAAGAGGTGGAAGTGGTCCAAACAAAGCAAAAGCAGATAGGTCAAGAGCAAAAGTTTTGACAACAGTTTTTCAGGATGCTCAAGGCATTTTGCTTGTTGACTTTCTGAAGGGCCAAAGAATGATAACATCTGCTAATTATGAGAGTGTTTTGAGAAAGTTAGGTAAAGTTTTAGCAGAAAAATGCCCAGGAAAGCTTCACCAGAGTCTTTCTACTTCATGACAGTACTCCTGCTCATTCCTTTCATCAAACAAGAGCAATGTTATGAGCATTTTGATGAGAAATAGGCATCTATCTTATAGTCCTGATTTCGCTCCTTCTGACATTTTTTGTTTACTTAATCTTAAATCTTTAAAAGGCACCTAGTTTTTTCAGTTGATAATGTAAAAAGACTGCACTGACATGGTTAAATTCCCAAGACCCTTAGTTCCTTAGAGATTAACTAATTGGCTGATATCATCACTTACAAAATTGTCTTGACCTTTATGGAGCTTTTGTTGAGAAATAAAATTTCTAATTTTTTTTTATCTTTTAATTCCATCTTTCAAGAACTTTTTGAAATCCCCTTGGACTTTACCAGGGAGTTACATAATTTTGTGTTTCTGTGTTGCTATTTTTTGTTCTTTTGCTTTAACTTGAGGGACTCCCTTTATCATTTCTTGGGCAAACCTAGTGGTGATGAACTGTCTTGGCATTTGTTTATCTGAGAGAGTTTTTGAAGGGCACTTTAGCTAGTTACAATGTTCTTGGTTGGCAGTATTTTTTTTTTCAGCACTTTGGATATGTTTCTCTAATTCCTTCTAACTTGCAAGGTTTCAGCTGATACATTGGCTGGTAATCTAACAGAAACTCCTTTGTTCCTGATGATGGACTTTTTTGTTGCTGCTTTCAAGATTCTCTCTATGACTTTCAACAGCATAATTATAATGTGTCTTCGTGTGGTTCTCTTTAGATTTATCCTTGTTGGAATTCTCTGAGCTTCGTTAATTTGTATGTCCATCTTTCACCATTTCTCCCCTTCTTTTCTTTTGAGACTTACATGATGTATATGTTGTTCTGATCGATAGTGGCCCGCAAGTCCTTTAAGCTCCTTCTGTTTTTATTCATTCTTTTGGCTTTTTGCTTCTTTGCTTTGGTAATTTTGAAAGTCCCAGCTTCAGATTTGCTGATTTAAAACAATTCTGCCTGCTCAGGTCTACTGTTAGGTTCCTTTAGTGTATTGTCAATTAATTTATTGTATGCTTCAGTTCCAGAAATATTGTTTGCTACTTCATCATAGTTTTTATCTTTGTTGATTTTTTTTTCCTTTTGTTTATGCACTGTTATACTGAGTTTTTGTTTGCCCATTTGTACTCATTTATTTCATTAAGCATCCTTATGACAGTTACTTTCAATTCTTTGTATGACAGTACATTTCCATTTCTTTAGGGTCGATTTGTGGTGATTTATTATTATTTTTTTTGAGACAGGCTTTTGCTCTGTGACCCAGACTGGAGTGCAGTGGTGTCCTTATGACTCACTGCAGTCCCGACCTTCTGGGCTCAGGCTATCCTCCCATCTCAGCCTCCCAGGTAGCTGGTACCACAAGTGTGAACAACCACACCTGGCTAATTTTGTTTTGTTTTGTTTTGGTAGAGGTAAGGTTTGGCCATGTTGCTCAGACTGGCTTTGAGCTCTGGGCTCAAGGAATCTGCCTGCCTCAGCCTCCCAAATTGCTGGGATTACAGGTGTGAACCACTGCACCTGGCTGCAATTAAGTTTTTTGCATTGACTAGGCCATATTTCCCTGTTTCTTTGTATTGTCATTTTCTGTTAGGGCTTTGGCATTTGAAAGCTTAGCTAACTCTCCAGTCTTTGCAGTCTGGTTTCATACTGGGAGGACTTTCTTCAGTTAATCTAACTAGAGAATCCTGAAACCTCACAAATCTTTTATGGCAATGCATCCTCCTTGGGGTCGTGCATTTAATTTTTTAGGTGAAGGGGTTGGCCTCTGTCTACTACTCAGGACCTCTCCCTGGTGTGTGTGTGCGGGCGCGCCATACTGTGGCCTCGCGCATGCTGTAGTAAACGACGGTACTGGAGCTCCACCTTGTGTCGGTTTCTGATACTGCAGGGCCTAATGCTAAACCAAAGCATGTTGATTGCCTTTGTTCTCAATGGCCCTCAACCTGGCACCCTGTTCCTGTCTATACTTAGGTTCAGTCAAGAAGTTTCTAGGGTAGCATTGCCCCCAGACATTCCATTGGAGGTATATTCCTCTTTTGCTCCTCCCTAGGGAGAAGGTGAAAAGTTGTTGTCGTTGTTGTTTTTCTCAAACTTGCCTTGCTGGGGCAGATGGGAGGGAGATCATGAGCTTTGATACTATTTTATGCTCACCTGGGGTGCAGGAACCTCTTAATTGGTTTCTGAATTTATCACAAAGGCAATTGGATTGTATGTTGTTGTTGAATCCACATCTTCATGTGGAAAGAAAGGCCTGGGGTTTCTTACTTTGCCATCTGGCTGACCATGCTCACATGTTATCTGGTTTTTTAGACATTACGTTAGCAAGAATGGCAAGGGATTTGGTGGGTTCAAACTTTCAAACATTTTTTTCTAATATATTCATTTGGGAGGAGATGCAGGGAGGAAGAGGTGGCGATTATAAGTAAGGAAATATGGAAAAGTTGTAAGTTCTTGAAGAAAGCATGAGGTAAGATTTTACTCCTGTTTTTTATCCCTGTGTACCCTTTAGTTCACTTTAGTTCATACAGATTAGATACACATGATCCTCTGGTTGAGTCTAATCTTGAAAATACTTTCTTTGTGATGCGGTTGGTTTTGGAAGAGTAGCCTGGAATAGGAAAGCTTTTACTTGTATGGTTTTCATGCATCCCCAACCTTTGTGTCAATATTGCAAACTTAGAATAGCAGTTCCAAGTTAATGGTAAAATGTTACCTACCTTCAATTCTATAGCATCTGTCTTCTTTGAGTACTGTTTAGAGTGTAATTTTATTGATTATGATCTTTGTTCTAAGTATTTTGAGGCTCCATTAAAACATCAATTACGATTTTATTGTTAGAATTGTTTCTATAAGTTAACGTCACCATGCCTTGTCCTTAAACATAAATTCGTTTCTATTAATCAGCTATTTCTTCATATAAAGCAAGGAATATAATTAGAAATTTGAAGACTATTTGGTAGAATAAAGTACATCTTTCTGGCTAGCTAGTTTATCATCTAACTTTTGCAGAAGTAAAATGTGAAAACTTTGTGAAACAGAATTATTTTCTTTTACCCAAAGCTATTTTTAATTGTCTTTGAGCAGTGTTAATGGATAAGCTTATAAATGTAGGAATGTATAAGAATATAGTTTAAAATCAAGTAAAATGAGTTATTTTTAATGCTCTTATTTTGAAATATTAAATCTTTAATTTTATATAAAACTACTGCATTGGGAAGTTATAATTAATGTTTGAGTTTCCTTAGGTTATTTTAAATCCTTGGTTTAGACTTCTCAGAGGTCATATATTTTGATTTTTAAATATATTTGATGATATAGTTTTTAAAAATAAAAACTTTAAAGATGATGGGATGTTACATCTAGAACTTGAATTGATGTTGCATACTGCTTGTTAAAATGCACAAAACCTCTGTGTCTTCTATTGTCTGTATTCTGTTTTTTTTTTTTTTTTTTTTTTTTTTCTAAAATTTGAAGGCCTAGGAAGAATTTTCATTGTGTCTTTTGAGTTATTTTTTTGACTCGGAAAAAATAGGCCATCATATTGTCTTTTCATTGGGGTGTTATATTTGTCAGCATTAAAGAATCCTAGAAGGAGAGAAGTATCTTCTCTGCTGCTGTTAAGAAGATAAAGAAATTTGTAGACCTTAGAAATTTGATTTGACATCCTCATCTGCTGTAGGAATGTTTAGTGTTAAGATCACCAACCTGTGCCTCTTTGAAATTGGTAAAGAAACTGGAATCAGTATTGGGGTGCCCAGAGCTGATATGTCAGGAATTATTGGCATGATCTACAAATGTGTGAAATTTGAGGATTTTATAAACCTTTATATTTTTAGTCATATTAGTGCTTATTAACCACATAGGTTAATATTTTGCATAGGTCATTTTTGTTTATCCTTTACTGTAGTCTTCAGTAGCTTAATGGTAGGGAACTTACATCTGAAAGCTTTTGGGACCCCTGCACCTAGTCAGGTTCAGTCATTGTGCTTCTGTAACCTGACCAGAACTCAAATTTCTTGGGAGGTTTTGAGGACCCCAAAAATTAATTTGAGGCCAGGCATGGTGGCTCACGCCTGTAATCCCAGCACTTTGGAAGGCCAAGGCAGACTGATAACTTGAGGCCAGGAGTTCGAGACCAGCCTGGTCAGCATGGTGAAACCTCTTATCTATGAAAAAAAAAAAAAAAAAAAAAAATTGCTGTGCATGGCGGTGTGCATCTGTAGTCCCAGCAACTCAGGAGGCTGAGGCAGGAGAATCACTTGAAACATGGAGGCAGAGGCTGCAGTTAGCCAAGATTACGCAACTGCACTGCAGCCTGGGTGACAGAGTAAGACTCTGTCTCAAGGAAAGCAAAAAACAAATAACAAAAAAACCCTTGATATAGAATTGGGAAATGTTTTGGATTGAGTAGCTAGAGACTGCTCTAGTGATTCTGGTGACTATACCCACGTTTTGGGCTCAGTCAAAACTACAGGTTCGTGTTGTATAATAGGAGCCAGACTGTCAGTAAAAAGACCTGTGTTTTCTTTAGGATTTAAAAAATCAGGCTGGGTGAGTAGTGCCTCATGCCTGTAACCCCAGCACTTTGGGAGGCCAAGGTGGGTGGATCATGAGGTCAAGAGATTGAGATCATCCTGGCCAACATACTGAAACCCTGTCTCTACTAAAGATACAAAAAAATTAGATGGGTGTGATGGTGTGTGCCTGTAGTCCCAGCTACTTGGGAGGCTGAGGCAGGAGAATTGCTGAACGCGGGAGACGGAGGTTGCAGTGAGCTGAGATCGTGCCGCTACACCTGATGAGAGAGTGAGACTCTGTCTCAAAATAAATAAATAAATGAATAAATAATTAAAAAAAAATCAGTGGATCTGAAAGATAATTTTGCCATTAAAAAAGAAAACCCATGTCATGTGTCCATTACTCATTGTTTACCCCTTGGTAGGTTATTTAAATTTGATTTTTTGGTTAATTTTAGACTCTTTTTGATCAGAACAATGCTGCAAAAAAAGAAGAGTCAGAAACTGCCAACAAAAATGATTCTTCAAAGAAGTTGTCTGTTGAGAGAGTGTATCAGAAGAAGACACAACTTGAACACATTCTTCTTCGTCCTGATACATATATTGGGTCAGTGGAGCCATTGACACAGGTAATTATTGCTAGAATCAAAATTAGGAGATGTGTATCGATATCTACTTTTTAATATATTGATAGAACTATTTTAATTATATGCTTTGGAAATCTGTAGTTTCATGTGTCTATAGTCGTGAGCAAAGTAGGATGACATATCTAGTAGAAATGTATTCACTTTTTTCTGGGGATAAAAGCCATCAGAAGAAAGAAGTATAGAGTAAAATGATGCCATACAAACTTTTGTTATAACTCTTCCCCGCGCCCCAAGGTGTCTCACTATCTCACCGAGGCTGGAGTGCAGTGGCTCGATCCTGGCTCACTGCAACCTCTGCCTCCTGGGTTCAAGTGATTCTCTTGCCTTAGCCTCCTGAGTAACAGGGATTACAGGCATGTGCCACCATGCTGGGCTAATTTTTGTATTTTTAGTAAAGATGGGGTTTTGCCACGTTGGCCGGGCTGGTCTTGAACTCCCGACCTCAGGTAATATGCCCACCTCGGCCTCCCAAAGTGCTAGGATTACAGGTGTGAGCCACCATGCCTGGCCTTGTAAGTCTTTAACTTCATATTGTCATTAATGTTAACTTCATATTGTCATTAATGGTAGTACCTTGCAGAATTTGTACAGATATACTGACTATTGTTTAATGCTTACTATGAACTTGGCTTACATATTTTATCTCATTTGATCCTAACAGTTTTGGAAAGTAGATTCTTTTATCTCTATAGATGAAGAAAGGGAAGCTTACATAAATTTAAATAACTTGCTCATATCTCTCAACTATTAAGAACTGGGATTCAAAGTAGAACTGACTCCAAAGTCTGTCTTTCTTTGCATTATTTTACTGTGTTCCCTATATTATAAAAAAAATATAAAGCATGAAGTTGAAGTAATGTAAGATGTTTTTACTTTTTCAACTATAATACTTTTTCAAATAATTCTTGATGTCTTATATTAAAACTGACTATAATAATACAAACTTGATACGAAATGAACAATTTCTCAATTTTGAGGTTAATATGAATAGTGAAGACTATTTCTGAAGTTATATGTTTTTCTACTTGGCAGATCTAAGTATTTATATAGAGTAAATGACAGGATGTGGATTATACTATGACAAATTGATGTTAAGGATTTATTGAGTAAAATATTTTTGAATTTTTCAATGCAGTTAATGTGGGTGTATGATGAAGATGTAGGAATGAATTGCAGAGAGGTTACCTTTGTGCCAGGTTTATATAAGATCTTTGATGAAATTTTGGGTGAGTACTTGCTTAGGATTTAATGCATGTTTCTATTAGTATCATCGTAATGTCCCTTTATATATAAAGCCAGACTTAGTATAAATTTTAAAGATGTGTCCCTGGCTTTTATTCTTCTGAATATAAATGATGTTCAGAAAATTTATACTGTGATCTGTAACATTTTAATATTTCTGTTTCATCTTTGTTTCATTTTTTTATCTATGAAATGAATGTGTTGTATTTGTAATACCACAGTTGGTCTGTACTCCTGTATGTCTAGTCATCTGGGATTTGCTAGCGTCATAGTTACCCAGCGGACATCTTGAATATGGAGATGAAAGGGACTGATTTTGCAGATTCATTGAGTTGGTGGGACATGTAAATACGTTTTTCACCAACAAATCAGATATTTCTGTTGGACAGCCAAGTTTAGTAACCATTGCTCTAACTGATCTCTGTCTTCTCCAAATCACATGATTAATTAAATTAAATGAGTGCCTAGTTGACTCCTAGGGAATGCTTGTACTTTGGAAGTATTTTAACCAAGGACACTCTAGAAATTCTCTTTCTCCGCCACCTCATCAGTACAACTTGAGGTTTCTTAGTGCAGTTGTATGGGTCTCTCAGAGCTGCTTCTGTTGGTATTTGGTGAAGAGATAAGAGATTAAAACTGGGTTACATTTTATACCTTTACTCTTGCCTCCAAACTATAATTTTACTGTTTTACGTTTATTACAAGTGTTTGTCAGGAGTATATTTCTTCTATGATTGTGTTCAAATTTCCTTGAAGCAGTGGTTAATGAATGCAAAAAATATTTCTATTGCCAGCTATGGTGCCTAGGATACAGAATTTTGGTTTCTAAGGGTGTTAAAGACTTTTTCTTTGTAACTAAAAAATAACTGGTTTCTATTCAATATGCCTATAAAGTCACTAGTTTATTGAAAGAGATCACTAGAATGCAATTGCTTGTTACCAAGATATAATTAAACAAAAGTTTTTAACTTTTAGACCTGGATTTGAATATTGTAAAGTGCAGATGTTTGTTCTTAATTTGTTTTGATTTATATGTATCACTAAAACATTTCCTCTTTTTTTGTGGTGGAAAGCATAACAGTACTTTGGTGTGTTAATACAATTTAGGAATATTATTTGGAAAATAAGATTGTATATGAGAAGTTAATAGTAATTTTATTAACTATTACCATATGTAGATGTTTATATTAAGCAGTGATACACATATAGTTGTGTCCATGTATTTTTAATGTAATTTTGTATATTACTCACTGAGATGTTTAATTTTGTAGTTAATGCTGCTGACAATAAACAAAGGGATAAGAACATGACTTGTATTAAAGTTTCTATTGATCCGTAAGTATATTTAAAGTTTAATTTTTTTATGCTAAGTTTTATTCAGATAGTCCCCAATTTATGAGTACTCCTCAAATAAAGTATATGAGTAGTACCATTTTGTTTACCTGTTGTTTTATTATTTTTGCCTCTTTTCAGTGTCATTTATTGTCTTTTCTTCCAAAGAGCTTTGCTATCGGGGCTCATGAAGGCCATTTTTCTTTGATGCTATGTATGCTATTTCAACTGCTAATCACCCTATCTTTTCTTACCTTTACTTTGGGACTCAAGGCTAAGGGCCATTGGTGTGATTCCATTTACATTATGCTTTAAATCTACTTTTCATGACTGATGTTTGGAGTTTTCCATTATTTATGACATAATTTAATAAATTACGTACTTTGGGTATAACCAGGTCTTTAGCTAATTATATCACTGTATAAATCGATTTATTTTTTCGTAGGATAAATGTGTATAAAAACTAGTAGTGTTAAATCAGAAACATAGCTGTTAGGCTTATCTTGTTTTTAACCAGCGTTCCTTTTGTAAAGTATTACATCCATTCTTTGTAAATTTAAAAGTTATTTAGCATGATTTTAAGATTTTTCTCTAGTAAACATAAAAATCTAATAATTCAGGTACACTTTTACTATTAATCTAATTTCACGTGGTATAGTTAAGATTGGTAGTATAATAAAACTATAATTTGTATTTGGTTATACCATGAAGTTAACTATATTTTATATGAAAATGTTAGCATATAACTATGTGGTTAAAATTCTTTATTTTTCTTCTCCATTCTCTTTTTTAAAAAAATTTAAATTATTTCTATAATGAACACATTCTTGAGAATTTATATGATAAGGCGTACAAGACATTTGTAAGTTACAACTTAAACAGAGTTTAAGATGGTTTCAAGAAAATTTTGGCTGTTAAAATTCCTTTTCTTATTTAGGCAGTTGTCAGTTAAAAAACAGATCTCTCTTCATTTATTATGTTTTAGGAGAGTAAGGAATAATAGATGCTGAATGTTTGATATCTTTGAATTTTTTTCAAAATTGAACAATTAATTGAAAACTAAGGAAGAAAGGACCTTCCTTAAATACATTCTTGATACACATAATTGCAGTTGTTTAGTTCTTTTATGTGGTTCTAGCCATATTAATCCAATTATTTTAGCTACATTAATCCAATAAGATTAAATTTAAAAAACTGTCATCATAACAAAGTGATAAAGAAGTGAGCTAAGCCAGGTACAGCTGGTCACTACTGTAATCCTGGCACTTTGGGAGGCGGAGGCAGGCAGATCCCTTGAGCCCAGGAGTTTGAGACCAGTCTGGGCCACATGGTGAAAACCTGTTTCTACAAAAAAAATACAGAAATCAGCTGGGCATGGTTGCGCGAGCTTGTAGTTCCAGCTACTCAGGAGGCTGAGGTGGGAGAATTGCTTGAACCTAGGAGGTTAGGCTGCAGTGAGGCATGATTGTGCCACTGCACTCCAGCCTGGGCGTAGAGCAAGACCCTGTCTTAAATAAAAAAAAAAAAAAAAAGGACGACAAAGAAGTGAGCTATAAGACAACTCTGTAGACTGGATAAGGGCTCTTGGTTTATTTTACTTTTCAACTCATTACAGATTTTGTACAAATAATAATTCTACGTAAGTCTAGTAATTCTAGTGCCTTTATCGCTCCATTTTGTACTCTGTTTCTAATGAACATTTTTGTGTAGGAGTAAGAGTGAGGGAAAATATAACTTAGTTTATTTGCTTCTTAATGGCACTCAGGTATCAGCTTTTTTTTTTTTTTTTTTTTTTTTTTTTTTTTTCATATTTCGCTTTTTTTTTTTTTTTTCATATTTCCCACCTCATTTTAACTGCTTCTGCTAGAAAATTATTTTATTTCAATATAAACAAAAATCCTTAGGTACTCCAAGAAAAAAGGTGGTGGTAGTATATGTTCTCATCCCACCTTTCTTATTTGTTTTGTTGTTTAAGAATCATTGATGAGAAATTGAGTATTTCTCTTGCTTTTAATTGAATTTCATATACTTCTAAAATTGGCAATAGGCAGGCATTTTGTGAAAGTTTGCTGATTCATATATTTTATTTTCTGAATTTTAACTATAACATTTTGGGTCTTGTGAATTTTGTCCCATAATCACTTTTTTTTTTTTTTTTTTACCGCATATACTATAGAATTAGTATTACTTGGATTAAAATAAATACTATACTATAGAATTGGTATTACTTGGATTAAATAAATAAATTAGTATTACTTGGATTAAAATCAATTAAAACAATTGACCTAGTTTTCTTTGCTGTCCATTTTTGTATCCTTTGACATTCTTTTAACATTTTTGTATAGCAGATTTTTATTTTTCTTTGTACATTTGTGCACATAAACTTCTTGTGTGGAGGAGAGGTTAAATTTTAATAGTTAATGGGCAAAGTATATAGAATATGTAGTAGCCTTGCTCTTACTCTTTTTTCCCCCATACTATTCTGTGATGGAGGGATAAAATTTAAGGAAAAAGTCACGGTTGTAAAGCCATAAGAATAGACTTTTAAATACAAGACATGCCTTGCAGAATTTGGACAGTTCATCTAGAAGTTAGAGAATTTATAGCAATTTCTTACAAGGGAGCTTAACACTTATTAAATAATATAACAGTATTGAAACAATTTACTTGTGGTTGTCTATCTGATTAAAAACAAACATGGAGGCTGGGCGCAGTGGCTCACGTCTGTAATGCTAGCACTTTGGGAGGATCACAAGGTCAGGAGTTCAAGACCAGCCTGACCAACATGGTGAAACCCTGTCTCTACTAAAAATGCAAAAATCAGCCGATTGTGGTGGCACGCACTGTAATCCCAGCTACTGGGGAGGCCAAAGTGGGAGAATTACTGGAACCCAGGAGGCAGAGGTTGTAGTGAGCTGAGATCGTGCCACTGCATGATCAGCCTGGGTGACAGAGTAAGATTCCTTCTCAAAAAAAAAAAAAAAAAAGAAAAAGAAAAAACGTGGAAAGCATATTAACCAGAGTTCAAAATATTCCTCTAACTTAAGTATTCTTTAGAGTTGAAACTTTATAACTTTCAAAAAATATTGTATACTCATGCTAAAATATATATGTAGACATTTCTTTCTTTAACAAATGGAATCATAGTATATATACTATTTTCTCTCTCTCTCTCTCTCTCTCTCTCTCTCTCTCTCTCTCTCTCTCGACGGAGTCTCACTCTGTCGCCCAGGCTGGATTGGAGTGTAGTAGCGCAATCTCGGCTCACTGCAGCCTCCACCTCCCAGATTCAAGCGATTCTCCTGCCTCAGCCTCCCAAGTAGCTGGGACTGACTACAAGCTTGTGCTACCACACCTGACTAATTTTTTGTATTTTTAGTAGAGATAGGGTTTCACCGTCTCAATGTCCAGACCTCATGATCTGCTTGCCTCGGCCTCCCAAAGTGCTGGAATTACAGGCATGAGCCACCACACCCAGCCTATATCTTTCTTTTTATTCAACATATTATAGACAGCCTTCCTAATTAACTTAAATAGATACACTTAATTCTAACTATTTGCAAATATTTTATTATGTTGGTGTGTCATAATTTATTTAACCTCTTTCCAACTGGTAAGTATTGGATATTTAGATTTTCGATGTTTTTTTCCAGCTCTAATTATTTTTGAAACTTTATTTGCAGCCGGGCGCGGTGGCTCAAGCCTGTAATCCCAGCACTTTGGGAGGCCGAGGCGGGTGGATCACAAGGTCAAGAGATCGAGACCATCCTGGTCAACATGGTGAAACCCCGTCTCTACTAAAAATACAAAAAATTAGCTGGGCATGGTGGCACGTGCCTGTAATCCCAGCTACTCAGGAGGCTGAGGCAGGAGAATTGCCTGAACCCAGGAGGCGGAGGTTGCGGTGAGCCGAGATTGTGCCATTGCACTCCAGCCTGGGTAACATGAGTGAAAACCCGCACAAAAAAAAAAAAAAAAAAAGAAACTTTATTTGCAAACTCTTAAACACAATATTCTTATTCCTAATTTTTGTTGAAGATTATCAATGGAGCAAGGTTATAGAATTCTGAATAATTGTTTAGAGATTACGGAAAACCAGATCTGAGAAATGATATAGATTGAAATTTTATAAGAGAGGTGAGTTTGATAGCAAGTTCCAATTTCATAATCATATGGACTTAGAGAATGTTGAGGATGCCAAACATTGATTTTTTTTTTTTTTGAAGTTGTGAAGATAATTAAGTTACAAAATGTCTATCTTAATTACAGCACCATGTGCTAAACGTGGTGAAACCTTTTCTTAAGTTTTTCTCTTAAGTATGTTGCGCTTCTTTGTCATCCTGAGGTGCTTAAGATCTGTAATTTTCCATTCCTTGCCTTTATTTCCTTCATAATCCTCCTTTATTAGTTATGACTCAGGGAAAGAAATGTTTGTCTTCAGCAAGTATTTTCTTGAGAGATGAATCAATGTCTTCCAATTGATAATGACTAGTATCTTGCTTATAATCATTAAGATTTATTCTAGATTACCTTTTAATGAATTAATTTATCTTTACTATTTTAAGCTCTAAATTCTACTTGTTTGTTTGTTTGTTTGTTTTTTACAGTGAATCTAACATTATAAGCATTTGGAATAATGGGAAAGGCATTCCAGTAGTAGAACACAAAGTAGAGAAAGTTTATGTTCCTGCTTTAATTTTTGGACAGCTTTTAACATCCAGTAACTATGATGATGATGAGAAAAAAGTTACAGGTAAAGTCTGAATGGAATTTTGGTTGAAAAATACTGTTTTCTTAATATAAAATGTGTAACTTTCTAAGGAAATCTGTGGTTTTGGTGTGAGAAAATCATTTTCAGAATTAATATTTATAAATTATGTAAAAATATTGTCTTGATAACAATCTAAGTGACACTTAAAAACCTTATGTCTGATAGTACATTGACTTTATGTTAGAACAGCTGGAAGTTTAACTTGGCTAACAGTTTGGGTTTTGATTTAGATAGGACTGGTATAATGTCTATATATATAAATTTGTTATTACATAAGCACTATGTCTTTTGGTATTAAGTTACTTTTAAACTGTTTTCCTTAAGAAGGTCAGGATTGAAAATTTAGACTCTGTAAATAGAGTTGAAAGTGCTTTGACCAAAACCATATCTTTTCATGCTTATTTATGTTGCCCACGTAGATTGATAGTTTTTTTTAAAAAAAAAAAAAAACCAAGGCTCTGGGAAATGATATAGATTAAAATTTTGTGATAGAGAAGCAACTTTGATAGAAAGTTCAGATTTCATACAGAGATTTACTGGATCATGAAACATACAAAACTTAATGTTTTTGAAATTGTAAAGACTTTGATAAATATACAAAACACCCATTTTAATTACACTACTGTATGTGGTAAATATTAATTGTATCTTTCTTTAAATGAAAAAAAATCTAAATATACTCTGGAATTTTCAGTCGGTGATTGATAATGCATTTAGTGGAGCTCTTTTGCAACAGACTTGCCCTGTGGTAGTGAATTAACAAAGTTCCATTAAAAACATTTTTACTAAACCTTTCACATTGAATTTTTCTTACAGGTGGTCGTAATGGTTATGGTGCAAAACTTTGTAATATTTTCAGTACAAAGTTTACAGTAGAAACAGCTTGCAAAGAATATAAACACAGTTTTAAGCAGGTACGCTAGAAACACATCTATTTCTTTTTTTAAAAATAATGGTTTGTTATTTTGCTTAGTTAGTGGAACCTTAGGTAAATTGCGGTGATGCCTATATAACTTCATTTTTTTTTTTTTTAAAAAGCGTTATTCGAGTCATCAGAGTAAAGAGACATCAGAATGCCTGGGAGATTTAATATAAGCCTGTTCCTCTACCGTTCCTTTAAAACAAAATGGTTTATTTAACAGACTTTATTTAACTTAGTTAAGTATTCATGAAAATGTCCTGAACCTCACAGACTTATGTACACGCAACAATTTAGTGTTTGAAAAATTCGTCAGTGAATCATCAGATTTATATTTCAGAATTTTATTTTGTTCTTGCAGGTCTATGAAAATGATTTGAAATTTTATATAAGCTAAAATAATTTTTATTTTTATTTTAAATTTTCTTTATTGCTCTCCAACAACCTGTTGTTGAAGTAAGCTAAAGTAATTTTGTCAGGAAAATCATCACGCATGTTTATTTTTGTAAAAGTCTATATGGTCATGTTGAAGAACTTGAAAGAGGTTTTGGTGACAGTTTATAAAGTTGTGCAGTTCAGTTTATTTTTAACATGGAATTATTATCAGAGTGGTACAGTTGTCCCTCAGGAGGATTAGTTCTGGGATCCCCTTCCTGGACCAAAATTAGAGGACGATCGAGTCTTTTGTATAAAAAGGGGTAGTATTTGCATATAACCCATGCACATCTTCTCATGTACTTTAAATCATCTCTAGATTACTTGTAATACCTAATACAATGTAAATACCCTGTAAACAGTTATGCTGTATCTTAAAAATTTGTGTTTTTTGTTTTTTTTCACAAATATTTTTTAAGCTGCAGTTGGTTGAATTTGCAAATGTAGAACCTGTGGCTACACAAGGGCTGACTGTATTTACTATTTTTTTTGTCTGTAATATTACTGAGGATGTGTATGGTTTGTTGTGAAGTTGGAAAATTGATATAGTTTGGTAAATGAATGTATTTAATGAGTGGCGTCTTTATATATCATGAAATGTGGAAGCATTATAGAAATATTTGAATTTTTTTTCTTTTGAAGACATGGATGAATAATATGATGAAGACTTCTGAAGCCAAAATTAAACATTTTGATGGTGAAGATTACACATGCATAACATTCCAACCAGATCTGCCCAAATTTAAGATGGAAAAACTTGACAAGGATATTGTGGCCCTCATGACCAGGAGGGCGTATGATTTGGCTGGTTCATGTAAAGGGGTCAAGGTCATGTTTAATGGAAAGAAATTGCCTGTAAGTGTCCCCTAAAATAGTTTTAGTACTATGTTATTTTATAGAGAGAGTATTGTTGAGTCTTCCTTTTTTAAAGCTTGTCTGGTAATCTTTTACTGGTGTGTTTAGATGATTCACATTTAAAGTGACTATTGATACATTTGGCCATTGTTTCTTCAAATAATTAGTCTATCTTGTTATTTCCTTTCCTTTTTGAGTTAGTTATGTGTATGTTATATTATTTGATATTGTCCCCAGTTCTTGAATGCTTTGTCAATTTTATTCACTCTACTTCTTCTTTTTGTATTAGTTTAATTTCTATTTCCCTCTATTCAAGTTTACTTTTTCAGTCTCTGGATCAGGTTTCCTGAAGAGCCTGTCAAAGGCATTCCTTGTGTCTTCTATTTTTTTAATTTTTATCACTTCCATTTGATTATTTCTTTTAGTTTCCATCTCTTCAGTGAAGTTGTATGTTGTCTTCACTTTCCACTAGATACTTTAACATGCTAATTAATTGTAGTTACTTAAAATACTGTATCTGATACATGTTACAACATCTGTGAGATACTTAGTTGGTTTCTGATGATTGCTTTATCTTTTCAGGTTGTTTTTTTCTTGCCTTTTGGCATGCCCTAAAAGTTTTTGTGGAAAACCAGATATGTTTGTAGGGAAGTAGATATTGAAGTAAATAGGCATTAGTGTGGGACTTACGTTATATTTACTCAAGAGATGAGCTGCGTTTGAAATTTGTTTTTGCTGTAGCTATTAGTGTTGAGGTTTGTTGTTGCTGTGAATACCAGAGACTTCCAAATTCTTCCTTGTTTTTGTCTTTCCACTTGGCTTAGGGCCTTCTTTTTGAGCTGCCCCTCAGAGATGGTCTGTCTTGCAGCTCTTCAGCTGAAACCCACTGTTGTTACTGGAGGCTTGGTGGCATGATGGTAGATTGTGGGGGAGATGATCTCTAATGTCTGATTACATCCCAGTCTTTGGAGTGCATGGTGAACCTGTATCTCAGGGGTTTGACTTTTACAAGTTTATGCCCCTCTTCCGTGGGTAAAGACTTTTTTTCTGCCCTCTATTCTCTTTCCCCAGCTGCAGCAGGATTCCACTAGTGTTCTCAGCCTATTTCCTTGAGGTCCGCTACCCTGCAGAATAAGCTTTTTTTTTTTTGGTGAGGAAGATAGAACTGGGTGGATTTCCTAGCAACTTCTGTTTCCATTTCCCAGCCAGTACTATGGGAGTGCAGAGGGGAAACCTTCTCTAGATTCTCACTGATCTTCCCTGTGAGAATTTGGTGGGTTTTCTGGAGGAAAACCCTGCAAGAGCATGAATGAACTCCTTATGGTTACAGCCCGTAGAAGCTTTATGCGCTACTCACACTAGCATACACACTTCTAGCAGCAGTTAGTCAAAATTTCTAGTTTAATGTTTCTACTAGCTTAATAAATATCTGCCCCAGGTAAGCAAAAGCTTAGGTTTTGTGGTCTCCGCCAGACACTTATGTCTCTCCAGACTTCAGGATGGCAGGCTATCCTGTGATCTCAGTTCTTCAATGGGTTCTTGAAAAAACCATTAATTTGTTGTCTGATCACCTGTTTTCTTGTAAGGATAGAGGATTTTTCCCACCCTAGTTCATTACATGTCTGAATTGAAACTGGAAGTCTACCTTATTTTAAAAATGTAAATTTTTGAAATATTTTATACCAATTTACCTGTCCTTTCACATCCTCTTTTTTCGAGTACACATAGAAATTTCTTTTTTAAAGGTCAAGGGTTAAGGAATAGATCTGGGAAATGCCACTAACATTTGGATCTGTGCATTTAGAACTATTGTAAATGAGAGGAAATGGAATATACTTATTTAATGTCATTCACCTATTTGAGTCGCCAATGTAAGATTCTTAATTTTTTTTTTTTAATTAATAGGTAAATGGATTTCGCAGTTATGTAGATCTTTATGTGAAAGACAAATTGGATGAAACTGGGGTGGCCCTGAAAGTTATTCATGAACTTGCAAATGAAAGATGGGATGTTTGTCTCACATTGAGTGAAAAAGGATTCCAGCAAATCAGCTTTGTAAATAGTATTGCGACTACAAAAGTAAGTATGCAAATTCTTTTTCCAAGTCAGTGGTAGAATAAGGCTTCATTAAAAACTACAAAATAAATAACAGTATCAGTAACCCCCAAAAAACCCAAATCTGTTTTTGTTAAGAATTGACTTATGAAAATGAATACGTAAATTTCTATGAAATTGCTGTATTAAAATTTACTTAAACATTCATTGAGAAATAAGTTTATATGATTAGTGTTTTTAGTTGAACATATTTATATTTTATGAAATTTAGAATGATAACAAGTTCCTTATTCTGTAACTTTCAGCCCCATCTTCCCCAACCTCTGGGGAGTGGAGAGGGGGCTGGTGATTGAGTTAAAAATCAATCATGGCTGTGTGATAAAGCTCCGTAAAAACCCCTGAACAATGGAGTTCACAGAACTCCTAGGTTGCTGAATACATTGAGGTCTAAGAGGATGGCATGTCTGGGTAAGGTATAGAGTTTTGTGTACCCTTTCCCCCATACCGTGCCTTATGCATCTCTTCCATTTGGCTGTTTTGATGGATCCTATATAAAAAAAACTGGTCAATGAAGTAAACTGTGTTCTTGAGCTCTATGATCTCTTCTAGCAAATTATCAATCCTGAGGAGTCATTCATGGGAATCCCCCAATTAATAGCTGGTTGGTTAGAAGTACAGGAAGCCTAGGGCAGTGACTAGCATCTGAAGTGTGGGCAGTCCTATGGGACTGAGCCCTTAACCAACCATAAGTACTTGTGCTAACTCCAGGTAGTTAGTATCAAAACTGAATCACATCGTTGAACATCAATTTGTTGTCTGGAGAATCAGAGAGTCCTGAACTGGGTGAAATTTAAGGCTGTTGGTGTTAAAAGCACCCCAGAATTAGTGTTAAAATTGAAGTGAGAAAAACAAACAAACAAACATAGCAGTTGGTATATTGGCTCTGTAGCCAAAATATCTTATTTTTTAAAATCCCAACTCTGATTCTGAGACTCCTATTACTCTTTTAGAAAATAGGGTTTGTAATACAGATAAAATATTTTGCTACTTTAACAATACAAGATTTGGGATTTCATATTTTTGTTTTTTCACTAATACAAGATTTCATATTTCATACTTTTTTTTCTTTAGGGTGGACGGCACGTGGATTATGTGGTAGATCAAGTTGTTGGTAAACTGATTGAAGTAGTTAAGAAAAAGAATAAAGCTGGTGTATCAGTGAAACCATTTCAAGTAAGGGATGCATTGTACATTGCATATGAAGCATATGCATTATATATGTGCCGAATTACTAAATATTAGCTCTGATGTTGACTTTTTGGTATGTTTTCAACAGGTAAAAAACCATATATGGGTTTTTATTAATTGCCTTATTGAAAATCCAACTTTTGATTCTCAGACTAAGGAAAACATGACTCTGCAGCCCAAAAGTTTTGGGTCTAAATGCCAGCTGTCAGAAAAATTTTTTAAAGCAGTGAGTAAAACTTGTATTATTTTTCATTGCTGTTACTAAGAGTTGATTAAGTAGTTTTCTTGATTTAACTTGTGATTAGTTTCTTTCATCGTATTAACTCTGGGTATAAGCATGCTTGCACTGTAAACTAATATGCTTAATTTGATAACTTTAAAGGATAGATTTTAACGTTTCCTAAAACAATTGTTTTGCAAAGAACTAAAGTAGGAGATTATGTAACTAATTGCATTTTCAGCTTTGCATTGATCACTGTAAAGGTCAGATTTTTCCTAACAAATGTGCAGGTCCTTATGTGATTCTTTCATCTTTTCTACTGTCATTTCACCCTCATCTACTGATTCTTAACTTTATACATTTTTAAAAAATGTGGTGACTTATGCATAACAAATGTACTATTTTCTACATGTTTTAAAGTTTTATTTTGCTTTGCATATAATTTTTTAGGCCACCTTAACTTCTCTAAAATAAGGTGAGAGCACAAATAAATAATGAAAATGAATCAATCACAGCCTTTCCTTTTTGGAATTTTGGTGGGGAAATGCTGTATCACTGCCCTAGAACTAACGTATTTGTCAAATTGCAAAATGTAGATTATCAGAAACAAAAACAAAAGTTGTTTTTTAGTTCTAACTTAAGGCTTGTAGAAGTAGTACTTTTGGGTCTAATGTTAATGAATTCTGAGTATAAGTTACCCTATATTAATACTTTCCCAAATTTGTGTCCTCATGACAGTTGTTTCTTTGATGAAGTGATTTGATTTTAAATTTTATGCTTTTTCATTTTAGGTGCAGTAAGTTTAAATTTGACAACATAGTTCACCTCTTTTGTTTATGTCTTAAACATTCCAGAAAACTATGTCATACACCTAATATCATATCACTCAGGATAATTAAAAAACTTTTAGGACTTACAGTTGGAGATGCTTAACTTTATTAAATTTTCTGTCTGGGTTGACATCTTGTCACAAATTGATTCACTGCAAAGGTCAAACAGTATGTTTCATTACCAAGCTATTTAAAGAATAAAGTCTATTAATAAGTTACCAAGCTTATCCTAATGTTCCTTTTATGTTAATACTTTTTGTCATAGTGACACATTTTGTATTGAATGATATCAGCTCTATGTGAACATCTAGATTTTGCCAGGTGGTAGATTCATGTGTGGATCTGTTTTCACTGTATTAATTTTAACAAAATGAATTTGTAACAAGAGCAATGTATATTTCTTATGGATTTTATTATAATAGAATGTTTCTCATATGTAAAAGTTACCATTTTTCATGTATTTATATTTTAGCTTTAGTTTTACTGTAGTTGAGTAAAAATTGATTAGCTTGTGGCATTATTCTTATTACCGTTATTGTTTTGTCCTAAAATACCTTAAAATCACACAGATTTCATGTAATGCATTAGGCCCTATACATTTTAGCTAAATGTATGAACTTTCAGCTTGTTTGCATACCATTATTCTTTTATTTTTAGGCCTCTAATTGTGGCATTGTAGAAAGTATCCTGAACTGGGTGAAATTTAAGGCTCAGACTCAGCTGAATAAGAAATGTTCATCAGTAAAATACAGTAAAATCAAAGGTATTCCCAAACTGGATGATGCTAATGATGCTGGTAAGATTGATATTTTTTAAAAGATTTTGATTTAAGGTTCACTTTTATCTAGTTAGAGAATTTTTTTAATTTTCTACATATAGTTTATGATTTTCCGTTCAGAGTATAATTTTACTTTTTTGGAATGATCACATACACAACATATTACTAATTTTCAGGGGATAAAAATTCAATAAAATATACTTAATACTTGTACTGAGCAATAACATAAAGTAACTTTTATAGTCTTTCACTTTCAGCATTCTGATGTTAATTTTCTGACTTCATTTTTGTATAATTTTAAATTTCTCTCAGGTGGCAAACATTCCCTGGAGTGTACACTGATATTAACTGAGGGAGACTCTGCCAAATCACTGGCTGTGTCTGGATTAGGTGTGATTGGACGAGACAGATACGGAGTTTTTCCACTCAGGGGCAAAATTCTTAATGTACGGGAAGCTTCTCATAAACAGGTAATATATATCTGTATATGTATACACATACTCACATGACATTTCTAATAACTACTAAACTTGTTGAATTTTTAAATGTAATTTCTGACTCATTTTTTTGTATATTTCAACACTTCATAATACGTTCAATACTTTTCTTTTTTGAACAGATCATGGAGAATGCAGAAATCAATAATATTATTAAAATAGTTGGTCTGCAATATAAGAAAAGTTACGATGATGCAGAATCTCTGAAAACGTTACGCTATGGGAAGATTATGATTATGACTGATCAGGTTGGTTTTAAAGTTAGCACATATTTGAAATTCATGTCTTCTTCATTTTCTCCTTTTAATATTTGTTTTATGAGACTTGCCCCAAGATAGTATAACGGAAAGGGATTATACATCAGGTGGAAGAAAAAAACCCTACATCATTTAGTGGAAACATTTGTATGAAGCACATTTTATATTATCTAATTTGGGGGGTAACAATCTTATGAATTATTTAAGAATATTTTAAAATGCAATATATATGAGAAGAATATAATACAGTGTGGTAGTAAGGCATCCTACCTACAAGTAGGAACAAAATGATGGAATTAACAAGTAAGAAAGATTAATGATAATGGTTGATATTTGTACATGATGGCATAATTTGGGATGCACAAATACTAGGAGGACTTAAATAGTAAAATGACAATAATCAGGAAAGAAACAAAATCAAAAAGGAAGAATTTCAAATCCATTCAGCTGTTTTCTCTTATGCACTCTAACATATTTGTAGAGAAAACCTGCAACTAAAAGAACTGCTATTAGTACATATTTTTAAGCAGAAATTTTCCTATTTTTATATCAAGAGGAGACTTGTGAATATCTGTAGTCCATGGGTTTTCTTACCATTGCCCATTAAGGTGGCATTATAACCATGTTTTATTTTATGCATTTTCCATCCTTAAATCATTCTTTTAGTGAAATCTGGGGAAACTATAAAACAGATAAAATGATAATATATTTTTATAATGACAGATTCAGTCTATTACTACTATATTATTTGCATATTAAGAAAAAATTAATATGATCATCTTAGTATCATTTGTAAAATGCATTTCTAAAATTTGGAGTTTCGTTTTTTGCATTCACATGTTTTAAAATTTATATAAGTAATCATTTTATAAAATTATTACAGGACTTTTTACTTTACTAACATTTATTTAGGATCAAGATGGTTCTCACATAAAAGGCCTGCTTATTAATTTCATCCATCACAATTGGCCATCACTTTTGAAGCATGGTTTTCTCGAAGAGTTTATTACTCCTATTGTAAAGGTACTCTTTGCACTAATATATTTTTATATTGTTGTCTTAAAGGGTTGCTGAAAAACTAATTTTTTTTTAATTAATTTAAGGCAAGCAAAAATAAGCAGGAACTTTCCTTCTATAGTATTCCTGAATTTGATGAGTGGAAAAAACATATAGAAAATCAGAAAGCCTGGAAAATAAAGTACTATAAAGGTTTGTATTTTAAAATACTTAAACTTTAAATACTGATATAGATTTATTTTTATGAAAGCAATCTAAAAGACATTTTGAAAGTTTGACTCTATTTTAAACTTCAAAAATAGCTATTGCTGATTTTAAAATATTGTTATAGAAAAATTTATACAAATAGACTAGTATAATAGATTCTATTGGATGGGATCACCATTTCAATGACCAGCTTTGTTTCCTATAAACCTCCCTTATTGCCAGTCCATTAGTTTGAAATAAATTCCAGACATTATAGTCTAGTATTTCATCTATAACTACTTTAGTGTGTATTTCTAAAAGAATTTTTAAAATCAACCATAATACCATTATCATAACCTTCTTTAATATCCTATTATTGTTGTTGAGACAGGATCTCGCTTTGTCAACCAGGCCGAAGTGCAGTGGCATGAACACAGCTCACTGCCACCTTGACCTTCTGGGCTCAAGTGATCCTCTTGCCTCAGCCCCCCAAATAGCTAGGACTACAGGCATATGTGACCACACCCAGCTAATTTTTGTATTTTTGTAGAGACAGGGTTTTGGTATGTTGCCCAGGCTGGTCTTGAACTCCTGAGTTCAAGCCATCTGCCCACCCAAAGTACTGGGATTACAGGTGTGAGCCCCCATGCCTGGCCCCCCTTTTTTAATAATGTTAAATACTCAGCCAGTGTTAAAATTTCCCTGGACCGTATTAAAAATGTTTATTTTTAGTGTTTTCTATTTTTATTTTGTTTATTTATTGAGATAGAGTTTTGCTCTTGTTGCCCAAGCCGTAGTGCAGTGGTGTGAGCTCACTGCAACCTTTTCCTCCTGGGTTCAAGCGATTCTTCTGCCTCAGCCTCCTGAGTAGCTGGAATTACAGGTGTGTGCCACCATGCCTGGCTAATTTTTTTGTATTTTTAGTAGAAATAGGGTTTCACCATGTTAGCCAGGCTGGTCTCGAACTCCTGACCTCAGGTGATCCGCCCACCTCGGCCTCCCAAAGTGCTGGGATTACAGGCATGAGCTACTTCGCCTGGCCTAGTTTTGTTTTGTTTTTAAATTGCTTTTATTTTTTGAGATAAGAGTCTTGCTATATGTTGCCCAGGCTGAGTGCAATGGCACAATCGCAGCTCACTACAATCTCTGCCTCCTGGGTTCAGGTGATCCTCATGCCTCAGCCACCCAAGTAGCTGGGATTATGGGCAAGTGCCATCATGCCTGGCTATTTTTAGTAGAGACGGGGTTTTGCCATGTTGGCCAGGCTGGTCTAGAAGTCCTGGCTTCAAGTGATCCGCACACCTTGGCCTGTCTGCTAGGATTATAGGTGTGAGCCACTATGCTTGGACTGGGTTTGTTTATTTTTTTTCAAAGCCAGGATCCAAATATGGTCCACACATTGCATTTAGTTCATAAGTTTCTTAATACAGCATTTCTCTTTTTATATTTTTTCCTTGTAATTTATTTGTTAAAGAAGTTGGGTTGTTTGTCCTGTGGAATTTCCCACATTCTAGATTTTGTAAATTATATCCCTCTAGTTACATTTAATAATATAGTGTGTTCCTTTGCCCCTTATTTTCTGTTAACTGATGGTTAAATTAGAGGCATGATCAGATTTGGGTTACATTTATTTGGCAAAACCATTTCATAGATAGCATTGCGTACTTTCATCAGGAAGCATCTAATGTCTAATTTGTCTTTATTTGCCCATTAAGGTTGATCAGTTGGTATAGGGGTTGCTAGCTTGATTCATCTATTAAAGCTTCTTCACCAGCTTTTCACTTGATGGTTTTAAGCAGACATTGATATTGATGACTCATTTTTATTTTTAAAATTGTGCAGGCTTGGGTACTAGTACAGCTAAAGAAGCAAAGGAATATTTTGCTGATATGGAAAGGCATCGAATCTTGTTTAGATATGCTGGTCCTGAAGATGATGCTGCCATTACATTGGTAATTAAGTTAATTTTAAAGAGCTTTTGTTAGCCATCTCCCTACCTTCTATTTTTTTCCTTCCAGTCCTGGTTCCCTATGATAAGTCTCTTTTGAACGCCTTAGTTCAAATGTGTTTTTGATAAAAATATTGTAAAATAACCTAATTTTTCATACATTAAGAATTAGGTATTTGCAATTTATACATTTTAATTTTGTAATGAAGTTTATTTTATTTTTAATGTGCAAAATCATTACCTGGAATTTTTCAGGCATTCAGTAAGAAGAAGATTGATGACAGAAAAGAATGGTTAACAAATTTTATGGAAGATCGGAGACAGCGTAGGTTACATGGCTTACCAGAGGTTAGTCTGGAAGAGTGCTGATGTGGGGGAAGGAGAGAGAGACTAGAGCATCAGTAATAATGATAACATTGCTATATAACTTTTCTCTTAGCAATTTTTATATGGTACTGCAACAAAGCATTTGACTTACAATGATTTCATCAACAAGGAATTGATTCTCTTCTCAAACTCAGACAATGAAAGATCTATACCATCTCTTGTTGATGGTGAGTAATGCTTATTTAAAAACCTCATTTTTGCATGTTATTTACTGTAGTTTAATTTCATGTACTTTAAGCTATCCTTATGATACACATTAAAATTCTTACCTGAAATCTTGTATATGAAGAACTGATTCAGAAGAATTTAAGGCCTTTTTGATGTTGCTTTTGTTACGTGTTTTCGTAGTGCTGAAATCTTTAATCCTTAATTTGAAACTTTTAAACCCTTTCTGAGTTTTTCATGAAAATTAACTTTAAGTCTAAAAGTCTTAAAGCTTTTGCCCAAGTTGTCTGCAGATTTTCTAAAATAAAAAGTAAAATGGAATTTTGATAATTTCTAAAATATTTATCAGAGATTAAATTTTTAAAAGTGTTTATACCACATTACCCAAAGCCTAATGCTTCACTTATTTAACTTGAAAAAAAAAATTTAGAAACTATTTCTAACTTGAAGAAAATTTAGAAACTATTTCTTGTTAGTTGAAGCAGATTTTGGTCTTCTGTCTAGAACTTTTTTTTCTTATTGTATAACCTTTACAAAGTTTGTTGATCTTTATATTGCTTGGCTTTTCTGCTAATAGCAGATGGTTCTACCTATCCTTCAAGCTCTAGCCATAAATTACCTTTCTTCTATGAAGTCCTCCCTAACAATTCCACTCTAAATTGGTCTTAGATACCTAAACTTCTATGCCAATTAGTATGTATCTCTTAATTTACCTACATTAATTTTGCCTCCAGAATTAGATTACAGAATTCTTAAGGAAGTTGCCATATTTTATTATCCTCTTGTTTTTACCATACGCTGGGTCCAGTATGAATACAATGATAGCATATACTGAAAAGGTTGTTACTGTGCTCATTGGCTTAGAGCAGGGGTGTCTAATCTTTTGGCTTCACTGGGCCACATTAGAAGAGGAAGAATTGTATTGGGCCACATGTAAAATAGACTAACACTAATGGAAGCCGATGAGCTTAAAACAAAAACAAAAATAAATGCAAAAAAAAAAAAAAAAAANAAAAAAAAAAAAAAAAAAATCCCATAGTGTTTTAGGAAAATTGACGAATCTGTGTTGGGCTGCATGCAGCCTGCAGACCATGGGTTAGACAAGCTTGGCTTAGGGCAAGAAGAATGATAAGGAAGCGGAGTAATTTGCCCACATTGTTTCATGCAATCCTTACGATAACTATTAGGAAAGTAATTATTTCTATTACTTGGATGAGGACACAGACTTACTAGTTATTTCTTAGTCACATGGTAAATGGCCAAGTTGAGAAGAATATACAGATTAGTGAGATTCTAAAGACTTTATTCTTCACTATGACAATAAACCTCTTCTTTTTAAGGATTTTTCTGATTTGGGATACTTAGAATAGATTTCAGGCTCCTTGATGGCTTGCTGGCAATTTAGTTAGCTACAAATGGCATTTTGGTTGTATGAACTACAAATGGCATTGTGGTTGGAAACTACTGTTAAAGGAGTTTGATGCCACTACGTGATTCTTTAAGGCCAGAATGTTGTCTTTCAGTTGATAGTTCACTTTTGGAGTAGATGGAGATGTCATAAAAACATGTTAGTATATACCTGGAGATGGCTTTCTGGGGAAAAAAACCCAAACATGTTAGTTTGTACTCACTTTGTTACAGAATCTCAAGTAACAATTTTACTGGTATTCTTGAAAGCAAATTGTATCTTTGCTTTATTCCCCTGAATTGTTACAACTATACCTTGAAGTAACAATTTAAAAAGAGGGTTGTTCTTTTAAAAATAGGCTTTAAACCTGGCCAACGGAAAGTTTTATTTACCTGTTTCAAGAGGAATGATAAACGTGAAGTGAAAGTTGCCCAGTTGGCTGGATCTGTTGCTGAGATGTCTGCTTATCATCATGGAGAAGTAAGCATTAAGATTGGAGTCAATTAAGAACTATAATTATTGTCTTGAAGAATGATAATTATACTTAGTAAAGTCTTCGGAAATGTAAAATAATTAACAGTTTGGATTTTAATACAAATTAGGGAATAATTATAGAAAATTTAGAATATTAATGTTATGTTCTGCCTCCTATTGTATAGCAAGCATTGATGATGACTATTGTGAATTTGGCTCAGAACTTTGTGGGAAGTAACAATATTAACTTACTTCAACCGATTGGTCAGTTTGGAACTCGGCTTCATGGTGGCAAAGATGCTGCAAGCCCTCGTTATATTTTCACAATGTTAAGGTAAATATTTGCTGATATGATGGTATAAAGTTTGATTTCATTTAGACCCAAGTAACTAAATGTTTGATGGAATTATAGCTGTGAAGAGATGTGATTGGTTATTCTGCTTAGAAGGTGAATGTTCCAACTTACTTGATCACAAGTAGAATAAAGTCTGTTGACCTTAATTTTTATGAATTATTGGTGAAATCGGTCCTAATGAATATAAGGCTGTTTTTGTCACCAACTTTACTCTTTAGGCTGAATATGGGTTATGTGCTTTATTCAGAGTAATTGGAAGTTCTTAAGAAGTTAACAATATTAAAGAAGTCAGGTAGGTAAGTACATAAGTAAAATAGGAATATTTTATTCTGGGCTTGTGACCATTTGATAATACAGTTAGGCAAATTTTATTGTTAAGCATATGTAGTGAAATTTAATAAAAATGCATTCTCTTTAAAAAATGTTTTTTTACACTGTAAAGTTTTTAATTATGTATAAAGTTTTATTCCCCAAAGCCATGACATTTTTTCATTTCCTTTTTCTTTTAATTAGCTCTTTAGCAAGACTACTTTTTCCTGCTGTGGATGACAACCTGCTTAAGTTTCTTTATGATGATAATCAACGTGTAGAGCCTGAGTGGTATATTCCTATAATTCCCATGGTTTTAATAAATGGTGCTGAGGGCATTGGTACTGGATGGGCTTGTAAACTACCCAACTATGATGCTAGGGAAATTGTGAACAATGTCAGACGAATGCTAGATGGCTTGGATCCTCATCCCATGGTAATTATTTGGAACTTATTATTTATTTAACAAATAATAATGTGTAAATTACAAAGTCCAGTCATTTTAGAAAAGTAATGGAACATTTTTATTTTAGAATATATTACAGACCATAAAGACTTAGGGTATAATTTGATACGTGCCTACAGTAAAAGGTATGAACTTTGGAATGAGCTTGGAGGTAAGTTTCAAGGGGAGAAACTTTATTTTAATTTAGAAACACCCCATATTCTAGGTTTTCAAATCTCTAAACCATGTATTAACAGAAAACAGTACTTTTCTGGGCCGGGCGTGGTGGCTCATACCTGTAATCCCAGCACTTTGGGAGGCCAAGGCAGGCGGATCATGAGGTTAGGAGATCAAGACCATCCTGGCCAACATGGTGAAACCCCATGTCTACTAAAAATAGAAAAAAATTAGCTGGGCGTGGTGGCACATGCCTATAGTCCCAGCTACTCGGGAGGCTGAGGCAGGAAAATTGCTTGAACCCGGGAGACAGAAGTTGCAGTGAGCCAAGATCATACCACTGCACTACAGCCTGGGTGGCAATGTGAGAGTCTGTCTCAAAAAAAAAACAAAAAAACAACAAAAAAAAACGATGCTTTGCTGATAATATTATGTGTAGCTTTGTTTCTGTTCTCAGACTACCACTTCTTATAGTTTGTAAGGATGCTTTAAAACATATTGTATTCATTAGTGTAGCATTTGTAAAAAGACAAAAAGCAAGCTACTTTATACATATTTTAATGTATCCCCATTTAAAAAATATTTTTTTTTTTTTTTTTTTTTTTTTTTTTTTTTCTTTTTTTTTTTTTCTTTTTTTTTTTTTGTTGTGTTTTTTTTGTTTTTTTTTTTTTTTTTTTTTTTTTTGTATCATTCACTGTGCTCAGATCTTCTCCAAGAAAAGTGTCCTCAAAAATGTCCTTCTTTTCTCCCCATGATTTAAAATTGCCTGGAGATTTCCCTTGAGATACACTTAAATAAAAGTGTATTTTGTTAGTAAAACAATGCTTATTGTAGAAAATATAGATAAGAAAAGAGGAAAAAAATTCATAAACCTACAATATAGAGACAGATGTAATATTTTGATTTTTTTCCAAGTTTTTATTTTGGTATTTTAAAATGAAAGTTATTCTTGTAGCAATGAGATATATATTCTGCGTTTTCTCTAAAACACCTAAAATATTTCTAATATAAGCGTCAAATTTTTAATGATAATTTTTACTGAAATGGTTTTGGATTTTTAAATGTATTTTAGATTGTTAAGCTAGTGTATTTGATCAATACATGCTTCTTAGCTGCCTACTACGCATATAAAACTGTGCTAAGTGGTGAGATAAAGAGCTATGGTTTTTTCTTTGAAAAATAATTGTCAAGACATCAAAGCATCAAGACTTGAAGTTTACAGTGACAAAAGATATTGATAGTTGCTCAGTATGTCAGAAGAAATGTCCTATGCTATATGTTCTTTTTTTTGAGATGGAGTCTCACTCTGTCAGCCAGGCCTGGAGTACAGTAGTGCAATCTCGGCTCACTGCAACCTCCTCTTTCCAGGTTCAAGTGATTCTCCTGCCTCAGCCTCCTGAGTAGCTGCGGCCACAGGCATGTGCCACCATGCCTGGCTAATTTTTGTATTTTTAGTAGAGACAGGGTTTCACAGTGTTGGCCAGGCTGGCCTTGAACTCCTGGCTTCAAGTGATCCGCCCACTTTGGCCTCCCAAAGTGCTGGGATTATAGGCATGAGCCACTGTGCCTGGACTATATACTCAATTTCTTAATGATAATAAAGAATAAGAATTTTAGAGGAGGCCAGGTGCAGTGACTCATGCCTATAATCCCACACTTTGGGAGGCTGAGCTGGGCAGATCACTAGCTCAGGAGTTAGAGACCAGCCTGGACAACCCTGTCTCTACACAAGTGCAAAAATTAACTGGACATGGTGTCACATAACTGTAACCCCCCCCATCTACTTGGAAGGCATCAGGTAGGAGGATCGCTTGAGCCCCGGTAGTTGAGGCTCCAGTGAGCCGAGATCATGCCACTGCACTCCAGCCAGTGTGAAAAAGTAGAGACCCTGTCTCAAAGAAAATTTAGAAGGAGAGATGACTTGTAATTCAGTTGGGAAGGATGAGTAAGATTTATGTAGATGAATGATGAATGGGGTTGGGAGCTGAATATGTGTCAGGGTTTGTGGACAGGTTGAAAGTGAGAATATTCAAAATATTCAAGCAAAATGTGGGAGAAGAGTAGTGATTTTGTAAGATAAGTCATTAGAGACAAAATAGCCAGATTGGGTCCAGACTTAGGGAATGCTTTCAATGTAAGGCCCAAGGAGGTTTGAATTTAAAGGATATTGATCGAGGGGAGAAGGAGGTATAGGGGAAGTAGGCTGAAAGAAAGTACTTTTCTAGAAAGACTAGGAAAGAGGATGCTAACATTTTGAGATTGGGGGATGTTCAGGTTATATTAACATAAGCTGTGAATTCAAGATCAGTTGATCAGTTGGAAAGGGACAATTGATGTTGAGAAATTCTGTATCCCTTATGTTAATCTGTCAGTGTTAGACCATGGATTAAGGGGCATTCAGACATGATACTAGTACTCCAGAGAGAAGTCAGTGCTTTATTTCCATTTTTCTCTACAGCTTCCAAACTACAAAAACTTTAAAGGCACGATCCAAGAACTTGGTCAAAACCAGTATGCAGTCAGTGGTGAAATATTTGTAGTGGACAGAAACACAGTAGAAATTACAGAGCTTCCGGTTAGAACTTGGACACAGGTTAGTGTAAATAAGTGATCTGATTGTGGGAAGGGCAGTGTATTAAGCAATTTTTTCTGGTAAGGATAATTCTACCTTTGTTTGTCCTAAGCTTGCATAGTGTTTACAAATTCCTGTACTTTCTTTTACCCTTCAGTTGAATTTGTGCTTTGAATAGTCAAATAGTAATTATATCTAAATAGTGTAGTATGACTTAGGTTAGGTAAGGCTTTTATGGACTGTTATCTTGGTATTTATCTTAAAATGAAAGGAGTAGAATATGACAGTGCTATTTATTCTTATAAATATGGTCAGTAAATTCATGTATCAGCTTTATAGATCTAAAAGCATGCATGTCATCTCATCAGTTCTAGTTTATGTCATCCTTTTCATACTCTCAGCCTTTATCTTGCCCTTTGGAGTATGAGTGGATCAGCGCCGTTACTTCTTATCTCGTTTTCCACCACCAAGGTCCTCGTATATTGTCTTCTATGGTGATTGGACAGAAGATGATAGAGTTTGAGGTTTCCTTTTTAATTCCCCATGAGAGTTGAGAATTTTCAGAAGACTATATGGCTTGTAATATGAAACATGAGAGTGTGTCATGAAAAGAATCACTTATTTTTAAATCTTTTATAGGTATATAAAGAACAGGTTTTAGAACCTATGCTAAATGGAACAGATAAAACACCAGCATTAATTTCTGATTATAAAGAATATCATACTGACACAACTGTGAAATTTGTGGTGAAAATGACTGAAGAGAAACTAGCACAAGCAGAAGCTGCTGGACTGCATAAAGTTTTTAAACTTCAAACTACTCTTACCTGTAATTCCATGGTAATTTATTGGATTTACTATAAATTTAATTTTTCTTGGATGGTATAAGTTGGATAATTATAATTGGTTTCATGATATGAGTGGCTATAGTATGCTTGAATGCATTTTTTTTCCCTGCAGATTTGCTAAAGATTCTAGGGGCATATTGCTTTCTTCTAGTATTGTCCACTGCCCTTACTCTCAACTCTCTGTTTATACATCTGGGCTTGAACATACAAGATACATACACACTTAAACTCACTGACTAAAGTTATGAGAGTGGTTTTTGCAGGGCCTTTGTGTACTTTATGCTCATCTCTAGTAGCATTTTAATTGTAGAGTACTCATAATTCTAATCTGCTTTATTAAACTTACACATTTACCTTTATTTATACAACTGGGGAGTAAGGCGATTATTCAAGTTCCATTCCAGATTAGCTTTTAGATTTAAAAAGGAGTAAAAGTTCAGCAGTAGTACAGTGGCTGAGAAAAAGTGTCATAATCTGCTGAGAAAGGCTGATAGAAGAAAGAAAAAGGATAGGGAGTTTGAGTGACTGGGATATAGCACAAGTAGATATAAAAGAGAAAGGGGACAAACGCACATCCACAGAATATATGGGGGAGGAAAAACTGTAACATTTTTAAGCTTAGCAATAGAATATGTATGTTTTCAGTTTGGGGAAAAATGATTTTTGTAGGTGGTTTCATGGCTACTTTAAGACCCTTTTTTTTAAAAGGCCTGTTTTTGTCTTTCAAAATGATTTCTATTTTAAATATTTTCATGGTTGTGAGAATTGAATTTATCAGCCTGCAGTCACCAAAGGAATATTTACAGAAATGTGCCTAATAGTTTTGGTCCTGTTTAATGGTTTTTAGGGGTAGTCTGTGTTCATATAAGTGCATTATGGTTATTTTAAATATTATAGATGTTATGTAAGTTAAAATACCAGTACAGATTTATATAATCTGCAAAATATTTGTGTTTTGCTTAGGTACTCTTTGATCATATGGGATGTCTGAAGAAATATGAAACTGTGCAAGATATTCTGAAAGAATTCTTTGATTTACGATTAAGTTATTATGGTTTACGTAAGGAGTGGCTTGTGGGAATGTTGGGAGCAGAATCTACAAAGCTTAACAATCAAGCCCGTTTCATTTTAGAGAAGATACAAGGGAAAATTACTATAGGTAAGATATAACCTTTAAAAATTTGAACACTAGTTAAAATGGAAAAAACTTTATTAATAGAAGACATTTTTATCAGTAGAATATAAGCAAATACAAATTGAATCTCTTATCTTGATCCTAACTTTATTTTTCCCTCACATAGAGAATAGGTCAAAGAAAGATTTGATTCAAATGTTAGTCCAGAGAGGTTATGAATCTGACCCAGTGAAAGCCTGGAAAGAAGCACAAGAAAAGGTAATCATTTGCAGAAAAAGACATTCAGAGAAGTTTTTAAAAGCAACGTCCAAAACAAACAAAAATTCAATCCCTAAATTTTAAATTTAGTACTACTAAAGGTGCTGAATTACCTGTTCAGAGACTGAAGCCTTCTGTTTGTCCACAGAACAGATATAGTATAGGAGTTTTTAGTATACACCCACCACAAAGCGCTTGGCCAGTGTGACTCAGCCAGAGCCTGGAGAAATGGCTCCAGGTGTGAGACGGTAGCTCAGTCTCCTTGGTCTTTTTTCCTGAGTCTGCCATTAAAAGTTGTGGTGGTGGTGGTTTTTGTGAGTTACATGTATATTATCTGGGAACACGACTGGTCGCATCCAGAATCAGCCTATGTTTGAAATATGGCATCCAATCACCACTCACTTGATCTGGTTTTGGTTAATACTGGGAAGACAACAAAATGCTTATTATTATAGACAGTATTTATCAAACACCAAGCTCTGCCTCATGCTTAGATTTTTGGCCAGAGATTCAAACCCTGGAACTTCAGATTAAAAGTCTGATGTTTTATTCAGTAGAGTGCCCATTGCAGATTAAGAAATAGTAATAGCAGTTAAGTGAATGGGATACTGAAATGTTGAGATTCCCCTCAATAAGTTTTTTGATGTTTTAGATAACTAAAAGAAAAATTTAAACAATACAACATTGTGATTGAGAACAGAAATATATTACAGTAGAGGAAGAAAATTTGTATGATTAATTTTTTGGATATTAGATTATTTGTACATACATGATTCTGATAACATCTTTAAAAAATAGTTATAATTATGTGGCATAACTTGAGCCTTTACATTTCCCTGTACTTGAGTTCTCAATCATGTTTTTATATTTTTCATCAAACTACATTGAAATACTGCTTTTGTTTACATTTTTTTTAGTTTGAAGTCAATAAAAGCCATATATTACAGTGAGTAAGATTAGAATAAGTTTTATAGGATAGCAAATGTATATTAAGATAATAGGCTTATTGGTTATTTGAAGAAAATGGGGTAGGACAAGATGGGCACATTCAGAATTAAGATGATTGAAGCCCTTTCATTTGTTTTCCTCTTAATGTGTTTTATTGTATTGTTAAACCCTAAATTATAATTTCTACAACACCTGCCCTTCTGTATCACCGTTGGTTTAAACTATATCTTTTTTCTAAAAAAAGTAACTAGTAAGCTGATGAATTTTTAATGCTTAGTTTTAAAAGATAAAGATTTCTACAGTTTGAGAATGTCCTTCTGGTGGAAAGTAGATTTTGTGGGTAAAGCATAGCTTGATTTTAGTTATTGCATTACCACCATCAGAATGTTTTCAGCATCTTGGCCATGTGTCCATTTTGGGGAGTTCAGGTAACAAAAGGAACTGCTCTTACAAGAGTGTCCTATTATACAGAGTTGGAGAAAAGAGTTAGAATTATAAAGTAGCTAATTAGAAGATTAAAGTTTTTTATAAAGCATAATGGAATTTTGTCATTAGAACTTGCAAAGTTTATTATTTTTTTTAATTTCTGGAAGTGTCCTTAGTCATATTTCTGTTAACAATGATAGATACACATATTCATAGAGCACTTATTAACAATACTTTGGGTATAGTCAAAACCTAGATCAAATAGACTTCCAAAATGTGGGTGTAAACAGGATTTTGTTGCATCCTGTTAAATTTTTATAGTTGTTTAACAACCTGAATACTCCATAGCAGCATACTGTTTCATGAAGAATTTTTCAAAAGTGTAAAATTATTAATTTGTCATAAGTTATCTAAGTACTTATTAATCATCTATCAGCTCAACAATAGCATTCTTTATTTAGCTAATGTGGCTTAATCAAATTTATAGTTTTTGTTGTATAATGAAGCATCTTGCTTTGCAATTTTAATTTTATCTTATTTCTAAAGTACACCTAAACTGTACTTCGTGTATATTATTTTACTTACAAATTTTAATTATAAAATAGCTTTTTTTTTCTCTCTCTCTCTCTCTTTTGGTTACCAAAAGTGAACTTTTTGCTTTATGGAGTGTCATGGTTAACTCAGTCATTTAAAATTATCTGAGTGTCTTAACTTAGATAAAATTTTATTTAATGGCTATTGGTATTTTAAAAATTTAAAGGTGATATCACCTAAAAAACTTTTTAAAAATTCATTGTATTTTGAAATTTAATATTAGCAAAAGAGAATTTTTTTGTTGCAGCTGTTTCTATAGAAAAGGGCCTGATGAATAAAATTTCAGCAAAACCCTGACGAAATTCTTACTCTAACTCACCAACTCTTAAATTCTTAAGTGGACTTTCTCTGAGTCCTGATGTGAATATTCTTGCTTTAGAGAATTTTTATTATGAATTCACCATCAGTGAGTGAATGTACCTTCACATATTTATTATAACTGTAAAATATTTTTTATAAGTGGTATTTATTTTGTATTTCAAAGTGTTCATTCCCTCACCAGTATAAAAATCTGACGAGATGCAGTGATAAAACATTAATTCTACTCTATTAATTTTAAAATGTGATATCCTCTCATTTTGTTACTTAGTACTTGAGGGAATCAGTTAATTTTTCATCAGATTCCTGAGTAAATAGGGATAGAATATACCATTTCTTATGAAGATCTTATTTTGCATCTTTAGAAAATGTTAAACTTTTTATAAGGAAATATATTTTTATAGGTAATTTAAAATAACCCCCCATCATCTTGAAGATGTAGCATTTATAGTGTAGCACTGGTAGAATTTTAAACTAATTATTTGATACAATTCAACATTAATTTGATATTATACAAGACTTTAATATAAAATTTGTTATTTTTTACAGGCAGCAGAAGAGGAAGAAACACAAAACCAACATGATGATAGTTCCTCCGATTCAGGAACTCCTTCAGGCCCAGATTTTAATTATATTTTAAATATGTCTCTGTGGTCTCTTACTAAAGAAAAAGTTGAAGAACTGATTAAACAGAGAGATGCAAAAGTATGAATTTTTGTGGGTTAAATAGTTTGAAACTGTTTCAGTGTTATCTGTATCTTTTTCTTTTTCCAAAAATAAGTATTTTGATTTATCCTTTATATGTTTTAAAACTATTGAATATTTAAACTGTTCCTTTTTTATTATAGGGGCGAGAGGTCAACGATCTTAAAAGAAAATCTCCTTCAGATCTTTGGAAAGAAGATTTAGCAGCATTTGTGGAAGAACTGGATGTAGGTTAAGTCTCCATTAAAATATATTTGGAAAAATAATGTTTATGAACAAGAATGAGATTATTTTAAATTATCTTTAAGTTTTCTTTAACTCTCTGTGGGTTAATTGCTTATAAACTGAGTTAGGATTAAGCTTCTAGTTACGTGAAGTTACAAAGAACTTGTATGGAGGAATTTAAATGCTATGGTGTTGAAATTTAGAATAGATTAAATCTACTTTCAATTGGTTAAAAAATTTTAACTGACTTTTTGATTAAATAATTGATTCAGTTTAATGTTTTCCTGAAAAGAGATAAGACTAATTAATATAAGTACTTTGATCTTAGGAGTAGAATAATAGTCTCTTTAACAGGAATTTCAATATTTTCATGTTATAGTTTTCTCCAAGTAGAATTTTAATTTAAAAAATAAAAATGAAAAGAGCTAAGATATAAAAAGCAAACCTTTTCTAAAATTGCCCACTTAAAATATTAGAATTAAATTAATGGTAGCAGTATGAATGATTTTTGAGTGGCAAAATGTAAAATACCATTTAATACTCATATTACTTTTTTATTAAGTTGCTTACTTGTTTTATTGCCTATGTGCTCTGCTTTTACTCGGATGGTCTAAGTCAGAATTACAACTCTTATCAAGTGTGGTATATTAGTTCCCTAAAGAATTTAGAATTTTTTAGTGCTATTTTTCTGGGCTCCCTCAATGATCTTTCAAGTGCTGTAATGTAAGTCTTTCTTGATTTGTGCTTTCCTTATATTGTTCACTAATTAGATTTTTGCACATTTTTTCTGCTGAGTTATTTATTTAAAAACTAAAAATGAAGGCTTCATATAGTAAAAGAAAAATTATTCCTATTATTGATATTCTGATATTGCTTTAAATTTGATCACTAATATAGTGAAACACCAGCAATGTTTTGTGGTTATGCTTATAAATTTCCCCACTATTGAAAAGTCATCGTTCAAAATAACCCTAGTAAAAATACTCTTTCACTTTTATCATCTTATTTTATTATTTGCCAATTAATGAAATAGATCCAAACAACTTATTTAAAATCTGCTATGTGTATTTTTAACATCTAAAAAGATTTAGACTTAAATTTTATGTCTCTCTGTATCATTTAAAGTCTAATGATACCATTAATTGAATATCTATTGTACACTGACTGGCACAGCATTCTCTATAATGCCCAGAGTGACCCTCACCACAACCTCAAATGAGTAAGATTATTTTTAACCTATTATGCAGATAAGGATACTAAACTTAGAGAGGTTAAGTCACTGTCTTAGGAATTATATCATTATAGAATTACTTATCCTCTCAGATACCCACTTTCTTCATTACTAAAATGGGGATCACAGGATATTTAAATGTCTGGCACATGGTGGATACTCCAAAATCTGGCTTTTTTGTTTTGTTCTGTTTCGAGACAAGGCCTTGCTCTGTCACCCAGGCTGGAGTGCAATGGCACAATCACAGCTCATTGCAGCCTCAACCACTCAGGCTCCAGCAGTCCTTCTACGTCAGCCTCCTGAGTAGCTGGGACACGTGTGCCACCACATCTGGCTAATTTTATTTGTATTTTATGTAGAGATGAGATGAGGTTTTGCTGTGTTGCCCAGGCTGGTCTTAAATTCCTGGGCTCAAGTGACCCACTCATCTTGGCCTCCCAAAGTGCTGGGATTACAGGTGTGAGCCACCGCACCTGTCCTTTGTTATTTCCTGAGGATACATAACTAGTAAGTGGAAGTGCAGTTGAAATCCAGAACTGTCTGATTTCAAAGCTTGCGTAATTTCTATTAAACTATTGTGCTACAAAGATCTTTTTGAAAATCAGTAAAGATGGTTGGATACTGTGGCTCAAGCCTGTAATCCCAGCACTTTGGGAGACCAAGGCAGGCATATCACCTGAGGTTGGGAGTTTGAGATCAGGCTGACAAACATGGAGAAACATCATCTCTACTAAAAATACAAAATTAGCTGGGCATGGTGGCACATGCCTGTAATCCCAGCTACTCAGGAGGCTGAGGCAGGAGAATCTCTTGAACCCCAGAGGCAGAGGTTCAAGCTGAGATCATGTCATTGCACTGAAGCCTGGTCAACAAGAGCGAAACTCCGTCTCAAAAAAAAAAAAAAAATCTAAAGAAATGTCATTTTTTCCTTGTGCCGTTCAAAAGCTAGTTGAAGGAATAATTCTGGTAAATGCAGAATCTAGTATATTAATCATGATTATATCCTTATTTATCATTACATAGACCCTCTTAAATTCAATCTAACTATATTGGCACTTTTAATTTCTCATACTTTCTGACTTTAATTTACGAGTTTTTTTTTTTTTTTAAATATTTTCTATCATGACTAAAGCAATAGAAAAGAATAGTTTCATACTTACTAACAGAAATACCTTTATGTGTGATTTGCTAGGATTTTGATGATACTAAGTTATTAGAGGTCTTGATTCCATAATATATCATGGGACTCTAGAATTGGCAGAGACTGTTTAGGTCATTTGGTCACTATTCCTCCTCGTATTACAAATTGGAAGCTAGTTAGATGAAATGGGATCACAACCCTGGTCTTCTGATTTAGAATTCTTTACTTTTTTCTATTATTTAATCTTGGATTAGATAAGTTAAAAGGAAAACTTTATTCTTTACTGAGTGAATAACATTTGTTTCAATATTTTATGAAGTAGTGATTATCTTTTCTAAGAAGTTATTTATGTCCCTTCTACTGCCTTATAATTACACTTTAGAAAGTGGAAGCTCAAGAACGAGAAGATATTCTGGCTGGAATGTCTGGAAAAGCAATTAAAGGTAAAGTTGGCAAACCCAAGGTGAAGAAACTTCAATTGGAAGAGACAATGCCCTCACCATATGGCAGAAGAATAATTCCTGAAATTACAGCTATGAAGGCAGATGCCAGCAAAAAGTTGCTGAAGAGGAAGAAGGTATGACATACCTCTTGTCATTGATAGACTCATCTTTAAATGAAACACATGTATGATTCTAAAAATTTTACTGTGTGTTTAAATCATATTTTGTTCAAAGTATATTTCAATGGTAATAAGAAATCATTCTGTAACAGCAGTTGATCTATAGCAGACAACATATTGGTAAAGGATCACATATTGTAAAGAGCTACTTAATTCAGCTTTTAAAATGAGAAATAGAAACACTCCACTCAGCAGTCATCTCAGTTAAAATCTGATAAGCCAAAATTTAAAAAAAAAAAAACACTTACACAATGAGTATATTAACTTTAAAGTATAAACTTTAGTTCTATGTCATAGTTCATTAAAGAAGGCTTTTGGTGGAAAGGGTCTGTTTGGCTTACAAAATACTGTCATCTTTTACTATTTACTTGTTTTTGTTCTTAAACAACTGCTGAACACATCCTAGGTCATTGACACTGATAGGTGCTATTGAGGATTTTAAAAAAAAACACTGACCTAACCTCAAGCAGGGTGGACCAGTGTTAGCCAGAAGAAGGAAACATCAGAAAAAATGTTCAGAGCTGAGGAAGTAGGGTGCATGTTGGTCTTAAAGAGAGAGGCTAATGTTTTTGGACAGGTTGATTTTTAGAATCCAGAGAGTATACATTTAGGTGGGAATGTAGCCTTCTTATTAGAGCTTGGGAAATGAGCCTAAAGAGCTAGAGAGATTGGAGAGCTCTCTGTACAGAGCTCATATTTGAAGTGTAGGCACGTTTTGATACCAGAGTGGGCACACTCTTCTACTGTTCTGATAAACTGAGGTCTATTCTACTTTCCTCTTACTCCGCTCCCCACTGCATACAGGTTCATTTACCCAACACTCTTGCATGTCTCCTTTGGAAAATGGCTTCTTTTCAGTTGGTGTTTGTTAGATTCATTTCTCTGCACTCTCTTCTTTACCTGACATGGTCCCCTCAGGTAACCTCATCTATGCCCAGAGCTTATTCCATTCGCACTGATGGCCCCTAAATTTATGTTCCTAAGCGGTAATGCCCTCAGGAGTGCCAAGCTCATAGCCACTTGAATGCTCGAAGCCCATCAAACTCAGTGTCTCTGAAACTGGACTCATTATCGTGATTTTAAAATCTATTTTTTGCCTTCTCCCAGTTAATGACACTATCAGCCATCACAGATGTAAGCTAGAAACTTGGGAGTTTTCTCATATAATCAGTAACTAAGCCCTACTGACTGCCTACTAAGTAATTCCAAAATCCACCCCCTTATCTTGGTCCCCATTTGACACTGCCTGAGAATTCTGTTTTCTCTGAGATAAAGTGGTCCTCTTAACTCTCTGTTTGTAGTCTTTTAATCATGATTTCTACTCTTTTCTACTTCATTCCTTTAAGTTGTGTATTTTACTACTAGAATGAAAATTCTAAAAAGTCAGTCTGCTTGTTATGCTTAAAAATCTTCGGTGACTCCCCACTGGCTGTGCACAAATTCTTGGTATACAGTGTTAGCACCTGCATGCCTCCCTGTGTTTCTCCTCCTGGCCACTTTGTTCTCACCTTTCCTTGAATTCTAGCAGACTATTGCCTATGTTTAGAAACCCAATTCTTTAAACATTTAATTCATGTTGGATGGCTTTGTGCCTTCTGCCTGGGATGCCCTTTCCTCCTTACTTCTTCTCACCTGGCAAACTTACATGATTCCTTTAGAACTCGAGTCAGAAAAGATACTTCTCCATGGGGGCTTTTTTGACCCTGCCTTAAGCAGAGTTTCTTACTTCTTCCCTTGGGCCACAGCTGTACCAGCCTCTATATTTGTTATTTCTATTGCAATGACTCATCCTTTTTATGTGCCTCTGTGTTTTTTTGTTTTTGCTTTATTACCCCATAGTCTTAAGGTTGGGGACTGCCTTACAGTGCCTAGCAATACAAGACATATATTACTTATTTTCCTTCAATAATTTGAAGATTTTTAAATAGTGTATAGAGGTCTGCCTGAGCTGTAGGAACTTATTTTGCAGATACTTTTAAGCTGTTGGTTTGGAAATCCCTCTGAAAATCAGAAGCTGCCTTCATATTTTTTATGGTTGCTTCTAAGTAGCTGTGATTTCACTGAATGTACTGGAAAATTAGAGTTAATGTAATATTATTTATTATAGGTAGGTGAAGTAAAGTAAAAGAAAACATGTTCTGATCAAAGCCAGTTGTTAGGACCTCAGCAGAATCACATTTTTTAAACTTACGTGATTTGAAGGAGCTATCTGTTGATTAAAACTATATCTTTAAAATATGCATGTTTTATTTTTACTCATGGTTTCATTTTCTTTTTAATGTGTAGGGTGATCTTGATACTGCAGCAGTAAAAGTGGAATTTGATGAAGAATTCAGTGGAGTGCCAGTAGAAGGTGCAGGAGAAGAGGCATTGACTCCGTCAGCTCCTATAAATAAAGGTCCCAAACCCAAAAGAGAGAAAAAGGAACCTGGTGAGAAATTATTACAGTTTTTTGTGTGTGAGAGAGAAAAACTATATGTATAGAATATTACTAGATTCTTTTGACTGTGCTCTTTTTCTGGTAGTTGAAATAATGCCTTCAATTTTCATAAACGTTTATTACTTTATAATGAACTTTTTATTATAAAAATTTTACTAATGACATTTGTATAAATATGGATACATATCTTATTGCTTTTCTTTTGCTTTTAGGTACCAGAGTGAGAAAAACACCTACATCATCTGGTAAACCTACTGCAAAGAAAGTGAAGAAACGGAATCCTTGGTCAGATGATGAATCCAAGTCAGAAAGTGATTTGGAAGAAACAGAACCTGTGGTTATCCCAAGAGATTCTTTGCTTAGGAGAGCAGCCGGTAGTGTAACACATTTAATATTACTGCATATTACAGTTTAACCTATACGTTGGTATTGTTAGTATTACCAGTGTTGTTTAAGTACTGAGCCGTTACTGTTTCAGAAGTTACAGTTAGGAAGAAGAAAAAAATTGCTTTACAAAATGGTCTTTCCAGCAAAGTTGGCCATGAAACTATTTCTCTAAAGATTTGTTCCTGATTTTTATTATAAAGTTTGATTTATATTTCTTCCACAGTTTGAAGATGTTTGGGAAAAAATGTACCTTGCTACGATACCAGCAATGATAGATCTATTAATATTAGAAGTGCTTTATGGTTTTGTTTTTGTTTGGTTTGCTACCCCTTGTATCATAAAGAATTTCCTCCTGCTTTAAGAGTCTGAGTACATAGCTCTCTTTTAGATCATGATAGTGTTATGACTGAACTGCAGAATCCCATTTTTGCTGTTATATTAATATAGTACTGTTAATATAATTTGATTCCTTCTGAATATTTATTAACAAGAAGTGTTCAAGTTATTAACATCTAGTGAGTTTTCTGTTTTGTACATTCTTCTGAAATTTTGTTATTTGAAAATTTGTCCTAGTTTATGAAAATGAATGATACAACATTGTGGGTGTTTACCACTGGGAGATATGTTTTTAATTATATCAGACCTTAAATTCTTTGGTTCTGTAATCACCAAGTGATTGAATTTCTTTCCCTGGTGTACATAGGTAGCATAATACAGGTGAGTCTTTAATATGAGTGATATAAGTTAAATGAAAATTTATTACATTAAATGCTTTAAAACTATATTTACATACATCAAAAATGAAGTATACATTTATATAACATCCAAGTAATTTAAAAATTTTATTTCATAATACATTCTATAAATTATAATCAAACTGATTTTCTTTATAGCAATATGCCTTTCACTATAATTGGTATCTTTAATAGCATTGTATTATTATTTTGTGAATATATTGAGTTCTTTATGTCTCCTGTCTGTTCTCAGTCATCTAAGAAACTACTGTCTTTATTATTTCATAGTAAAGCTAACTCTGAAGGGAAGATGGAAGTTTTTATCCAAAAAGTTAAGAGAAAGTTTAGGGCTCAATACTATGGCTCATGCCTATAATCCCAGCTCTTTGGGAGGCTGAGGGGTGTGGATCACTTGAGGCCAGGAGTTCAAGACCAGCCTGGGTAACATGGCAAGACCCTGTGTCTAAAAAAGGTTTTTTTAAAAATCAGCCAGAAACGGTGGCACACCTATAGTCCCAGCTACTCAGTAGGTTGAGGTGTGAGGATTGCTTGAGTCCAGGAATTTGAGGCTACGGTGAGCTGTGATCATACCACTGCATTCCCTGCCCAGGCAGCAGAACAAGATTCTCTCAAAAGCCAAGAAAGTTTAGCACTTCTAAAATAACTGTAAAATTTGTTGTGATTGCAAAAATGGGAAACATTATATTTGTTGTCATTTGTAGGATGGCTGCATGAGACAAGGCCAAATTGATTACTTTCCTCAGTGTTTTTGATTAATTATTAAGTATATCAGTAAGTACATTAGTTTATCCTCTTCTAACATGCACATCATTACCCAGTAGCCTCCCAGAAAGTGTATGACAGACATTAACACTACCAAACAACTAAGGCCAAAGTTGTTGGCTTTGATTCTCTAAATGCTTGCCTTTTTTTCTTATGGTATTTTTAGATATAGCTGGAATAGATTTCAAATGCTTTATTAGCAATAATATTTCATGTAGATAAAGCTAGGATTTGAGTTTAACATTTATTTTTATTTTTCCTACTAGCTGAAAGACCTAAATACACATTTGATTTCTCAGAAGAGGAGGATGATGATGCTGATGATGATGATGATAATGATTTAGAGGAACTGAAAGTTAAAGCATCTCCCATAACAAATGATGGGGAAGATGAATTTGTTCCTTCAGATGGCTTGGATAAAGATGAATATACATTTTCACCAGGCAAATCAAAAGCTACTCCAGAGTAAGTAATGAACCAACTGCTATTTCGTGATATGGTTAGTTGTTGTAAACATTTGCCGAAGATAATATAGTGAGCTCTTCTAAGAAATGGTTATCATTTCTTAGAAGAAGTGATAGGCAAGGTCTTCTTCATGGGAGAATGAATGTTGTTAATATTGCAGCTGTTCCCATCACAGTTGCTATAGTTTAAAAGAAGGATTGGCAAACTTTCTCCATAAAGGGCTCAATAGTAAATGTTTTAGGCTTTGTGGGCCATATAGTTTCTGTCACAACTACTTAATGCTGCCATTCAAGTAAGAAAGCAGCCATAAACAATATGTAAATAAATGAATATAGCCATGTTCCAGTAAAATATTATTCACAAAAATAGGGAGCAGGCCCATGGCATATAATTGGACAACCCCTGGTTTTGAGAAAAGTTACTAAGTCTTTAGAATTGGGAGGTTTGTTTCTTCCCTAAATTTGGCCTTGATAGATTTTTCTTGCTTTTGGTAATTGTGAATACATCCAGGGTTTGACGTTTGTGAATTGTTTTAGATTTTTTAAAAAAGTATTTTCTTTTTTTTTTTTTTT
>NW_016107666.1:810489-837601 GCF_001604975.1 Cebus imitator
GCTATTGTAAACAGTGCTGCAATGAACATTCGTGTACACGTGTCCTTATAGTAGAACGATTTGTAATCCTTTGGATATATACCCAGTAATGGGATTGCTGGGTCAAATGGAATTTCTATGTCCTTGAGGAATCGAATTGGCCTTGATGTGGAAATAATTGACCACCTGTAGTCTTGAATTAGAAATAGAATTGTTGCCTGGTGTGTTGGGGATTCTCTCTTTCTCCTTGGGTTTTTGTCCATAATGTGCTGATCTTAAATTCTGGAATGGTTATGCCTATCAACTGTAGAAGTTGGTTTTATATTTTGAATAACTTTAAACCATTGCTTAGTTTCTACTCTTTTTTGTATTAAATAATTGATTTGTATGGTGTCAGTGTATATACATGGTGTGTGCACATGGATTGTGGGTATGTGTGCACACTTTTACACATAAGAGAGAAAGAGTTTGATTACCCTCTCTTTAACAGAGAAAGAGAAAGAAATAAAAACTAAAGTTTTGTTCTGTGATTATAATCCTGCAGTACATATTACATGTAATTTTTCAGGATTGAAATCAGATATTTAAATTGTATCCTCCGTGGTGTTTATTTTCTTTCTAATAGAAAATCTTTGCATGACAGAAAAAGTCAGGATTTTGGAAATCTCTTCTCGTTTCCTTCATATTCTCAGAAGTCAGAAGACGGTACGTTCATTTAGTCTTTTCATTGGTTATTGTATTACTGCTTTCAATGGTGGAGACAAAACAGTAAATAAATCTTTAGGTCACGATTTAACTTCAGAAGTTTTTATGAGTAGGAAACTTCCTTTTTGTATTTTGCTCAAGATAATAAGGCTTATTTACTTTTTCTGAGATGATTCCTAATTGGTCAAAATAGGCATTAATTATGGAAGCATTTAGGTGGACAGGCAAATGCTTATATGGGTGTGAGTATGTGTGTAGTGTTTTAATGAGAGAAAAGAAATAGAGAAATTTCAAAAGATTGAAATTTGATTTTCATGGAAATGTGAACATATATACGACAGTTTTCTAAAGCTGTAAAGGGTACCAGTATGATTGCAGGTTGGTTTTACCAAACCTTAGTTATCTCAGAGAGTAAAACCTTCGTAAAAGCAAATTTAACCGGTGTATGTACTTTTTGTTTCCTGTATTTTTTTGTGTATGGAATTTTTAAGGTCATTTTACTTAGTTGATTCACTGTCATTTTTAATATACATTTAGACATATTTGGTACATGTTCTTTGTAAGTAGATACTCATTTTTCATAGTGTGTCAAAACAGTTATATAAACATTTATTTACATCCAACTAGTTATTTTAAAAGTTTGTGCTACGGTGTTAGGGAAGAACCGATTGATTTTAAACTAATTTGAATGCAAAAGTAAACTGAAGGTAAGCCTGTATGCCTTTTAAATTAGTCTTTAATAATATATTTAAAAATAGGAACACTTACTAATCTTTTAGATTTAAATGTTATTACTGATTCCTGAAATGGTTAATAGTATTATTTGTGGAGGTACTAAAATAATTCAGTGGAACATTTTCATATCCCATTTTAAAATAAATTGTCAGCATGTGTTTTGAATTGGTGAGTTATGTTTTAAATATTTAGCATTTGAGACTTTTAATTTTTACTACTTTATGTACTTCTGTGTTATTTCACCACATAGTTCATGTTTTTGGTGTATAAATGGTATTTTTTTTCAGCTGTTTATATATTGTGTCTTATCTGGTCACAAAATAGTAATATAAAATCAATTATCTAGCTAAAGGGAAGTCATCAGTTAAAAGAGTCAAAGTTTACTTAGAGATCTTTGTCACATCTCTTTGCTAAAAGGCGGCTTTTCAATTTTTAGATTCAGCTAAATTTGACAGTAATGAAGAAGATTCTGCTTCTGTTTTTTCACCATCATTTGGTCTGAAACAGACAGACAAAGTTCCAAGTAAAACAGTAGCTGCTAAAAAGGGTATGTACTAATATTTGATTGAGTTAAGCATTGAATAAAACATGTAACATAGTTCATGTAAAAGGAAATGTAATTTAATTTGAAACTATTTGCATTAGGAATTTATCATCAAACAATTAAGTATAAGTACTTAGAAGGAGAATCTCTTGTTTTCTAACCATGTGAGGGAATTAATAAAATTTCTGTAACACTTCATTCTAAAGCTGTTGTAATTATAAAGTAATCCCATGCATTAGTATCTAAAGATAGCTTTCTGGTAAAGCTTCCTTGTGGTTAGGTTGTAATGGAGTTTAAAATTTTGTCTTGCTAGTGGCCTGCTTCTGTTATCTATGTCAATCATGACTCAACTCCTTATGTGGAGGGAGTGGTCAGTTCAGTTGGGGTTCCCTTTTTCTATGTGAGTCATGTAGCTTCTTTCTTTTCCACAGCTTTAGACTGACCACAAAACACTTTAAGTTGATTAATGACTCTCGCTAGTACCAAGGTATATGCACCTTGGTCCTTTAGAAGGAGGTCAGTATTTGTACTTCGTGTTCGAAGGATAATACTTAAAAAAAAAAAAAAAAAAACTCACAAAAATTTGATTGAGATGTGTGCTGTATAAGACAGCAAGTAAATAATGTGGATTGTTCCCTCAAGGATTTTGAACATTCACAACAGACATCATTGCAGACACACATGAATTGAAAGTAGCAGAACAACAATTTAAAAAAGTCCCACTTATTCTGAATTCACTAGAACCATATTGAGAAATTGGTTAGCTGCAAGAGTCTCTTTAGCCAGCACACTAGGTACCTTCCCATGTCCCATTGGCCTTACCACTTAGTGCATATTGGGCATCGTCTGCATTTTGTTACCTGAGGACTTGCTCTTTGCCACTGTGCGGGAATATTAACACTCCCCTGCTCACAGCTGCCTTTACCTAGTGGATTGAGGAACGTTGGTCTATAAATACCTCAGTGTCCTTGCCTTTCATGTGAGCAAAGTGTGGGATGTGTATATCACACTGGCTCTCAAAAATTTCTCATGGAGTTAAGCTTCTAGAGTGATGATTGGCTTGATAACTTACCCATTACTGGCTGCCGTCTCTTCATTGTCTTATTTTTGTCTCCTTTTTCTTTACCTCTCAAATAAATACTTATACTTGAATCCTTACTTTAGGATTAGGCAGATTGGCCCAAATCTGGGGAACCCAAATTGAGATAGACCCTCTAATTTCTCTTTTTAAAAAAACAATCTAGCTGGACACAGTGGCTCATACTTGTAATCCCAGCACTTTGGGAGGCTGAGGCAAGCAGGTCCCTTGAGGTCAGGAGTTAGAGACCAGCCCGGCCAACATGGTGAAAACCAGTCTCTACTAAAAATACAAAAATTAGCCTGGTGTGGTGGCGCATGTGTGCCAGTAGTCCCCGCTACTCAGGACGCTGAGGCACAAGAATCACTTGAACTCGGGAGGCAGAGGTCGCAGTGAGCCGAGAGCACACTACTGCACTCCAGCCTGGATGTAGAGTGAGACTCCATCTCAAATAACAACAACAAAACAGTCAAAAAGCGTCTTTTAAAAATAATCTTCATATGAGCATCTTACAAACACCCTGAAAACTTGGGAGCCATATTACTTGAAACATAACCTGTTTCCTTCATCAAATTGTTCACTCATATTTAACCTAATGAGTTTAACAAGACTAAAAGGTTAGAATATCATGACACCTATTCTGTTGGGTTCCTTCTTCAGTAGCTGAACTGGCCTTGTCTAAGTTGGATAGGTGACTGCCTGTGTGGTGTGGTTTCAGGCACTCCAGCAAGTCCTCAGCCTTCCTCTACCCTCCCTTACAAAATACAATTCCAATAAAATATCATTTCAAGAAGAGGATGAATCATATCCCTCTGTGGGATTGTCTACGTTAACTTTAAATTGCATGTAGTATACAAGTTAAATTCTGTAGTTCCAATAGTTTAACAGCAGAAAGGCAGCCCATAGCATTCAGATATCTGACCTGTTTGCCTGGTCGAGTTGAAAGTGCCATGTAACTCCAAGCCAGGGGAAAAAAGTGGTCCCTAGAACACCTGGCTAAGTGTACTCCCTGTAGGAGCTGCCCTGTGGTTCCTGTGGTAGACATAGTCATGAAGACTCAGAGGTGGGAAAAGCCCACACAGTCTGGGTGCTACTTCCCCTAGGGCTTCTCCTGCTCTTGGCTAATGAGGGGCCTCATCTCCTGTGTCTCAGATTGTGACTGGAATATGTTTTCCATAGAATCAGCATAGGTCTTTAAAAAAAAAAAAAAAAGTCTATAGTAGTACATTTTTTTCCAAATTAGGTTATCTTAATTATACAAAAAGTGATTTATCAGTTTTCTTTTTTTTTTCTTTTTTGAGACAGAGTCTTGCTGTGTCGCTCAGGCTGGAGTGCAGTGGCACGATCTTGGCTTACCGCAACTTCCCTTGCCCAGGTTCAAGTGATTCTCCTGCCTCACCCTCCCAAGTAGCTAGGACTACAGGCTTATACCACCTTACCAGGCTAATTTTTTGTTTTTTTAGTAGAGATGATGTTTCACCATGTTGGCCAGGCTGATCTCGAACCCCTGATCTCAAGCGAGCCACTCACCTCAGCCTTCCAAAGTTCTGAGATTACAGGTGTGAGCCACTGTGCCCAGCCTATCAGTTTTCACATAGAACTACAGATAAAGCTGTAAAACAAGGTCTATTTTTAAAACAAAATTCAACAAAGGAAAGGCCTTGTATCTATTGTCTACTTACCTAGGATTTTATATTTCTTTCCACATAAAAATGCCAACTCTGGATTTCAGCTTTTGAAGGGAAGTGAGTTGGTTTCTATTCACTGTATTTGAGGATCCCATACATTTTTTTTTTCTCTAAAACATTCTAAAAGTTAGAACTTAATCTGGTTATACTTGTGTTACAATTAATTTATCAAATATGCTACTCTTGTCATGACTATTCTATATTTAAAAGTTCCTGCTTTTAATGTATTTTAATGGCTCTTGCTTAAAATGTCTTAATTGAATTATCTAAGGGCAGAGATTATACACAATTAAATAAAAAGCATTTTGTCATCTGTAAGAAATTGTTTGCCTTTACATTGCCATCGAGCAGAGAGAAACCATTTCATTATTTAAGGCAGCTCAATTTCTTTTTCTTATTTTGAGACGGAGTTTCGCTCTTGTCACTCAGCTGGAGTGCAGTGGCACAATCTCGGCTCACTGCATCCTCCACCTCCTGGGTTCAAGGGATTCTCCTGCTTCAGTCTCCCAAGTAGCTGGGTTTACAGGCTCCCACTACCATGCCCATCGATTGTATTTTTAGTAGGGACAGGGTTTCACCATGTTGGCCAGGCTGGTCTCGAACTGCTGACCTCAGGTGATCCACCTGCCTCAGCTTCCCAAAGTGGTGGGATTACAGGCGTGAGCCACCAAGCCCGGCCAGGTGACTCAATTTTTAATCAGCTGTAAGAAATTCCATTTATATAGGACTCACTTCAGTTTGGTTTATTGGTAAGTATATTTTATTGACCTGTGAAATGGAAATTTGCTCACTAGGAAAACCATCTTCAGATACAGCTCCTAAGCCCAAGAGAGCCCCCAAGCAGAAGAAAATAGTAGAGACTGTAAACTCTGACTCAGATTCAGAATTTGGCATTCCAAAGAAGACTACAACACCAAAAGGTGAGGATTATCTTCTTATAACCCTTTAAACATAAACTGCATGGAAAAGATTGAATTTTTTCTACCTCGTCGAATTTAGAGAGGCTGGGTACTTTGTTTTAAATTGCTTTACTCCTCAATACAGCAGCGTGTCTAGGAATCAACGCTCAGTTAGGGTCCAAAGGAGGTATACCAATTTAGTTCTGTTACTTTATTTTACAAATTTAAAAAGTTGAGGCTCAAAGAGGTCAAATATGAATCCCTAAGAGTGGTCCAAATTCTCTCCTACAGCCAACTCACTGGAACTTATTAAAAAGTCAGATTAGCACTCCACACTAATTAAACTGTGATACTTACTGGAATGGGGTAGATCCAGGACTCTTAGGCTAGAATGTTTTTCTCACCTAAGAAATAACTGTACTCAGGGCCACACAAGGAACCAGCACCGGTTCTCCGTGGCATCCGCTCTGTCTTCAGAATCGGGAAAGCCCTTAAAGATGCTGTGTTAAATATGTTTGTAAGACATGATGTGCTCTGAGGGTAGCTGCTCAACCTTTTATTCAGCCGAAGGATATTTTCCTCAGTGTGTTTCTCAGATTTCTTAAAGGAGTGGTTGGGATAAAGAACTATAGACCCGCAGGGAAATGGAGGTAATAGAGTGGCAAAGAATCGTAGTGACTGGGAAGGTAGTATTTGAGGTTGCAGGATTGGAAGCCTTTATAAATTGAAAAATGCTATTTCCTTGATTCATTTGATCAAATATGACATCCCAAGATTATTTAAGGCTATCTTTGTACTTGTACAATTTAGCTCTCGAGGAATTTTTAAAGATTTACAGTTGCAATTTAGTTCTGTTTTCTTTCATTGGCATCATTGTGGGATGGAGAAATCTGGCCCCTCCTTAAATATTCCCTTTTCTCCTTCCACCTCCAGTGATGAGAATAAGAGGTTAGGTAGGTGAAAAAAATGCTGCATGTGCTGAGTCTAGGTCTGGGAAGGAATACGTATTTGACATTTTATAGTTAATACTGGGTGGTTCTCAGACTGTGTTACTCAAAGTGTGGGACATGTAACTGGTTGTTACTAGTGTTTGATAAGTCAAACTGAGTAAACAATTATAAACTGAGTGACCTTTATAATAATTTTGTGTTAATAAAAAAGCATGTGATTTTTTTTAGTGATTTGTGTTCTGTTGTACTTTTAAAAGTATTGGGTCCATGACAAATTGGAAATTGAAAGCACTCTTCCAAGATACTTCCTTTTCAAGCTCAAGGACCACATAGCAAATACAAATGTTTTATGCATGAGGGGATTCGTCATAAAGTTTGTCTCTGGGACTTTCCCACTAGTTTAAATGTATTTGTGAAAAAGTCTTTAGTCATGTCAACCCCAGAATTGAAATGCTGCTGCCAAATTGTTTACAGTCACTCATAGTAAGAGATCAGAACCGCAGTGCTCCACTGATGGGGCATGCTAAAGAAATAAACTATACTGTTGTGACATTTATCTTTTTATACTGCATTTACCCATGGAAGAAAAAACCTTTTGTATCATTTTAAGGTAAAGGCCGAGGGGCAAAGAAAAGGAAAGCATCTGGTTCTGAAAATGAAGGTGATTACACCCCTGGCAGGAAAACATCCAAAACAACAAGCAAGGTAACCGAGAACATCATTGCACATTAGTGCGTCGCTTTTTAAAAAAAAAAATCTGTAATTGACTTAGTTTGCTTATTACTACAATCCTCTAACAGCTTTCCACCTAGCATCTCCTATCAATATGGGGGCTTGTATATGGTTAAGGAATTATTCAAGTATAAATTTACATAATCAGGATTATTTCTTGCATAACAGTGTGCTATAAATTAACCCACTTAGAATCTTCCATTTCATCCATTGAGCTGGTGGTGTTATGCTACCTATTATTAGACTGGTTTTAGACTGAAATAATTATTTTTCAGACTAAAGACTGTTTGCTTTTAACTTGCATTTATTTGACCAGGGCTAATTTGATTTCTTTTTAATTGAATTCATTTGACTGTGGCTAATTTTCCCAATTAGTCTGACCCTTTTCCAGAAGAACACTATTTCTTTTAGGTAATGAATGACATCAGCTCCCCTTACCCGTTTTTTTCTCTTCTTAGTAAAACTAAAAAATACCAGTGTAGATGATCGTAGCTTTATGTTGAGTTCCACACTGACCTCTTCCTTCCAGTCATCTTCTTTGTCTCGGGTCCACCTCGGTGACTCTTTGCATTTTTTAAAACACAGTGCGTACTACACACGGTGCATGAGTCTTGTTTCCTTCCATGAGTTCTTTTTTTGTTTTTCCAAGTGAATGAGGAATTTATTGTGTAAAAAAGAATTATCTAGAGAATGCTACACAAAGGCCTAGTATGGTTACAGTACTGAATATAAAAGGCAGTTGCTCACGATGACAACACTGAAGTACTGAGAGATACTAAAGTACTTTCTGAATCCAAGTCAAATGATACTCAGCATGGTTTTAATGTCCTCATGTATATCAAAGTTTTACTAGTCTGATACTTCTGTAAACCAGGTAACCAGAATCATACAGCTTTTGGTGCTATATAACTTGGCAATAACCAAGTCTGGTGACACATAAAACTACTCATAGTACTCATCTGGTATATATCCACACAAACATTTTGTAATTCCAATTCCTTGGTCAAGTGATATATTGCTTGAATTCATTAAATATATTTAGATTTCTGTATTATACAAACAAAGTTAAATGTACAACTAAATTAGTATATGAAAAGTGCTAATTCTTAATATGTACTTACCAATAGGAGAGTTTGAAGTTTTACTAATCAGGGCATGGTGTATACTTTTTGGGTAATGTATAATAATTTCAGGAATAAAGGCGTTACATTTTTGAGGCTAGAACAAGGTGGCGAATTATTGTATGTAATCCTTTGTATTCTTCCAAAAAAATAAGGTAACTGGTCTTAGGTTAGCATTACGATTCTAGTAATTTTAAAAGCACCATTATTTGTAATACTTCCTAAACATAAGCAAAGTATGAGGAGTGCTAGTTCTTAATACTAGTCTTTTTTCTAATTTTTAAATCTATTATAAAAATATCTAGAAACCGAAGAAAACATCTTTTGATCAGGATTCGGATGTGGACATCTTCCCCTCCGACTTCCCTTCTGAGCCACCTTCTCTGCCACGAACCGGTCGGGCTAGGAAAGAAGTTAAATACTTTGCAGAGTCTGATGAAGATGACGACGACGTTGATTTTGCAATGTTCAATTAAGTGCCCAAAGAGCACAAACATTTTCCAACAGATACCTTGTGTTGTCCTTTTGTCTTTTCTGTCTCAGACTTTTGTACATCTGGCTTATTTTAATGTGACGATGTAATTGATGGTTTTTTATTGTGGTAGGCCTTTTAACATTTTGTTCTTACACATACAGTTTTATGCTCTTTTTTACTCATGAAATGTCACGTACTGTCTGATTGATTGGCTTGTAGCATTGTTATAGACTGCCGTGCATTAGCACAGATTTTAATTGTCATGGATACAGACTACAGACCGGCTTTTTGAAATGAAATTTAAACATTAAAAATGGACCTGTGTTCTCTCTTTACTGAAGGTAAAAGCTCCCACACACCTTTAAAATAAATATATTTTATTCTTTGCCAGGAGACTCCATGGAAAAAGGTAAACAGTATATGAACATAGAAAGCATTGTTAAACAAACAATCTCAATGTACAAACAGAGCCAGTGAAAGTACATCACAGACTTGCTAATATATCAAAAAAAAAAAAAAAAAAAAATTCCACTAGTGCTTAAATGAGAACTAAGAAACTGACACTTGTATCTGTTAACCACTCTACCACAGCTTTCACTCTGCTTCATAGTGATTGAACAAGGTCAAAGGAGGCAGATTCTATGCCTGTGTCTTTGGGAGTTAATATCAGCCCCTTGGCATCAAGAAGGCCGAAAAAAAAAAATATCCCAATATCAGGCACGAATCAGGAAGGGCACTAGAGTTCTGTGGTCCAGGTGGTAGACCAGCCTGCTAATTATCCCATGAAATTTCCCTAATGGCTTATGAACAGGTAAACAAAAACTTATTAACACTGAAAAGTGTTTTCGCCTTGGAGGCTATCATTACTGTAAAAATGTACTTTTTTTTTTTTTTTAACTGTGTAGTTATGTCATTTAATAAGTAATAAACCACTTTTAATTTAAAGTGACATTAACAGTTGAACAAATGACATTTGATTAACTGAACTGGCAGTTACACTGATACAGAATTCTCTTCTGCTAGCGCAGGGAATTTGTATACTTTTACTGGGCAACAGGAAATAAAAGATGCAGTTTGAGAGCATCAGAAAGAGGAAAGACAAGCTTCCATACTAACTAAATTAGAATATCTTCAGCCTTATCTTGTCATACTGTACAAGAGTCCTGTTTTCTTACCTTGATGTCTCGACTATTCCATGAAAGCAAGACAGTTATCTTTTTGAACTTGGGTGGACAGGTACAGTAGTCTATTTCATCACCTTGGTGTCTTGATTATTTTGAGTAGACATAAAGGAAAGCACCAAACATACAGTATAGAAAGAACAGAGCCATACTTCTGTATGTACAAAGTCTTCAGAAACTTAACCAGGGGTAAATCTTTTTGACTGGGTCTTTGCCATGCAATCTTGAGTGCTCAGAGAGGAAAATAGAAGCTTTTAACTGGTTTCTGGTTGCATGAAATGGCTGAATTTTTAGAATTTGCAAAGTCTGTATTTCTAGGTACATTACACAGTGAGGAGTATATATATATTGATACATATGAAAACTTCTTGGTCCTTCCGAGTTTTAATATATTTTCAGTCCAAAAACTAAGCAGCAGTAAAAATGTTTTTTCTTGCATTTTAAATCCTGGAACTGAAGGTATTGGGGAATGTTTGAAGTAGCTAGAAAATGTCTTATTGCACCAGTGGTGACTGACTGACCCCGCTGTTTTCCACCGAGCTGGGTGAGATGCTAGGACTGTGCTCTGCTGTGTTCCCACTTGAACTTGGAGTCAAGGGTTCATGTCCTTCAGAATTCTCCAGCATTTCCTGAATGAGAGGTGGCATTGATCCAGGAATTTCCATTTTCAAGGTAATTACACGTTCTGCACCTTTTAAAAAGAGATAATGCAAATCTGGTTAAGACAAGGAGTTAAGCTATAAGAGATAACCAGGGACCAACTTTCATGTATTTTAACAGAGGTGTTTCCTAAGACTTTTGCTTAGGAATTATGAAATACAGAAATCAAGTGGCTTTTACTTTTATTGAAAAGGACCCATCAATTATCATCAATCGCATAAATACAAAGATAAATGTATTTGAAGTGGGAATTGCACCCACCAAAAACCATGTTTATTGTGAAGTTCTCAACCAGCTCAGACTCACAGTGTGTTGAGAGGGGCTTTTTATGATCCGCTAGAACTTATCTTTAATGCAAGCAATAACATACTGTTGCTTCCTTGGATAAGAAAATTATGCAAACAATGCCTCACAGAGGTTATCCTTATTTTACACCATTAAAACATTTTTACTTTAGAGAAAGGAGCAAAGATGTGGTGATGTTTAAATTTGATGCCTCAGTTTCAGGAAATAACAATTTACAAAGAAAAGTTCTTGAGGAAACTAACGTATCTTGAAAAAGGTTGATGCCAGTTACCCACAAACAGGAATTCACAATGTGTAATGATTATTGACAACTTGATTTAGCAGTGTACTGTCCAACATAGTAGCCACTAGGTAGCTACATTTAAATTTGTTAAATGAAATTAGAAAAACACTGCCTCAGTTGCATAAGCCACACTTGAAGTGCTCAAGAACCTCATGTGTCTAGTCGCTACTGAACTGTAGAGTACCGATTGTTTCTGTTACTGCAGTCAATTCTATTAGATATCGCTAGTCTAGTTATCTATACAGGATGACAGTATTAAGTTAAACAGCCTCATTTTTAAAAATCAAAGATACCATATTCACAACTACACTGGTATCTGCTGTTTGCTTCTGCTCCTAATTCCATGCCAGGATGAATTCAAAATGCTCATCCAGGAAACCTAAGAAGGAGCTCAAGGATTAAGACTGCTTGTTAAACAAGTTCCTGGTGCATTTAAGCACTTTCTGAAACACAGAGTAGATTCCTTGGCTAGCAAAAACCTTCAGAGACAGAGTAAGTAGTCTGATGGGGAAGGAGAATGGCAATAGCCCATTTGGTACCAGGGATAGCTGCTGAGTTGTCTCTCTCCATAGAAAAACCTTTCTCTAACACTCAACTGTGATATGGCTCTAGGCACCTCTATAATTGCTTGAGTTGCTACATAAACAGAAAATCACTAGGCAAAGAGTATTTATCCCTGTTAGGAAGGCAAGAATTCCTTTGCTTAGAAGTGTGCAGAAGGAAATCTGCCTATACACAAGACAGCAATGGCTAAAGTGATGGAGAGAAACTTAACCATTAACGATGATCCTAAGTACTATTCATTTTTCTTAAGGTTTGGATGTTTAGGAAAAACTGGAGTCAAAGTTACATAAACCAGAGATTACATGTGTGAACCTAGATATTAAATATATGAAGTGGAATTAAATGTATGAACCTAGAAATTTCGCCTGTCCATATAGTACGTTCTCTTGAAAACCATGTTTTTCTAATCAGCCATGAATTTTAAAGCTCTCAATCATTTATTAAGATCATTTAATAGGGTAAGACTTGAGGTTTTCTTTTCTTTATTTTTTTCTTAAAGGGGAGAGTTATTTCCTTTTGATTTCAATGAGAAAAAGCCAGTAAACATCCTGAATTGAGAAATAAAGACACACAACCTGGTAAGGCCCTCAGGTCTGTGTTGTGACCATAGTACAGAGCGCACAAAGACATACCTTTAGCACTGATGCTGCGGAGATCTGTGATTTTCATTAAGATCTTTGGAAACATGTGAGGCTTGCTGGGTCGTCTTTTTCTGATATAAATTTTTAGCGCTTCCAGCAATGGTTCTTGTAGCTTATCTACTTTTGTCGGTTCCTCAAGGTCCTGGCGGTCTAGATACCAGAAATAAAGTATTAAACAAAATCAGGATTTCTGCCCTTTCCCCCTCTTCCTACTGGTATGACTGCATTAATTTGGTAATTCAATTACATATACAGATTTGCAGACTTAACGCCATTGCTTTAAGCAATGATACTTGATTGATCTAAAAAAAAAAAAAAATCTCCCCCCTTGGTAGTCTAAACATTTTGATGGCTGGTTGCTTTTGTCCCAGGGAAAGAACTACCTCCTGTGACCAGAAGGTGTCACTACCGAACTGAATTAAAACAAACCTTGAGCAGGATGGTTATTTTAGCACAAAGTAAATCTGCTTCTTAATTAAAGCCATTACTTTTTAAACACTTGGGATTCAGCCTCCTGTAGGCCAGTAGGGGTCACTACGAAGAAGAAAGCTCAATTTTATCCCAGTCCTCCAAGGGTTGATGGGAGGGCCCAGCCAAAAACTTGTATGTCTACCCGCTAAATAACAGCACATGCAGGTCCCTTGTCATTATTATGTCCCCAGGCAATTTATTTTACAATAGTCTGATCTTGCCTTTAAGAAAAAACAAAACCTGTGGCAACTAGAGAAACAGCTTTCTGGGATTTCTTTCTGAGCAGAAGGATCCCAAATACCATTATTTAATTTGTAACAACATGGAAAAATACAGTGAACCCAGGCACGTATGCCTGGCTTTATCACATCTTATCCCATGGAAAAACAACTCCAAAAGGGAAATGAGGGATTTTTCACAAATTACAAGTATAAACTGTTCTTCATGGAATTTCATGAGGCTTTTCTACATAGTTGGTACCTCCACAGATTAAGCAGATGGCACTGAGAAGGCCTGTTTCTGTGTCATCCATTTCCAAAGGCAGGAGCTGGTTGGCAAAGGTGAACACAAGGTCAGTCAGAGGACCAAATCCAGCATTGTGCATCTGAGTTCGATTTAGGGTAAGGCCGTCTGAAAAAGTCATGGTGTCTTGTTCTGGGGTATACCTGGTGCAAATTCTAAGAATCTGGAAGGGAAAAAAAATTGATGGATGATCTAAGCCAGCCTGTCCCGAAGACATCAATCAGATGTAAGCAGGAAATAGCATGAAGATTCCCAAGAAGCTCCTATATCACATGGGCACTGTGCCCCCTTTCACACGTTGAATGTTTTCTTTAGGTCTTTTATTAAAAGACTACAGAAATCAAAACTCAGAGGCTAAAGTTGTTTAGGAAACACTAAACCAGACAAAAGAAATTTTGAGAAATACCTTTACATTAAAAGTAGTTCATTATTCAAATAAACATGTACAGAGTACCTAGTTATGTCCCAGGCACTATGCCAGGTGCTAGAGATTAAAAAAGATGAATAAGATTCTATTTTTTAAGCTTACAAGTCTATAATCAATAAGTGACAATATTTATTAAATGCATAGTATGTATCAAGTTTTGTGCATACCCTATATTCAATCGTTCAAGCAGCCTGGTAAAGTGAATATTATTATTCTGTTACAGATGAAGGATTTAAGGCTCAGAAAAGTAGGTGATGTGCCCAATGTCACACAGTTAACATGTAAATGGATCTGACTCAAACCCAAGTTAGGTTCTCTCTCCCATGATGCCTCTGGTCACACAGTTACACAGATAGCTATAACACAAGGCACATGAGTGAAACCAGCAAGGTACTACAGAGTTCAGAAGAAGGAAAGCTCAGAAACAGCCAAGAGGACATCAAGGGCAGATCCACAGAGAAGAGGTGGCATTTCCACCAAACTCTGAAGTGAAGGCAGGATTTATATAGGCAAAAAGCTTCAGTCACTCTGCCAGAGTCTCCCAATCCCACCCAGTGCATGCTTGACACATAATCTGGTCGGCTCCGTGGGGCGCCAGCTACTAAGGAGACTCCTGCTCACTGCCCTGTGCCTCTAGGCCTCACTCTGAGCCAAACAAACTAAAAATGCCTCGCTTCAGTAGATACTCCATCCTGGCTCATGTTTCCACTGCCCTGTTAACCTAACTGCTGGTAAGGAGCTCTGTGCATTCAAGAGCACTTCCCACCCAGAACCACGTTTCTGCTGACCAGGTTTCCGTACTTGACTTTTGCCTCTGAAAATGTTTCAGAGCTGCTTGAAGGACAGAAGTAAATCCCACCTGGACAAAAGTGAATAACCCAGAAGGCTGAAGAAGTTGAGAGTTTTTCCCAGATACAGGAGCTCAATTTTTGACTGGGTCTAGCCCTGGAAATGTCCACCTCAGCATCAACCTACAGAAGGGCAGATGTGCTCAGAAAGTCCTGCATTCTTCCTGTTACATGGCCATGTGCAGAGAGGAGGGGCCTCTGAGGAAGACACAGGACCCTGCCCAGGACAGACCTCCCTGTAGGAAAGCCCTCTCCACCCTGCCCATATTCGCACCAGGGCTCCTAGAACAAGAACTTCTGTCAAATCTCTCATCTCGTCAGGGAAACACGGGGGGCTTGGGACGACGACACTTCCCATGGTGAAGACAGTCCTTTCTGACTGGTGATGGGTCCACAGAGCCTCACACCCACTGGACCACATGAACCACGATGTGACAGGTACATTGCAATGGTCACATGCTTTTGTGTTCTCTAAATCTCCAAGAAGGCAGTGACTTGGAAGCCAGCCTTCTTCCTACGGAAAAGACTCCAGTGTGGTTTGCAGGAAGGCACTGGGATGCCCTGCGGAGGGCGTGCAGCGCCTCTGCTGGTATATATATATTTCAAGCCTGACTTCAGTGTCTTATTGGTTAAAACTGAGAGGAAAATTGTGAATGAGTAGCACTCCTCATTCTTAACATACAATAATAGCTAATGTTTTATCGATCACCTACTATGTACCAGGTACCACACTAAACACTTTAATGTATCATTTCTCTTGTCAACCCATGAGTTAAGTGTTACTATTACCCCGTTTTACAGACAGGGAAACAAATGTGAATAGCTTATGCTAAGTCACATAAGCCAGTAGAATGATTTGAGTTAGGCTTTTTCTAGAACCTGTGCTTTTAACCATTGCTACATAGCTGCCTCATTCCCTCTTCATGCCAATACCCAAGCCTAGACACCTCTCTAAGGTTAATCTTTAGCCCAGTACCAATTTCGGTATAAGCCTTACTGGGCACTTTTGGGCAGCACATAACGGCACAGCTATTCACGGTGGCCTGCCTGGTGCAGAGGAGTGCAGAGCTTGTGGCCTGGAAACACAAACGTCACTTTATATTGGGAGGGGTGGTAGAGGTATCTAAATCAGGACATGTCCTCAAACTTCTTAAGGTTCCTACTATATGATCAAGTGACACAGTGAACTAGCATCTGATTGTTAATGTGTGAGGTTATCAAAACACTACCACGATCTCTCTTCATTGGATGGGTGATCATTTTCACCTCCCAGATACTTGCCCAAGGGCCTCTCTGAGCTAGCCCAACCATTTCCTCTGTGTTCCCGATTGGTTGGCCTGTTTCAGTTCATCTTGGTAGCTGACGGGGTATGAAGCCATTCCCAATGTCAGAGCAGTAAGAAGACCCAGAGGGCACTGGGCATAAAGCCTCACATTTCCCCTGAAAGCCCTGGGAGGTAAGGTGTCGTGCTCAAGATCACAAAAGCAATGGTGACGGAGCCTAGAATACAGGTCGTCCAATCCCCAGCCTCATGTCCCTTCAACTACCTGGAGGAACATTAGGAAATACTGCCTGTACGGGAAGTTAGCAAGTGACGGTCAAAGTTAGCACTTTGGGAGGCCAAGGGGGGTGGATCATCTGCAGTCAGAAGTTCGAGACCAGGCTGGCCCACACAGTGAAACCGGGCCTGGTGACACACACCTGTTGTCCCAGCTACCGGGAAGGCTGAGGCCAGAGAATCGCTTGAACCGGGAAGGGGAGGTTGCAGTGATCTGAGACCGCGCCACTGCACTCCAGCCTGGGTGACAGAGAGAGACCCTGTCTCAACAATAATGAAGTTGGTATGCCCAATATTGATGGGCCCCAAATCCCCAGACACGTTTCTAGTCTGGAATCACATGGGTACTAGACATGTCTTTGCAGCTTTAGCATGCTGCCGAGAAAGGAATGCATGAGATCTGTCCTCTGCAAAAATCAAAGAATCCAGAGATTCGCTGGAAAGGAACAGAAGACCAGGATTTAGGACTTTGCAAATTGCCAGCAACTCACTTAGAAATCCACATCCAAATGCAGCACTCAAATGTTTCTAACTATTCTATCCAAAAAAGTTTTCCGCTCAAAAGTTAGCATGTATTTAGGTTCAGATGAGGCATTTAAACTATGTTCTGTTGCCTCTCTTGCTAGGAAGTTCAAAGCCGAAACCAAGTACAACTGGTACATCCAAAGCCGAACACGCATGGCCTGAGAAGGAATGTCTTCGGCTCAATGTCTTCTTTTATCTGAGGAGCCTCCCTTCCCTGCCCCTGCCCCTGCCCCAGCCTGAAACAGGACGGGTCCCATGTGAAACAGGCATCCCCCTCACAGCTCCCGGCTGGTCCTGTCTCTGGAGGGAACCCAAGTCGTTTCATTTTGTCACATCAAAATCAAATGCCAGTGGCAACCACCAAGTACTTCTCCAGGATTAAAACACTCTTTGTTTGGAAGGAAGGCATCTATCCGGAAAGACCAGCACGCAGGCGTCACGAGACGGGTAAAAATAACCCAGCCAAGGCCGCCTCGCCAAAGCGGGGCCCCGTCGGACAACACAGAGCTCCTGTTGATGCTCAAAGTCGATCCTCCTCAGGGCAAAAAGAACCTTCCCTCCTTGCCATCAGCGAAGACAGCTGTGCATCTCTCTACTGCTTTGGATGGGAGTGTGTGTTCTGTGTGTCTCCTGTGGGTGGGGGTCCTGCTTGATAATGGAACCCTGGAAGGATCTGATGATAGTGGACCACAGAGGTAGAGCCAGGGACTTGTCCACCAAGCTGCCATCACCTCTGGTGAGGGCCTCTGAAGTGATCCCTTATTTCCATTCCTGCTTCAGTACCATCCACAGCAGTCAGAGCATGCTGTTCAAAATGCTCATCAGAGGAGCAAACTCCTCATATGGCTCTGGTCACCTTCAGAATAAAATCCAAACTTCTTTCTGTAGCCTCGGTGGCCTCTGCCTGCTTGCCAACTTCAACTACTCCTTTCCTTTGCTCATGAGCCTCTGGCCATCTCGGTCTTCTTTGTAAACCTTCAGTGACTCACTGCTGAGGCAAAGCGTTTGCCCTTGCTTTTCCCTCTGGCTCAATGCTTTTCCCTCATCTTCACATGGCTCTGTTCTCAGAGTCTGGCTTCAACGTCACCTCCTCCAAAACCCATGGCCCTTTTTTTCTTTGATCCTACTCCCTTTAAGGGACGGAGCTTAATTCCCCTCCCCTTGAGTGTGTCCTGGACTGAGTGATTTGCTTCTGACAGAATATCGTGAAAGCGACAGTGTGTGACTTCTGACACTAGGTCACAAAAGTCACTGTCACTTCCTTCTTGCTTGCTCTCTCTTGAATCTCTTGCTCTGGAGAAGCTAGCTGACATTTCAAGAGGACAGGTAACCAGCCCCATGGACAGGTCCACATAGCAAGAAACTGAGTCCTCCCATCAATAACCAGCACTCAATTGCTAGGCAAACGTGAAGAGCCAAAGTGGAAGCAGAGAGCTCCCAGCCCCTGCCAGTTTTTTAGATGACTGCAGCTCTGGCCAGTGTCTTGATTGCTATTTCATGACAGATACTAAGCCAGAACCACCCAACGAAGTCAGTACCAGATTCCTGACCCACCATGACGACGGGACATAATAATGCTTATGTTTTAGGCTGCTAAGTTTTGTAGTATTTTGTTCCACTGCAATAGATAACGACTACAGCACGCACGCCTGGGGCTGTACAGAAATCTCAAGAGTACAGCTTCAGGCATTTTCCCTACACCATACACCTGTACAACTACCACCTAGATCAAACCTGAATATTTCCAGCACCTAGCGGCTCCTATGAGTCCTCCTAATCAAACCTCTTCCTCAAAAGTAACCGTTATTTTGACCTCTATTCCTACAAGTTAGTTTTGCAAGTTCTTGAACTTCAGATCAATGAAATCACACGGGATACCGTCTTTTGTGTCTGGCTTTTATTCACTCAGTGTTATCTCTGTGTGATTCACACATATGAGTGTACACAGCAGTAGTTCACTCTTTTTCATGGCTGTGTAGTATTCCACAATGCAAACCACCACCCCGTTTCCTCTTCTTCATAGCACTTGTCACGATCTGAGTTTCCTGGCCGATCTCCCTTCTGTGAGCTCTGAGGATGAGACTGCTCTTCACCTGTCTTGCTCTCAGCTGTGTCTTTAACATCTAGAACAGTGTCATCCACACAGCAGGCTGGTGAATGAATGTTTATTGAATGAATAAACTGAATTCCTTCATCAGACTCTCTTTTACCTTATAAACCTCAGAAGGAGGCCTCAAGGGACTGCCCAGTTTTTAGGCAGAGGAGAAAGCTCACACTGCCCGCCCGTCTCAGGCACTCTGCACTGATTGTGTTTGGCAACATGTGGGCAGATCCTGATCTGATTTGACAATGTATCCCCATCTGCTTGTGGGAATGTTTAAGTAGTGATACCAGTAACAGTGTTTAGGTGGTGGTACTAATAACCACAGTGCACGCAGCAGACACAGTGCCTGTTGTGACAAACTCACGGGAACAGTGTTTTCCCCAGTGGGACCCGTGGGCAGCCTGCCTTGACCGAGGAGCAAATACACACGTTAGAAGCAGCAAGGCTCTTGCTCCTGTCACTGTCCCTGTTTTCTAGACCAGCATGCTCGCAGCCCACGTTTTGCAATATTAAGATTTTAATAACCTATTTTAACTTAAGCTATCCAAAATATTTTTGTTTCCACATGTAATCAAAAAAAAAAAAAAAAAAACTATGAAGGAGGTATTTTCCATGTGTCAATACTAAGTCTTTGAAAGACAGCGTTTATCTTGCAATACACTCCCGAGCCACAGTTGCCTCGCAGGTCACAGCTGCTGACCTTGACAGCACAGCCCCAGACGCTACTGCCCAGCGGCTCAGACGCCACCGTGCACAAAGGCCGCGTGGGCTTCCTCAACGCCGACGATTACAGCTTATTTAAAGGAACACTTACTACATGCCAGGGACTACTTAACTCAATTCTTTATCCCAGCAACGTAAATGGGGAGCAGCTACTATTATTCAATTGATGAGGAAACGGAGGCTCAGAGAGGTCACTTAGCATCCCTAAGTTCACTCAGCTCCTAAATGGCAGAGCTGAGATTTGAACCCGGGGAGTTTGCCTGCAAAGCCCACCTACCCTCTTGAACACTACACTGGCTACGCCACAGCAACTCCTGGTGCCTCACGGGGTAATCGTGCCATATCTGTGGGTAAGCTGGGGCTACGGGAGACCCAGGGCTGCCCCATGATGGCGCAGATGCCCATGCGCGATGCTGAAGCCTAAACTCAAGCTGTGGGGCTCTGGGCCCAGAGCTCCCGCCCTGCCAACCTAGGCTCTTGTCTCTACTGAGTCCCCAGGAAGGGGACGGGAAGGGACTGGTTCACGTGAGAATGCCTCTCCATGGCTGTATAGATGCCCGGTCTCCAGCGACTCAAGGAGCCACAAGTCACACTGTGAAGTCACACATGCTGTCACTTTTGTATCACCAGAAGCAAGGCGCTGCTGTGACCGGCAGGGATATATTTTCCTTGGGGGAAGTAAGGGCAGCGGGTGGCAGGACCCAGGAAGCCACATGTCCTGCAGGCAAAGACTTGAAATCTTGAAGCCTTAATAGGTGTGATATTCCAAAAGCAACATATATGCTGGAATTTGAATTCTGGCTGTTCATTCATTTGCTCATTCATTCACAAATATTCACTAAATCCCCGTTTCATGCCTGGAACTGCCACAGCGACCAACCCTAACATGGTTCCTAGACTCACTGAGACAACAGACCAGGGAAGAAACCGCTGGGAAATACACCTGTCATTACGCTACGCCTTACGAGCTTGGGACGGACCCACAGCATGAGGAAGGAACTGGGTGGCTGCTCGGGGAAGGCTTTTCTGCAGAGATGGCATTTCAGCTGAGATGAGGAATAGGCCAGGAAGAGCGTGAGAAGAGGGTGGGTAACCTGGACATGGGATGTAAAGGGCTCTGGGTCAGGACAGAGCTTGACTGAGATTCGAGGCAGTGCCAGGAGGTGACGTAGCCAAGAGAGGCGCCCTTGTGAGTTGTGCCAGATGGGCAGCTAGAATTTACAGTCAAGCTCTTCAACCCGGCCTGGCCTGCCCCGTTTTACTACAGTATTTACCTCCTTCACCCATCCCGCCCACCCAATCCTGACTCCACACTGGCCCTGCTCTCCTTCAGCTCGCCCCAGCTGTTGAATGTGGGCTCTGAAGGCAGCTCGCCTGCGTTCAACACCTGGCGCCACTGTTTACTAGCTGTGTGACCCTGGGAAAGCCACTTCCCCTCTCTGAGCCTTCTCCCGTGTTGACAGATGCAATCAGCCCCGCTTCTGAAGTTCCAGTTTTGAGAAATAGCGGCAATGGCTCTTTTACGGGGTCAACCCCCGCAGAGGCAAGATGGCACGAGCCCTTGTCCAGGACGAAGAACCCTGTCGCTGCATCTGCTGAGGGGCCTGGCTGTACCACGCACGCACTCTGGCATGCCAGCTTTCCCCAGCATTTGCCCACAGGGGTGATATGAAAACCCCGTCTTCAGAATCGCAAGTGAGTCATTATCCCTTGCTGTGTTCCCACATGGTTTAATTTCATTGTAGAAAATATAGCTGCTTGATGAATTCTCCACCATAGTCTTTAAACAAACCCTGGCAAAGAGGGTCATTTTCTAATCTGAAAATCGCTCAGGTTTCTCTACTTTGCAGAAGCAATTTTGCCCTCGTCTATCCAGAGGCTGGAAACTCTCTCGGGGGACCTCTATGGGTCTTTGGCTTCCCCGTGGGCCTTGGCTGCCTCACCTACAACATGTGGATGATACCGGGACCGCTGAGGGTATGGTACAGCTTAATGACAAGACTCAGTGTAACTGAGGCCTGAGGGGGCCACACAGTCCTAAGCTCTACGTGCCACCTCGTTTCATGCTTTCCAGAGCCTGAAGGGAAGCTAGTCATCTTCATTGTAAACATGAGGAAACTAAGGCTCAGAGAGGGAAGTAACTTTCCCCAGGTCACACAGCTAGTAAGCAGCAGAGCCAGATGTTGAATCCAGGCAGGCTGGTTTCAGAGCCCACATCCCACAGCTGGGGCGAGCTGAAGGAAAACAAAGTCAATGTGCAGCCAGGGCCGGGTGCGGGTGGCGCGGCTGGAGGAGATAAACGCTGTGGCGAAGGCAGGGGCAGGCGGGGCGGGGCTGGAGAGCTTGACTGTCAAGTCCAACAGGACAGGGACTCCCCTCTCTGCCATCAACCCTCCACAAAGTAAGAGCTCAGTAAATACGTGTGAGAATCACGACTTCAACCAGTATTTATGCAGTGCTCCACGACAAGACAGAGCAAACGTTCAAACCAAATTCAGACCGCGGTACACCTCTGCTCATCATGCAGTGACGACTCTGTAGGACACCAAGAATGACATTCGTGCCCGATCACAGGCCCTATGTCCAGATCCAAGGCCTCGCTCCCCTGGCCCCCTCCCTTCCAGGCATGCTCACTTCCTCACACCTGCTGGGAGGTGCCCTGCGTGGAAGACGCTGTCTAAGCCGCCCATCTACTTGCTTACTGTCGGTGCCCCCCAGGAGAAGGTCGGCTCCATGACGGCTGGGGCTTTAGCTTGATTCCCAGCTGCTTCCTCAGAGGCTAGAATCGTGCCCGGCACACAGCAGGTGGTCAACAAATATTTGTGGAAGGAAGAAAAGAAGGGAGGGGTGGGAGGGGAGAGGACTGGAGGGAGAGAAGCAGCAGAGAAACCACAGTCTGACCACCTCAAGGTTTGTTTTTATGATTTTCTTTTGAGATGGGGTCTTGCACTATCACCCGGGCTGGAGTGCAGTGGTGCCATCTCAGCTCACTGCAACCTCTGCCTCCTGGGTTCAAGCGATGTTCCTGCCTCAGACTCCCCAGTAGCTGGGATTACAGGCGTGTGCCACCACGCCCAGCTAATTTTTTGTATTTTTTTTAGTAGAGATGGGGTTTCGCTATGTTGGCCAGGCTGGTCTCAAACTCCTGACCTCGTGATCCGCCCGCCTCGGCCTCCCAAAGTGCTGGAATTACACGCGTAAGCCACCACGCCTGGCCTCTGATTTTTATTTTAAGTTAAAAAAGACTTGATCCTAGGCCGGGCGCGGTGGCTCAAGCCTGTAATCCCAGCACTTTGGGAGGCCGAGGCGGGTGGATCACAAGGTCAAAAGATCGAGACCACCCTGGTCAACACGGTGAAACCCCGTCTCTACTAAAAATACAAAAAAATTAGCTGGGCATGGTGGCGTGTGCCTGTAAATCCCAGCTACTCAGGAGGCTGAGGCAGGAGAATTGCCTGAACCCAGGAGGTGGAGGTTGCGGTGAGCCGAGATCGCGCCATTGCACTCCAGCCTGGGTAAGAAGAGCGAAACTCCGTCCCAAAAAAAAAAAAAAAAAAAAAAGACTTGATCCTAATTACGTGCCGAGGAGAAGAGGCAGGTGATGGGGATGGAAAAAAAGGAATAAAGGAGACGAAGGAGATTAAACAAGAAGGAAACTCGAGGGCAGAGTTGGGTGAAGGCTCCACTCTGCTCCGGCTCCCTCGCCTGCCTCAACACCACCCCAGGATGCTGCCAACTCTTGAGTGAAGAAAGAAACAGCAAAAATCCGTCTGCATGCTGGCGAGGTGTGGAGAAACAGAAACGCTTTACACTGTTGGGGGAGTGTCCATTAGTTCAACCATTGTAGAAGACAGTGTGATGATTCCTGAACGATCTAGAACCAGAAATACCATTTGACCCAGCAATCCCATTACTGGTATATAGCCAAAGGACTATACATCATTCTATTATAAAGACACATGCACACATATGTTCATTGCAGCACTGTTCACAATTGCAAAGACTTGGAACCAACCCAAGTGCCCATCAATGACAGACTGGATAAAGAAAATGTGGCACATATACACCATGGAATACAATGCAGCCATAAAAAAGGATGAGTTCATGTCCTTTGCAGGGACGTGGATGAAGCTGGAAACCATCATTCTCAACAAACTCACACAGGAACAGAAAACCAAACACCGCGTGTTCTCACTCATAAGTGGGAGCTGTATAATGAGAACATATGAACACAGGGAGAGGTACTTCACACACCAGGGCCTGTCAGTGGGTGGGAGTCTAGGGGAGGGAGAGCATTAGGAGAAATACCTCATGTAAATGACGTTGATGGGTGCAGCAAACCACCACGGCACATGTATACCTATGTAACAAACCTGAATGTTCTGCATGTGCATCCCAGCATTTAAAGTATAATTATTTTTAAAAAGGAGAAAAAAATTCCATCTGCAGTGATTATGAAGAGTCTGCCGATCTTAATAGGGACATTTTGGCTACGTGGCTCCTGTGGGAAAACAAGAAACTCGAAGTGTGGCCTCAGAATCTTCTGACCCCAACCTTGTGAAGGAAGCCAGGCTGTGGGCCACCCACCAAAGGGGCCCCACCGAGCGGAGGCTAGGATGGGAAATTCCCCTGGAAGGTGATGTGGCAGGGAGCAAGGCCAGGACAGATGAGGCTTTCCATCCTATTCTGCCTGGACCACAAGGGCTCCCACCTCATGATCGTGAATCAACCCTTCCTGGGGACCTCAGCTGCATGTCCCGCACCTGACCGCATCTTCCGGTGAAAGCACCAGCCCTGACAGGCACGCAGCCAGAAACACGGCCCTGTCTTGCTGAGAGACCACACGCAACACAATGAGACACGTGGCTCTGAACAGGCAGTGCTCAGTCAGGGCTGATGACCGGGGAGTCAGCCTGGGCTTCTCTTTCTAGGGGCCGAGGATAACCTCAGCCTGTGTCTGTCTGTCCCTCCACCCAGTTTCTCTGTCCCAGTCTATCTGTGTATCAGTGGCTTAGATAAGAACATTCTTCTAACCAGTTCTGCCTGTTAACACCCTCATTCAAAATATGCTCTTGGAAGTTGTGCACCTTCAGGATGTGATTAACTGTCTTTGCTACAAATTCTTAGAAACGAGCTCTTGTCTGGGGCCAAATAGGTATTCCTTCCAGCTTTGTCTTATATGACTGGGGGTCTCTGCCCTTAAACTATCAGGACGTTTTCCTCCCTGGCCTATGGCACCTCAACCCAGACTCCTCACCCCCATGGCCCAGGAGGGAGTGGTTTCAAGTTTCCAGCTCCCGCCACGGGGCTGACATTCCCCATGCTGACCCACGCTGACCCAGCTTCAGTCTGGCTTTCTGAACCATTGGCTAAGTGGCTACTACATGCTAGGTGCTTACAATTGTCAATGTATTTAATCCCATTTAAGTAATTACATTGTTTAATGCCTTATTGATTTGCATTTCTATTTTATACACAGGTAAGCAGAGGCTTAGAGAAGTTAAATAACTTGACCAAGGTTACAAACGTTGGTTTCTGCTCTGCCTGACTCTACCGAGGGGCTGACGGCTACTTCTTGGATCTATGGGCCTGGAAGGACACCGCAGGATTCAGTAGAAACTGTGACTGGGAAGAGAGCTGCTGGAGGCAGGAAGGGAATTTGTAAAAGGGGGAGGCGATTTGAATCTTGTGGAGACTGCACCCTGATCACTAAGTGTGTGGCTTTGCTGAAATAAGACACTTTCCCAGAGGATCTCAAAGCACACCTCTCACTCCATATGTTGGGGCCAGGAATCACAAACTGTCATCATCTGGCAACTAGACAAAAGGATTAAGAAACAAGCAGAAGGTCAAGGTCAGAGCCCGAGGATTGGGAAGGCTCCAGGCCCTGCTGGGTGGCTGCGTGATGCCGGGCTGTGGGAATTACACAGCATTGCTTGCTGTGTGTCCTCACAGACCACTCGGACACTGTGGTGGTAACTCCAGTCTCTGCTAATATATTGGAAGTGTTCTGTGGTTTAGGGGAAATTCTACTGAGGGAAATTCTACATAAAATGTATTTTACGTTCTTGTCAGGAAAGCACTAAAAGGCCCAGTAATGGCTGAGCAGCGTGGCTCATGCCTCTAATTCCAGCACTTTGGGAGGCCAAGGTGGACGGATCACAAGGTCAGGAGTTCAAGACCAGCCTGGCCAATATGGTGAAACCCCGTCTCTAATAAAAATACAAAAATTAACCAGCTGTGGTGGTGGGCGCCTGCAGTCCTAGCTACTCGGGAGGCTGAGGCAGGAGCATGGCTTGAACCTGTGAGGCACAGGTTGCAGTAAGCCGAGATGGTGCTACTGCACTCCAGCCTGAGCAACAGAGCTAGACTCTGTCTCAAAAAAAAAAAATAAAATAAAATAAATAAAAGGCCCAGTAATTTTCACTCCTTATTCTAACAGCTCATTGTTAACATCTTACTGATTTGCCCAAATTGCCTCTGTTACTCTCCAGTGGTCTAGCTGGTTCTCTCACTGTGGCCCCAGCTCTGTCACCCCTGCTATCCCTCAGGGCTCATGTTTATGCTTCTCATTCTCTTTTATATCCTTTTATGCCTGGAGGTAGCCCAGTACCACCCTGGTTCTACACCCCACTCCACCCCTGATCTTCCACCACCCCCATCTGTGACCTTGGGAAGATCCCTGCCCTCCTGTCTTAGTTCAGGCCACTGTGACAGAGACCTGGCTGTTTCGGCAACAACATTCACTTTTCCCGCGTCTAGAGGCTGGACGCCTGAAATCACGGTTGGGCTCCTGGTGAGGGCACTTCTCTTGGGTCACAGCTGCCTTCCTGCTGTATCCTCACAAGGCAGAGAAAGAGAGCTCTGTTCGCTTCACCTCCCTGTAAGGGCACTAATTCCATCTCGGGGATCCACCCCCATAACCTCACCTAAACCTAATCACCCCCAAAGGCCCCACCTCCTAGTACCATCACATTGGGGATTAAGGCTTCAACAAACGCATTTTGGGAGGATGCAAATATTTAGTCATAGCACGTCTGTGGGCCTCAGTTTCCCCACCTGTACAAAGGGGATCCCTGAGGCCCCTTGGCTTCCTGCTCTGCTCATGCTACTGCTTCTAGAGCCTTAGTGAGGGTAGGGGATCAGCACACTTTGCCCTCCACAGGCTGGATGTCTGCCCTGTCTTTCCCCGGTAGGGGCTTCAGACTGGGACTGTTTCCTTGGATGAGAGCAGCTCCCATTAAAACCATGCATGCAGAGAGGCCCATGGAGAAAGTGAGACAAGGGCGTGGCCCCCACGGATGCATCAGAACATTGGGAAAGTAAAATCAGCTTTTGAAGTGCTGTAAAAGCATTGATTTTTTTTTACTATGTCTTTTTTTTTTTTTTTTTT
>NW_016107666.1:837627-845227 GCF_001604975.1 Cebus imitator
GTAATAGTTTTTGGGGTGTTTGTTGTTTTTTTTGAGATGGAGTGTCACTCTGTCACGCAGGCTGGAGTACAGTGGTACGACAATCTCGGCTCACTGCAACCTCTGCCTCTGGGGTTCAAGCGATTCTCCTGACTCAGCCTCCCAAGTAGCTGGAATTACAGGCATGTGCCACCATGCCTGACTAAATTTTTTGAATTTTTAGTAGAGATGGGGTTTCACCATATTGGCCAGGCCGGTCTCAAACTCTTGATCTTGTGATCCGACTGCCTTGGCCTCCCAAAGTGCTGGGATTACATGCGTGAGCTGCCACGCCCAGCCCTCACTGTGTCTTTCATAACTTTGGGTATAAACCATTCTGCGAAACAAATACAGTTACTATAATTAAGCACACACAGCCCCTCCCACTCAGGAGGAGAGAGGACCCGCGCGGTGGTCGTGCAGGAAGCTTGCATGCTTATGTGTCCTGTTTGCTAAACAGACCTAAGGAAGAGTGGCAACAGTCACTCAGTAACTGACAGGTGCCCGGGGTCCTGACAACATGTGTGATGATTTCATTTCCTGTAAAATCAAGGGGTCTGGGATGAACTTAGAAACATTCAGGAAGACTGAAACAGCAGAGCAGCATTAACCTGTCGTTTGCCAACCTCGGCTCACATGAACCTCGCGGACCGGAAGAGAGCCTGAGGGATGGAATTCAGCCCACTTTGCAGATAAGGAGCCAGAGGCTGCGTCAGGTGAGTGCTAGAGTCGAAACTCAAAACCTCCTCTGGAGATCATCAATGCCTGTTGATCCCCTTCCCTCCCCTCCATGGTGCCCTCTCTCCCTCCCCAGCCCCATTATTCAGAGCTCAAAAAGGCACATACCAGGATGTCCAGGCAGGCGGCCTTCAGCAGGGTGATCTGGTCTGCGATGGTCAAGCTGGTGAAGCCCGGGAGGCGTTTAGCAAACTCCACGATCTTGATAATGCACTTGGTGGCCAGTTCACTGAATTTGTCCCAGAGGCCCAGGTCCAGTCGGACTCGATGGTCAGCACTGGAATTCTAAGAGGGACGGAAAATGTCACATCAGGTGCAGCTTCTGGGAAGCTCTACAGGAAGCGGGAAACTCAACGTGTTTCCTCTTAAAGGGGTGACATGTCAGCCTAGGCAGGCAGCTTGTTGGTGGGCAGCTGCATTTTTAGCCTGGATTCATCCTTTTAAAATGCTAAAAATCTTATGCTCGTACCACTGGATAATCAAGTAACAGATGAGAGGGAGTTTCTCTGTACACAGTTATCCAGGTAACAAACACAAGGAACGAGGATTCACCATTTTCTAACTGGGATGAATGAACGGCTCTAGGCACTGACCATCAGTTCTTGCTAATCTCTTAAAAACAGGCCACCTGCCTTAATGTCCTGATGGAAAAACACGCCACCACCTATCAAATATTCTGGCCAAACATCAAACTTGAATCAGACTGAGACTCTAGATATAACCTCAGGAAATCCAAGGACATGGTAAACTACACAAAGGGGGTGCAGCTGTCAACATCCAGAATGCCAGAAAATCCACAAAATCCAATGAACTGGTTCCTTCAACATGTACATCACAAGGGAGAACAAGTGGAGAGAGAAATCTATCGATTGAAAGTAACTCAACCCACACGCTCACTAACTCATGGGTGGAGAGAGACACTGTGATTACAACTTTGCAATGACAATGCTGGATAGCATTAATAAGGAAGGAAACGGGAACACGTACACAGCATGGATAAACCTTGGAAGCACATTAACCCAAAGAAGGCAGACATAAACGCCTTTAAAACGTTTTTGAAGGAAATGGAAACGTACAAAACGATTCCATTTATATGACGTTCTTGGAAAAGGCAAAAGGATAGTAACTGACAAGAGCTCAGTGGTTTTCCCAGGAGCGGGAATGCGGGTGGGGCTGGTCACAGGGCACAGGAAGCTCCCTGGAGCCTCTACACCTTGACTGGGGTCACACTTTTGTCACGCTCATCAAGCTACACCTTTAAAAAAGATAAAAATTGCATTATGTAAATGATACCACAATAAACCTGACTTAAGAGATTTAGAAGACTGACAACCAACTGCATGGTGTAAATGTTATCTAAATTTCAATTCAAAAAATAAACTGTAAGGAGATGGTGATACATATGAGAAAACCAGAAGTGGGGCTAGAAGGTGTTGGAGACCGTTTTATTTTAGGATGGTAATAGTGGCACTGATGCTTTCCTTTTGTTTGCAGAAGCTTCTTCCATTTAGAACACGTATTAAGATATTTACAGGTAAAATGATGAGATATTTGTAATTTACCACCCAACGAAAGGCTGATGTTTGGTCCTCTGACAGATGTAAACGGCTCGAGAGAGGTACTGAGGTGCTGTGTTTCTCAAACGGACAGCTTTAGCTCCCCACCTCAGTTAAAATCAGTCTACAAGAAGTCAATAAAACTAGCGCTTGCTTTTTATGTCTGCACGGAAAGCCAGACAGAAGAGTTTGCACGAGATGCCACGGGCGCTGTAAAAATGGTGGTGGCCAACTTTGCCTTCCACAACATTCCTTGCGGAGAGCAGACATGCGTCTCCAGATTTATGTGCCTCCTTCCTCCAGGACCTTGGTGGAATACGGTACACTTGGGGGAACATGAGATCGAGATGTGTGGCCATTCCGGCCGTAATTAAATTTAATAGGCAGTTTATCCGGTTCATGGGAAGATGACACGGAAGAGAGGGACGGAGAGTCAAGCTTATGGAGGGAAATCATTTTACAATAGAGTATCCATCTGGAAAAAAAGACATTGCCCCGACCCAGCGAGTGAGAACGAAATCTTCATCAACATTGGATGAGGTTACTTTATCACGCACCAGGGCTGAGAGAGAGGGGCCTGTCGCACCTTCTATTAAAAATAATGCACAGCCGTCTTAACGGCATGTAAATCTAACTCACTATTATGCAAACTGAAGGGAAGAGGCAGTTAATAAAACACAAAATAACCTGGTGTTTTATTATACTGGCTGCTGGATTCATAGGCATGAGGCTTCAAATGGCTTATATATTATCTTCCAGCTGCGGCAAATGGAGAGCCCTGGCCTGCTTGGGTTGGTAATGAAGGCAGCTGTGGAGAGCACCAGGGATGCGTGGATTTTCGGCAGCATTTCTGGGTGTGCAGGGAGGAAAAGCAGCAGAGGAGGAGAGGCAGAAAATGGGTGGTGAGGCAAGGCCCTTGCTGTGAGCGTGAGGCAGGCTGAGGAGGAAAACAGCCAAGGCAGAAGGGCAAGGAGCTCTCCTCGGTCCGCTGCCAACCGAGAGAGGCTGGCCAGGGCTACCAGAGCAGGCCAACTCTTCGGTCAGAGCTACAGGAGCGGCTGCCCCTCCAGGATGCTGCATGGTGGCCCATATGGAGGGCCACGCCCATAGCCCCCAGGGCCATCTTAGCAGCAGAAAATCCAACCTTACTATGAAATCCAATTAAATGGCAATTTTTGCCATGCAGATGGATCCCTTTCTTCTGCTGGTTTGGTTCTGTGCTGCAATGGGCTGGCAGGACTTTCAGAAAAAGACCCTTAAAGTGGAATCACCAGCATCTTTAAATCCCACTGGAGGCAGCTTCTGGGTATGACCGTGGTTTGTTCAAGGGTTCTGGCTTTTCCCCCAGCAAAGCTAAGAAGGAAATGTAAATTTTCATGAAAGGAATGCAGAGGTAAAGTTCTGCGGCCATGTTGGGTGTATCCATGGAGATGCCCCCTTCCTCCCTAGGCCTGAAATCCTTCCATCATCCTGAGAGACGGATGTCCTTTCAAGTTTGGTTTGCAGACCATCCCTGTCACCCACATGCCACTCCTGCATTTTGTATGGTTCTGTATGTGACCACCCCTTTCCTACGGCCTTCCTCGTGCCAGGCACTGTTCTGTGCGCTCAACAATTACTGACTCGCTTTATTTGTCACAGCGCCCCCATGCGGTGGGTAATATTATCATTATTATATTACTATCAATATTATCATTATCAGCCATTTGGGTGATAAGGAGGCAAAGGCCCACAGAAGCGCAGTCATTTGCGCAAGATCCCCCAGGCAAACTGGGGGGCATTTGATTCACCCACACAGTTGGGGTTGTGCTGTCCTGGCTTCCCACCGCTGCACCATGACACCCCCTCCCTACTGGTTCTCACATATTTCTACTTTCTAGTTAGAACTTCCTGACTCCTAAAGCCTGTGGTTGCATCTGTGATTTCCCTCCTTGTTGGAATCTCTAGATGCTTCGACGAGGTAGCTACAAGAGCTCCTGCAGGGCTATGAAGAGAATGTTATGTGCCAGCCAACATCTCTTTGTGATCAACACACACATAATCTAGGTGCTACGACAACACGGCTTCGGGAACGTCTGCCCATGGGAAGAAAAGGCCCCCAACACATCTGCAGCGTTTTCCTGAGGACCGATGCCTCCAACAGGTTGGTGGAAGGCAACTTGGCAGCCACCCTGCAACTCTGGTAGACAGGAGGGTGTCATCTTAAAGGCATGGTGCAGGCTGTGGGTATAGAGGGCTTCGGGTAAAGGGCATTGGGAGAGGGTAGGTAGGGGGGGTCTCTAGAATCTTTCAAGTATTTCCTAGCCGCTTGGCTAAAAGCAAGGGCGATGCGGCAGGATTCCCTGGGAGGTCATTTCAGGCGTGCTCCTGGACCACCATCGCCTAAGATTACTGAGCTGGGACATGACCTTGGAAGGGACCATCTGTCCATCTGCAGCCCCTTCACTCCTGAGGCTCAGAGATCTGGGGCCTTGGTAGAGTGCAGGGGTGGGGTGGCGGGTATAGTCCAAGGCCCTAGAGGTTGGCCAAGAGATTCTAGACTTTTGGAGTGGTCCCAGTCGCTGGAAGGGCCCATGAATGCCTTCTGGAGCTACAGGGCACATCTGAGAAAGATCAGAAGCCCTGCCCTGTGTCCCTGCCAAAGCCTTCCAGCCAGAACAGCAGCTAGGGACCACCTCTTGGAACTGCTTTCTCTCATGACTGGGAACTTCTCGTGGCTCCCTAGGGCTAAGGTTCACCTTATCCCAGCACTCAAAGCCCCCAGCAAGCTAGCCCTGACCTACCTCCTCAAGCTTGGCTCCGTCTTCCTCCCACCCAGCCCCAGCCCTGTGAAACCCTGGGGCACATTCATGCTACTGCTTGTGCTGGGAATGTCCTTCTCTTATTCCACCACTCGGGAAGAAAGTGGGTACTCAGCACAGCGCCTACAGAACATTTTTCTTCGAGAGATCAGGACACATGTATGCTGCCAGAGGTTTCAAAGTACTCACAACACTTGTGACAAAATCTGATTTCCAGCTCGACTTTGCAGTAGAAATGCAAGCATGGAAAGGTAATCTCCGTGCAGTCCAGTTCTGCACTCAGAAGGTGTTATTGTTTGTTATGGGTTAAATTGTGTCCCTCAGAAAGATGTGTTGAAATCCTAGCCTGGCTATGTCAGAATGTGACCATACTTGGAAATAGGGTTTTTATAGGGGTAATCAAGTTAAAATGAGGTTATTAGGGTGGGCCTTAATCCAGCATGACTGGTGCCATTATAAAAAAAATGGGGAAATCTAGACAGAAGTCCATATGCACAGAGAGAAGAGGATGTGAAGACACCAGGGAGAAGATGGCTATGAGAGGGCAGAGGATTCATGTGATGTAACTACAAGCACTGCCGGCCACACCCAAAGCTCCAAGAGGCAAGAAAGGGCTCTCTCGGCTGGACACGGTGGCTCATGCCCGTAATCCCAGTACTTTGGGAAGCTGAGACATGTGGATCAACTGAGGTCAGGAGTTCGAGACCAGCCTGGCCAACATGGTGAAACCTGATCTCTACTAAAAATACAAAACAAACAAACAAACAAACAAACAAAAAATTAGCCAGGCATTGTGGTGGATGCCTATAATCCCAGCTACTGGAGAGATTGAGGCAGGAGAATTGCTTGAACCTGGGAGGCGGAGGTTGAGGTTGCACTGAGCTGAGATCATACCAATGCACTCCAGCCTGGGCAACAAAAGTAAAACTCTGTCTCAGAAAAAAAAAAAGAAAGAAAGGGCTCTTTCCCAGAGCTGTTAGAGACAGCATGGCCCTACACACACCTTGATTTTGGACTTCTAGCCTCCAGAAACGTGATCAAATAATGTTGTCTCAAGTCCCCCCAGTTGTGTGACTTCGTTCCAGCAGCCCTATGAAACAAGCACTGTAGGTATGCAGTAATCGTTTGTTGCAACATGTAAGAACGGTCCCCGTCCCCTGGGTTGTGGATGGGTATGGGTCAGTGGCCTGCTAGGAACTGGGCAGCACAGCCGAAGGTAAGTGGCCAGGAGTGAACATTACAGCTTGAGCGCCACCTCCTCTCAGATCAGCCGAGGCATGGATTCTCATAGGAGCACGAACCCTACTGCGAAGCACGCATGTGAGTGAGCCAAGCTGCCCGCTCCTTATGAGAATCCAACTAATGCCTGATGATCTGAGGTGGAACAGTTTCATCCCGACGCTATCCCCACGCCCCGTATCCATGGAAAAATTGTCTTCCCTGAAATGGGTCCCTGGTGCTGAAAAGGGTGGGGACTGCTGGCTGGTGATGTTGGCAGCACAGGTGTGTTTACTAGCAAGAAACTGCGGCTAAGGTGACAGCTGGCTCAAAATTAGAAAGCTGTGAGGTGAGTGGGGACTAGCACTCGGGTTTCTGGCCCCCACCAACCTTCCACCCCTCCTGGTGCATCTCTCCTGGGAGGCCAAGCTCCCTGAGTTCCAGGTTCTGCTCCTCTGGCTGATCACAAATGTTAGTTTCCAAAAAAGAGCACCACCCATGATGACAAATGTTCAAAACGGCCTTCCTTTTCTGGAAAGGAAAGTCTTCGTCTCCTGGAAAGTCTTTTCGTGGTTTAATAAGTCTGTTTGTGGTCATTTTTCTGAGTGGATTCAGGGCTTCTTAAGTCTTCATAGTTCACGTTCGCGAGCCCCGAGGACAGCTTACCTCCCGCCGAGCCCTGCATGGTGATGAACAGCCTGCCTACGGCAGAGCCGCGGAGCCGGGGAGCAGAGGCGGCCCGGAGCAGACAGCGAGAGCGGGGGCTGGGGGCTGCACCTCCTGGAAATCTGTCCCACTGTCACACCCACGCTACTTTACAGAACCTGGGCATGTGGCTCGAAAAACTGACAACACGTTTCTGACGGGATGGAGAGGAGGAAAGACGCACATTCTGCACACCTCCTCTGGGCCGGAAACTGCACGGTGCTCAATAGAGTTTTCCCATGGAAACCTCCAGGCAGGAGGCAGATGTGTTTTAAAACTCCCATTATGGCAGGGCGCAGTGGCTCATGCCTGTAATCCCAGCACTTTGGGAGGCCGAGGTGGGTGGTTCGCCTGAGGTTGGGAGTTTGAGACTAGCTTGACCAACATAGTGAAATCCCACCTCTACTAAAAATACAAAAAATTAGCCGGGCGTGGTGGCAGGCTCCTGTAACCCCAGCTACTCAGGAGGCTGAGGCAGGAGAATCACTTGAACCTGGGAGGCGGAGGTTGTGGTGAGCCGAGATTATGCCACTGCACTCCAGCCTGGGCAACAAGAGTGAGACT
>NW_016107666.1:845284-850736 GCF_001604975.1 Cebus imitator
CCCATTATACAGATGAAGGAGCTGAGGCACCAACGATGATGTAACTTTTCAAAGTCACACGACGCCTAAGTAGCAGGGGTAAGAGTTGAACTTGAATGTATGAGGCCCTAAAGCCCAAATGACACAGTCAACTAGGGTTCACCCTAAGAAGTGGAGCACACGTCCTCAGAGCGAGGGCGTTGCCTCTGGTTCACTCCTGATTCTATTTTGGAATGCTCCTCTAGAAATAGCTTCTCTCCTGCTTTCCACCTTTCCACAGGGAATCCACCCTCTCTCCTTTTATGGAGACGGGGGGGGGTCATCGGGTAGAACCCTTCCCAGGGATGCCAGCTCTGAAGATTTCGGGTGAGTGCTTTGCTCTGGCCTTAGGTGGGGGTGGTGAGGATATGTTTCTGCCTCTTCCATCCATTCCTGCGGCCTCCTGGGACCCAACCGTTTGTCCCAAATCTTACCCTAATTAGGGAAGAAAAAGGAACTACTCTTTCAAAGCTCTATAGATGCGCAGCTGGCTGCCTTTTTTATTCCTCTCTGCCCACTAATTCCAAAGGCATCTGACAGGGATGCCACTCGGGTGAGGATGACAGGAAGTTTCTTGCAGTGGAAGCAACTGCCTGTCTAAAAAAAGCTCTTTTTAAAAATGCTCAACTCGGAACTAAGAGCTTGCAGAGAATGTGCTATGGCTGCTGTTATTTATTTATACCACCTACTTCCAGAAAGGATTTTAAGTGGCTCACAATAAAAACACGGCCAGATCTGGAGAGAGACAGTAGAAATGAAGGGCACGGCTGGCCGAGACACCGGCTGAGCGCGCCCTCCACCCCATGGTGGGCAGCAGGCCTCTGGAAGGACGCCCGGTAGCGAAGGGCCATGCTCTAGAGATGAATAGTGTTTCTGGTTTTCCTGCCCGATTGAAAGAGGCGCAAAAAAGTCCCCACAAAGTGTTTAGGATGGCGGGCCCTAGTAGAGGACTGGGGTGATTTACCTCCAATTGGGGTGGATAGGAAAGGGCCCCAGAGGCCCACAGGAAAGCCTCTTTCTCTCTCTCTTAGCTCAGAAGCAGAGGCTGAGAGTGGAATTTGAATGCACGGAGTTTACGTGGGAGGAGAGCCCAGGAAGTGCTGGAAGAGCAGCGTGGGCAGGGAAGGATGGCGACCAGCGCGCATCACTGTGGACACGCAGGCTCCATCTAGGTGGGAAACTCTGGGAGATGGTTTAGAGAGTAACCAAGAGTTCTCCTGCCCAAGCAACAAGGAAGCTGACAGGTTTACCTCTCCAGCTTCCATTCATCAGTGGTGAGGGAATGCTTGCAGGAGGGCCAGTGCCTCACATGTGAGCCAGCCTGCAGGAGGGAACCCTGGTCACGCCAGGGTGTGTGTTCTGGTAGGGGGCAAATGCTGTAAGCTGTGTTTGTCCTGCACTCCTCTGGATTAGAGTGGGAGCCATTTCACCTGGTTACTAGGTGAGTCAGGGTCTGAGGACTGGCTTGGCCATGCTAACGTAGCATCTGGAGGAGATGGAGGGGCCCTCAATGTAGCAATTAGTGGCCCTAGGCACTGCCATGTAATGTCTCTCACCTCCTGACCTGGCTCAAAACCCTGTTTTAGGAAGACCTCCCCAGTCTGATCTCTTTTCCTCTGACTTTCTTGGAGCTACAAGATTGATTTATTCCTGCGTCACAGCTCCCTCCTAACTAGATGCCTCCAATGGCCCCAGATTACATTCTCTGTGGCAATCCTCTTGAGGGATTCTGTTTGTAGTCAGTGGTTGAAAGAGCTGCCTGGGGTCAGACTGTTCAGGAAAGTCTCACCTCTGACACGTGTTGACTGAGAGACAAGGGGAAATTATCTAGCCCTCCTGTACCAGGCTTTTGCATCTGTAATATGAGGGCAATGAGACCCAATTCATACAGTCCTCATAAGGAGTAAAAGACTTAGTACCCTTACAGTACTTAGCATGGTCCCTAGTACACAGCAAATGCTCAATAAATATTAGATGTAACAATGATTACAATGATAATAATAAAGATTTTTTGACCACAGCCTGTCAATTACTGTTACTTACAGACTAAAATAGACTCGCCAACTGGCACTCAAGACCCTGCCAGGCTTTTCCGTCCTTACATCCCAGTTGCGCTCAGCTCAACACCATCCAGCCCTGCACAGCACCTGTTTTCTCTCATCTTCTCTTTTCGTCCCTTCCCACTGTCCCAGCCTGAGTTCCCTCATTTCTTAGATCAAGACGCCCTCACCTTGATACACAGCCCAGTACAATACCTGAAATGCTCCTGAATGGTTGGCAGTTAGTAAATCTTCCTAAAAGAAATGAATGGCGTACCCTCTGGGATTGGTTACGCATCGTGTTACTTTTCTGTATTGTCAGATGTGCCCATCTCAGGGGGCCAGGCCCCTGGAGGGTCAGCTCCTACCCAGCAGAAGCTGCGTGGTGGAATGACGTTTCTGCCACTCCCACTGCTGGGCAGATAGTTTCAAGTCCCACCACAGCAGCTTTTCATAAATTGTCTCATTTCATCCTCCCAATGATTTCACATTATTCCCATTCAGAGATGGGAAAACTGAGGCTGAGAGACATGAAGTAATCTGTTCACTGTCCCGGGGCTGATGGTGGCTGAGCAGGATGCGAACTACACCCCTGTGGTCCCTGGCCTCTGTTCTGGATGCATGCTGTCACATTCCACCTTCTCTCCAGGTGAAAGTGAAAGCTCCTTTGCAATGTCCTGTCTTGTCCTGCCCTGTGTCCTTGCTCTGGGATGGGACAGTGCTCCCTAGGCTCAGTGAAGACTGGTTGAGGTTAAGCCAAGCCTCATTCTCGGCCTGGTAGACACACCAGTGTTTCTCCTGGCTGGCACCCATGGGTAAGGCAGGCCCCAGAGTGCCACCCTGGGTCTTGCTTCTCAAAGCCCATCTCATTTGCTCTTCAGAATGTGGTCTGCAGGCCCTCACCTTGATACACAGCCCAGTACAATACCTGAAACGCTACTGAATGCCTGAAATGCCCTTAGGCCATGCCTACTGCACCAGAACTGCATTTTAACAAGATCCCCAGGTGCTTCAGATACACCCTGAGTTTTGAGAAGCACTGCCCAAGGCTCTGCTTCTGCTTCTAGGTGAGCCGACATCTCTGGCCTTAGCTAGGAGACTTGTCCATTTAATATGCGGCCAGCCCTTCAGCAGTTGGTGCCACCCAACTGTGCAGCCTCATGCTCATCTGAGAAGCCACCCAGGCATGTGCCGGCACCAGTTTCCATGGGCACCCCTCTGGGCCTGCTCCTGGTCACCATTATCGTGTTACATACCACGGTGGCACCAGCATCGTAGAGCACTACACCCCTGCTCACCGTGAACTGCTGCAAAGGCCCGCTGCTCACAGTTCTTTTTTCTTTCTGGCATCACTATTTTGTCTTTTTATCTCAAGGATCTTCCATGCTATCCTTTTTCTAGCATATCAGCAAGTGCTATAATAATGGGATTTTTTTTTTTTTAAAGTATGTTAACTATAGCATTATAGGTGAGCGACCTGAGCTTTTTAAAGAGGCCACAGCAACATTCTAGTTATATTAATTCATCAAATATCTACTGAGTGTCTATTACCCACCACAAGTTAGAAATATACATCAGTGAATGTAATACACACAAAAACCACTTGGAAAAATTAAAGTACTTCATGACCTCTCCACTGGACGATCCAGACCACCCAGCATACACCTCCTACCTTTTTATCTCACTTCTCTTTTTCCTGCCTCTATTTCTCATCTCAGTGAAAGGCCATTCCTAGTGGAACGCTGGGAAGCAGAGGGGGAACATTCACTCAACAGGGCACGGGGTACGCCAGCCCCGAACTTCGCGGCCCTGGCTTAGGGGTTTTGTACACGCCCTCTCACAGAAGGCAGACTTTGGCCCAGGGGATGGCCGCATTATCTTGGCTGGATTTCACAGCTGGATTGGGGTTTTTAAAAGACTGGGACCTTGTCCCCCGGGTCCCTCTGTATAGGTGTCTGTCATGACCCAGGTCATGTTTCACAGGTTTTACTTGTTTCCTTCACCCTATCAAAGTCCCTGAGAGCAGCACTGAATAGTTCATGATGCCAAGGCCTAGAACACAGCCTGCCATATAGTAAATGCTCAGTTAATGCATCTAGAGTGAACGCATCTGTGCATGACTGCAGTGAGGAGGCACTCGGCCTGCTCACTGACTGCCCAAGCCCAAAGGCTACTGCACAGGCGAAGTGGCTACCACATACCCCCAGCTGGCTAACATGCCAGTCCCTGCCAGACCCAGGGCAAAGCGTGCATGTGCGTGTGTGTGTACACATGTGCATGTCTCTACACACACGCATGTGCAAGGTTTCCACACTTCCAGCAGCCTGGGGCAGGAGCATCTCTTACCGTAGTGTATTTACCCAGCTGGCAGAGTGAAGGGAAAGTTTCTTGGTGAGCTTTTCGGATCTTCTCTGTGAGATCGTCCAGCTCAGCTGTCATTTCATAGCTCTCTGTGCATTCTTGCTTCGAAGTCTCCTTCTTTTTCTTGTTCCTGTCATTCCTGACAGCTGGAAACGAGAGAGAAGGCACATCAGGGGTCACTGAAGGCTGGGCCCGTGCTCCCGAGCTGGGAGGTTCCGCCTCAAAATGCTGCCTTAGGCTCATTTGCTATTTGGGACAGGAACAGTGGGAAGAGGTGGTAATAACACATCTCTCTGGAATAGGGATTTGGCAGGCAGGAGGCCCAGGCAGAGAGCTAGCTTTGTCTTTCTGTACGTGCATGTGCCTGTCAGTTCTTTGGAAAGCTTGGGCTCACCCAGGAGGCTCAGAGTCTTGGCTTGTCAGAGAACTTTTGCTGTGGACTGGATCTCTTAAAGAGAGAAGGATTTTTCCAAGAGCTTTACCCTCCAAGGGGATGCCCTGGGTGACACTGTAAGGGAAGGGTCAAGGTAGCTGAACACAGCCCCTGTTGCTTCATAATTAGTATTTCCTAGCTAAACATTTCAGTGTCTTTGTTTTTTCGTTTTCTGAATTAAGTGACTGGCACTTTTGAAGAAACTCATCTGAGAGGAGATAAGGATTAGATTTTCAAACCTTCAGGTTTTTCTGCTTTCTAAGCTTCCTGTATGAACCACGTTATCTGCTTTGGTCCACAAAGTTACTTAAAAATAATAATTGAGGCTGGGCATGGTGGCTCACACCTGTAATCCCAGCACTTTGGGAGGCTGAGGCAGGCAGATCACCTGACATTGGGAGTTTGAGACCAGCCTGACCAACAGGGAGAAACCCCGTCTCTACTAAAAATGCAAAATTAGCCGGGCGTGGTAGTGCATGCCTGTAATCCCAGCTACTTGGGAAGCTGAAGCAGGAGAATCACTTGAACCTGGAAGGTGGAGGTTGCGGTAGGTTGTGGTAAGCCAAGATCGTGACATTGCACTCCAGTCTGGGCGACAAGA
>NW_016107666.1:851766-869254 GCF_001604975.1 Cebus imitator
AAAAAAAAAAAAAAAAAAAAAAAAAAAAAAAAAAAAAAAAAAAAAAAAAAAAAAAAAAGAGTCTTGGAGGAGTTCACCTGCTCAAGTTCATATGATCAAGTCCACATGGTTGAGAAGTTCTTTCCTTACTTGGTTTCACTTACTTATTCCTCAGGAATCTGACAGGTCTGAAGAGAATGCCCCTCTAGACAGTTTCCTTCCCCAGGACTCTGAAATGACACTGCTCATTGGCTCAGAAAGTTTCTAGATCACTGGCAAAATGAGTGGGTAGCGCAGCCTCAGCTATAGTCTTTCCCAGCGCAGACTGGCCCCTCAAGACCTCTGTGACGAGATCCCTCCCAGCCGGTCGGTGCAGGACGCTGGGCGAGAGCAGGTGTCGTGATCCAAAGCAGAGAGAACATAAAGAAGCCGGTGGGCAAAGGAGACACATGAGTGGGGAAGGGGTCATGCAGGGTGGCAGAGACGGCTTGGAGGCTCTCCACGAGCATGGAGTCTGGGCTGCTGAGTGGAGGAGACGGCCTGAAGGCTTGTGCGTGAGTGCACAGACTCTCAGGTGATCAGACTCCCTCTTTTTCCCCGCCTCTACCAATGGCCTTCTTTAGCTAATGAAAAAGTCCAATCTAAGTGGGTAGGGTCCTTCCGAAACAGAGCCCCGGGGAAAAGTACTCCGCAGTGTCTCACCAAGTTATACGCAGAGTTACCACGTGACCTGGCAATTCCTCTCCTAGGTGTACATCCAAGAAAATGGAAAATATGTGTCTGTGCAAAACTTGCACATGAATGTTCATGACAGCATGACTCACAACAGTTAAAATGTGGAAACAACCCAAATGTTCGTCACGTGACGGAGAAACGGAATCTAGGATGTCCTTACGATGGAATATTATGTCATAAAAAGGAACGAATTATTGACACACGCTACAACACAGATGAAGCTTTAACATGTACACAGTAAAGCAGCCAGTCTCAAAAGGCCACACACTGTGTGATTTGATTTATGTGGATGTTCAGATGAGACCAATCCAAAGACAGAAAGGAGGCTAGCAGCTGCCAAGTTTGGGTGCAGGTTGGTGGGGAGGGAGGGTCGAGGGTGCTAACGGGTTCAGGGTTTCTTTTTTAGGAGATGAAAACGTTCTGGACTTAATGGTGAAGGCTGCACAACTTAGTGGATACATTGCACACCCCTGAACTGTACAGTTTAACATGATGACTGTTATGCTACGTGAAATATATCTGAAACATCACCAACAAAAAACCTACAGCTCTGTGGGAGGCGACACTTCTCTAAACAGCAGGAACTGCTCTGAGTTGATTCTGAAGCCGAGACGACACCAACAGCCACACTACCCTTTAGGGATCATGTGGCAAGGGCCAGCTGGGACATCAGCAGGTGACGAATCCTAGTTCGTGAAATCCCCACAGTAAGCCAACTGAGGTTGGCATTACAACGCCCTTTCCACAATCAAGGAACTTGAGGCCCACAACACCACCTGTGAAAGTAGTGGAGTGAGCATTTCAGCTGAATGTGCAGAAAGCAGAGAAAGAGAGACCAGAAAACAGACTAACAACCCACCCAAGGATTCCCCATAATCCCATCCACAGGGAGGTCTACAGGACCTGCATCTGCTCCTAAGCATTCTGCTTCACTGTCCCCATCTACAACCAGAGGCCTGGAAAACTCCAATGACAGCTCTAGAGGGTTAGCAGGAGAGCGGAGGCGCTTCGGTGAGCTCACGTGAGTATCTGAACCAAGCAAGCAAGGGAGAGTGTCAAGTGAGAAGGGGCCCTGGGTGAGCTACAGCTGGGCACCAAGTGGGGGGTCTCTGTTGGGTTGTACAGTGAGAGCACCTGCCTTTTGCAAAATCACAACTGTGAAGCCAGAGCAACACTTTTCTCTGCTTTGGGGCCCAAATTGGGAGCACCCTTTCCAGTTGACTTAAAGGGGACCAGGGCATAACCTCAGGCTGCTTTCCACACTCCTTTGTCCTCTATGCAAAGCCCGCCACCACTGTCTATGTGACTAAAGGACCCCTGGGATGATCACAAATGCTTCCACACCTGCAAAATGTGGGAACAGCCCCTCTGGTGATAATGCCCCAATTATATACAGCTTCATAAATTGAAGGACAAATTTTCTACACACGTGGCTTCAGCAGCAGCTTCCCTCCATGGTTTTCAGCTCTAAAAGAATGCAGACACTGTGTCTGAGAAGGGCTACCAAGAACGACCAGAATCATGGAGGTGACTCAGTGCACAAGAAGCCACAGGGGCTTGGGGGTGGTAGCTCCATACAGCTTCTTGGAACCACTGGTCCCTCTGAGGCCTCATGGTCAGCAGCTCCTGGGGCAGGGCAGGGCAGGGCAGAGGCTTGTCCCCTTGGAGGCCAGCAGTGGGAGGCAAGGGGTGACACAGGTATTGCAGGGGAAGTCAGGAGATCTCAGCAAGTGCCAGCTCCACCATTCACCTCCTAGGGTCAACTCCGGAGGAGGCAGCTCCCCTCAGAGCCTCGCCCAGACGGCAGCAGCACCTGCACGGACATGCACAGATGGTGTGCTAGGAGGGATGGAAGCAGACTCCTGGGAAGGCCTATGTGAGTTAGTTATGCACGAAGAATGTAAGGCCCTTCCATGGGGAAATGGTGACCTCAACACCAAGGACTTGTGGGGATTGCTATGGGGCCTGTGGCTGTCAGTGACAGAGGAGACTTGCCATAAAAAATGGTGCTTGGAGAAGCCGTCACAGTGGCACCAAATGAATGGGTGGACTCATTTGTTCCTTCATTGTTTTTTTCATTCATTATTCATTCATTCATTCAATGAATATTTATTGAGTATCCACTATGTGCCATTGCAACATAGGATGGTTCTTGATGCCATGGAGCAAAAGCTTATGGTAAGAGACAGACATTAATCATATAATAAAACCGTGACAGTAATAATAGAATATTGGTGTCACTATTATTACATGTACTGTAATTTATATACAGGAGTATTATTTACCACTAAAGTGTTAATTACAACTATCGTAAAGCCTTCTATTCATGGTATTTGATCCTCACAACAACCTAACAGGGAAGGTATCACTAGTATGCCCATTTTGCAGAGGAGACAATGGAGGCACAGGAAGGTGAGTCACCTGCCCGAGGCCAGGCATCCTGTGAGTGATACGGTCAGGATCAGAACTCAGGAAACCTGGCTCCTGGGCTCCCACTCTTAATCACTGTACTCTGAATCTGAATCTGCTCCACGTACACATAGTGCACAGCGCAGTGAGTACAATGAAGGGCGCTGCGGGGAGCTTTGCCTATGGCCCGGGGATCCTGCTGGTCCTGGGTTAGGAAGCTAACGCTGGGAATTGGGAGGGTAAGCTGACGGGTGCTGTGGGATGGCGGGTAGGGAGATGGCTTTCTTCTCTGGGAACATGGAGTGTGCATCCGATGCTCAGCCCCAAAGCCTGCCTGGGATGTTTGATGGTGGGCCTCTTCTTTCCCTCTGATTGCAACTGACCGGTATAGGCACTCATATATCCGTGCCAGACCTGGGGGTTTGAAGCTGCTTTCAGGTACGGTGCACCTCTGGGAGGGAATGGGCAGGCAAGGAGAGGAGCAAATACTGTTAAGCCTGCATCAAAGCCCTCCCCGCCAAGTCTGAGACTATCTGAAAGCCAAGGGCCACATGGTACTTGTCTCTATGCCCCCAGGGCTTAATACTGCATCTGACCTGTGGAGGGGGGCCTCAAAACTGTTTTGCAAAAGATGAGATAGACATGTAACTAAATGTGGAATTCTGCCCACCGTCAGGGCCTAGGTGTGGCGATACAGAGTTCACTTCGGCCTCTTTCTTCCAGAAATGAAGGGTCGAGTTAGCACATTGGGGCCTGAGGGGAATCACTAACTGCTCTCCACCCGTACGGTAGTAGCCATAAGGTTGATGAAGCAGGTGGGGCATTCAGAGGGTCACAGATGTGATTTATACACCTGATAGAACTCGGCCCAATGTTTGCAAAGCGCTTCTTGGATGAAAGGGGCTCCATAAAATATCAAGTATTCTCCTTGTGAGGGGCTAAGTGCTACAAATCAGATTTGGTGGCATAAAAGTAACATATTTATGATCCACTATCATATTGCAAATGAAATGAATGTAATAAAAGTGTCACTTATACAAATACCTCTGATGTACAGATCTTGACCTATGAATATGAAAACAGACACCCAAGCACTTTTATTTGAATGTCTAATCATGGAAATAAATGAAGTCATGTTCACTTTAATGTGTGCACTTGTGCATGTATCTGGAATATTGATTTTCATGCACACAATAAAAATTTAATGCAGGAAACATGCAAAAGATGTAGATTTCACTTGGATTCAGCAAGAGATGAAAACAATGCTTCACTAAAAATCCTTTCACATCAAAAAAAATAAAATAAAAGGAAAATACAATTGATGATATTTTTGTCCATAAAGTTCTTTATATTCTGTTTAGCAAAGGAAGCATAATGGTCTATTTATTCTTGCTTGAAAATTAAAGTCTGGAATTTGTTCATCTTGACTCCTCAGCTCCTTGCTAACTGCAAGAATAGTGGGTCACAGTTGGTGATTAGAGCTATGGGGTCGTCATGAGTTAGGGATGGCCTGTAACTAACACACTGCTATATTGATAAGAAAACTACATAAAAACGTGCTTTAAATTTAGTTAAAAAATCATTTTTCTGATCTCATTATGTAAATGAACTACCATGGATCTGAAGGCAGGTGGATCTCTTACTAATTGTTAGAGGCTTACTTTTCCCATAACCTAAGGATTTAACTCAAGCATTTAACATAGCAGGTCCCACTGGAAACTGGGTAGAACTGGGGTGAGTAAATACTTCCTCCACATCAGAATCTGCCTGAAGGTGGGACTGTGCCTTTTTCCTGTTCAAGTGCCCGCCATGTGAAGGCTAGTTGAAACTGGAATAAATAAACAGAGAAAAAGGGTTAGTGAACGAGGCTGCCGCTAAGTTTTCTTGCCATTCATGAGACAGGTGCCTTTTGGACCAGGCTGAGGGTAAGATGCCAAAGAGTGTGTGCTGAATGAATAGTTATTTCATTTCCAAGGACCTTGATTTCAGGGTTTGTAAAATGGGGGTCCAAATGGAATCCTCAGAGGACTGCTTCAAGTCTGCAACATGGTGGCATATGTGCAAGGACTTCAAAAGGCGACAGGAGGCCGTGTACAACCTGGAAGTCTAAGGGATCAAAAACAAATTAGCCGGGTGTGGTGGCGGGTGTCTGTAGTCCCAGCTACCTGGGAGGCTGAGGCAGGAGAATTGCTCGAACCCAGGAAGCAGAGGTTGCAGTGAGCCGAGAAGGCACCACTGCACTCCAGCCTGGGCGATGGAGCGAGACTCTGTCTCAAAAATAATAATAATAGTAATTTTTACAGAATATTAAATATTCAAGTCTTGGGGGAAATAGCCTGGACATAGCATTCTGAGAGTTTCACAAGGATCTTCCAGCCTAGCTCAGCTTCTTAAAGTTACTCAAAAAAGTGACAGAAAATCCCTGAAATATCCAAATGTACAGATGTCAAATACTTCTTTGTCAAGTGGTATGTTATGCTAAGGATACGTTCAAAACAAATCTAATCACATTTCCCTCACTGGTTGTTTTTTCATATGCGGATTAGACCTCTTCTTGCACGGACAGTCTTTCAAATATTCTTTCCTCCTCTAGGTAAGCTGCTAAGGACAGCCCTACTGTGCTTGCATTCGTTTTCAGACAAGCACAGTGTGGTGGGCATCCTTGCAAGGCAAGAGACTTAGTTTTAGATGAAATATCCTTTTCTTTGGACACATGAGCTATAAGAAATATCTTAAGTTCAATTCCAGAAATGAGAAAAAAGAAAATGTTCTGGCATCATGTATCAGTGGGAGCCCAACACCGAGCAGTTGAGGGACGACACGCAGTACTGGGATGCTTTTCTTCACTACCGGCGGGGATTCTTTGTACATTTCCTCTGGCTGCCATGGGCTATGCTCAATGATAACGTTGCCTAAAGCCTGTCCAAAGAGGCACATGTGTCTGTGGCTTCGTCTTTGTGACACAGCTACCCAATACGAATCAGAGCTGACATGAAGCCCTTTGCTGATGGCATACAACTAAAAATTAAAAAACGGAGATTAAGGACATTGTGGCTGGCCCTCTGCTTTTCAACCAGGAGTAAACTCACACGCTCACTGCATGATCAATTCACCTTGTTTTTAAAAACCTCTGATCTAGGAGGAAAAAAAGGTTTAGTATCCCTTCCTTAATCAGTTTTCATAGGCAGGGAATTCTTTGCTATACCAAACTCAAATTCACTTCTGCTGAAGCCCAAGCTGCCCTTGCGTATCTGAAACACTGCTGAGTCGGTCTTTTATAACTCTTTTAAAAAAAGGGTAGACAGTCTAAGGTTCAGGAATCAATAGTCTTCAAATATGGGTCCCATATACCTAGGGTAAAAAAAGTTGAGCTGGGACACAAGCATACCCCTTTATCTTTCTTTCATGGAGTAGCCATAGACTGCCTTTCAAAAACAGTATCTAATGAAGGGCAGGAGGGCGAAAAAGAAATTTCCCAGCAGCAGACTGTTCCAGATAAGCTTATATCTTGCTCTGTGTCATGTATATTCTTTATAACAAGTTATGGGCTTTCAAATATTAAATAACAGTCTCTATCATGATAAAATGTAATGGCCCGATCATTCATTCCTACTGTCCTTTAAAACCCAATACATTTTTAGCAAATGAACTGAAGTTCTGTTTGATATTTTCATCATACAACTCCTCTTAAAATGTTATATAAAATAGAAATGAAGTTTTTCTTAGCCTAGAAAAAGTTCTGAGAAGCAGAAGTTCCAAGAGACCATAAGGAGGACAGCCCAGCTGTTCCAGTCAAGACCACACTAGATCAATCTGGAGCCAGCTTGAACCTGGGAAAGCGCTCAGGTAAGATCAGCGGAATTGCCTACCCAATGAGAGAGCCCAGTGAACCAGAAATACAACCCGACTGAGACATGGTGCTGTGAACAACAGCAAATGCTTATAGTAGCAAGCCACGGCGCTTGGGGGTGGTTTGTTACACAGCCGTCATCTGTGTAATATAGTCCGTGTAAGGAGTGTTTTTACACAACAGTATCACGTGTCCAAATGCCTTTTACCCTACAGGATATCTGAATACATGGTTCCCTCCATTCAGCATTTGAGACAAGAAAGAAAACAATGGGTCATTCCTACAACTCAAAGTTCCAGATCCCACCCACATCTGTTACAACACACAGAAATGATAGCACTGTTCCCCACAGGTCTTAAATAATAGGAAAGGAACACTAGACAAATGGAAGGACCCTGGGGTAAAATTTCAAAGGCCTGCATTTTAGCTTATCATTTATTGTACTAACTATGTAAGCTCAGGATAGTCTCTTAATGTCTCTGAGCCTCAGTTACCTCATCTGAAAAATGAGGACATTAACTTTGATCCATTCCACACAGGATCTCATATATATTTAGATATATACATGATTGCAACACAGTGTACCATGTCAAAAATAGTGGGAGTCCTATACCAATTTGTTTATCAACCGTTATAGAGTCCTGTAGCCACTAAAGAAACTGAGTCAAATAAAGCATGAGGGGTTCTCCCTTCAATAATACATGAAATGCACATGATATATGATATAGAATGTAAGGTTTCAATATACACAAAAGCTGTGAAATGTGAAATGTTAAGGCACAGTGGAGGAAGGAAGGTAGAAAGAAAACAAGGAAGGAAGGAAGGAAAAAATGAGGGAGGGAGGAAAGAATTTTTGTCCAAGACAAGACCCGCATTCCAGCCTGGTGCTACATAACTGGAGATTAAAGGGAAGGTTGAGTAAGGAAACTGTCAGGTATTAAGCTTTTAGTGGGTTCATCTCTAACGTTAGGACTTTCTGTCCAAACATGGCTTAGTCAACATATGTGACCACGCTCAGATCCTTGGGATTCAACATTTTCTGAAACTGTTTAACATACGCGATGGATTTTTGCCTGAGCCATCCATGTGTCAATAAGGCATTTGAGAGGTAGACAAATGGCTTATAATTTTGCCAGGTATTTGTCAAATACCCTGTTAAGATATTAATGTAGAGAAGCTCTCGCATGTTGTCAAATAAATTTTAGAAACCCAAATCATTAGAGAAATGGTCTACATGTAGATATAGTAGGCGTTTATATCACATAGTTTAAATTAAAAACCTCACTTTACAGCATTTCAAATGGTCTATGCCAGTTTATATACCCCTAAGTGATTCTCAGTGAGGTCCCTGAGGTGGTAAACTTTCTAAGGGTCTTCAGAATCCACACATATAGCTTTTGCTCTAAAGGCATTCTATTGATTTTAATTTTCAGAAAATTGGCAGTTCCTGTATGAGGTATAGGCTAGCCCACTGTTGGTTATGATCAGTCAATTAACTATAACCTTCTTTCCTAATAACTATAGGTCTGAACAGTGTCTTATAACTGGGAGTTTTTTTTTCAATCCATCTATCCATCTGTCTGTCCATCCATCTATTCATCCAACTAGACATCCAAGAAAGAGCTGCCTGTTTATCAAGTCCATCTGTCTACTCATTCATCCACGTATCCAGCTTCCCATCCTTCCATCTATCCATTTGTTCAACCATGCAGCTGTCCATCTATCTTTCCCATTTTCCATCCATTGATCCACCTATCCATCCATTTGTCCATCTGTCCATGCTTTCATCCATTCATCTGTCCATCTACCTGTCTGTCTCTGTCCATTCATCTTCCCACCCACCCATCCACCCATCCATCCAACCATATATCTATTTATTTCTTCCTCTGTTCAAATAGTTATTGAGCATGTACACTTTGTTTGGCACTATGCATGTTAAAGCAACAAGAGTGAGAAGGTATCATTTCAAGAGACTCACACTCTAGTAAAAGACACAGTCTTCTAAAGAAATAACTATCCTGCACTGAGCTAGATGTCAGAAGAGAGATATTCAGGCTTAGACTTAGGCAATATGAATTCAAAATCTAAGGGGCTGGTTTTAAGATATTATTGAGACTCACAGATGAGGAAGTTGATAATTTAGCCTATGGGGCCATGGGGAAAAAAATCTCAAGAGAGAGGAATCTTGAGCAGAATGCCCTTATAAAAATATGCTAGGTCTTATTCACTCAGATATTCTCAGTGGATACTGGACTACGGTCCGGTACCTTCTCCATACATTTCTTAAATGAATGGGGCTTCGAGAGGCTGGAGACATACTGAATGAAGACAGCAATGTGTACAAAGGCCTAAGGGTTGGAGAAACATGGCTTCGTGATGGAATTTAGTTTGGGGGTAGCCTTTAAAGGATGGGGCGTTATTCAAGAGGCCAAAGGGGAGGGAAGAACATTCTGGATGGGAGAGAAGTATGAGAAAATATTTCCAACAATGACTGCATCATATATGAAGGGGAGTGGAGGGGTTGGTGTCACTAAAGAAAAATGTGGAGGCAGGGATTGTGGGGAGAAATGACGAGGACAGAGAGACGGGGAGAGACAGAGTCAATCACTAAAAGGAAAAATATGCAGGACTTGGCAACAGAATGAAAATGGGGATGAAGAAGAGGACTTAGAGGTAACAGTAAGGTTTTAACCCTGTGTGGGCTGCTGATGGTATCAAAACAGAGAAGTAACACAGGGTAGCTGATGGGGAGGGGGGAAGCCAGGTTTTGGCAGAAATATGATGAATTTCATTCATGGGGAGGTAAATTAGGAACCCAGAGGCTGTCAGAGAGATGGCATTGTGCATTTGGCAGTAGAAGAGCTCCAACGTTAGATTATTTAGGAGTCAAATCTGAGATGACTGTTGAAGTCATGAGCGAGGATGAATAATCTAAGTGAGAGAGGAAAGACACAAAAATAAAAAAAGGCAGCTGGTAACTAATCTTTGGGAATTGCTGGCAGTTGATGGGAAAGGGAAAAGGGTACAGGGATGAAAGCAAATGAACTGTGGGAGGAGCTGGAATAAAAAACCATAGAAACCAATGGAGAAAAGAATTTGAAGTGGCCGCCTGGCCAAGTGTTCAAGCAGCCGCCAGTCAGAAAGAATGAAGAGGGAGCAAAGGTCATTGGTTTTGGCAATGGAGAAAGCAGTGACTTTCGAGAGAACATTTGTAGCGGAGCAATGAGGACGGAAGCCAGACTTGGGGGTGGGGAAGGTTAAGAGGAGGCCAGAGAAAGCCCTTCAAAACTCAACCTAGAAAATAAACTTGAGGCCAAGCACTTGAAAATATGTTTTTCTGTAATCCAACCTGTAGAAGAGGTCAGTGAAACCACCCATGTTTACAAACACAAAAAGGCTGTATGAATTTCCCAGAGAATCTGAAATTGCTCATTTGCAGAGAGGCTCACTGAGGGTCAATACGGAGTGAGATCTTGGAAGATGGGTTCACGTAAGAACTGTCTACGAAAATATCCAAAGCAAAAGGAGACCTGAGCTGACCAAAGGCTGGGAGAAGGGAGTGCTTTCCAGGCAGAAAACAGAGCCAGTTTGCAGACTTAGAAGCGACAGGACAGTTTGGAGGTCTGCAAAAAACTGGGTGAGGCTTGCAGTTCTCGGCAGTGGCTGGACCACTGCTCATGTGGTCATGTGAACTTGGCCAAGGAGACTTGGCTCGAAAGTTTACTTGGGGTTGCTGTTTGGAAGAGTCACTGCTCATGGTGAAGAAATGATTGGGAGTACAGGGATGACTGAAGTCGTTGCTAGAAGTTCCGAGTGAGAGAATAGATATATCTGAACTAAGAGGGACTGAACGGACGGGTCAGGGTAACAGATGCAGGGTGCCAGGCAGCAGGAAGGGTCAAGGGTTTCTAGCCCGCACAATGGTGAGGGAACAAAGGAGGAGGAACAAGGGCCTCCTTTTTCTCCTCTTGGAATTCCAAGTGCCCAGGTGCCACCCAGGGGGAGTTATCCAGTGTGTGCCATATGTAATTGGCTCTCTGGGTTTCAGGCTCAGGGGAAGTGACAGGCTGCAGAGAGAGCCTTGGGAAAAGTCCACTTATGATTGGAATGGTGTCCGTGGAAAGTGATGATGAATTCCTTAGTCCCTCTGGGTGTTGTTTCTTCTAGCTCTTGACTTCTAGAAATTGACTTAATGTGAAATAGACTCAGTTATTCATTCCACTAATAGTTACTGAGCTACTACTGTGCATCAGATGTAGACACAGGCTGCAGAGGAAATCAAAGCAGAAGTCTCTGCCTTCATGGCAGAGTGTGTGTGTATGCGCGCACGTGTGTGTGTGTGTGTGTGTGTGTATGGTAGAGGGAGAATGCAAGGCCATGTGGAAGCAAAACACAAAGCAGGAGAACTCCTTTTAAGCATACTCTAAAGACACCTAAACAGCACGTCATTGTGAGAAAATGCCTTAGGCAAGGATGGATCCACATAATTTACTGACCTACTTTGCACATCAGGAATTGTTTACAAGAATTACTACGAGAAAATAATAACGATTCTTTGCCCTTGGCTTTGAAATGCAAAGATGAGAGAAATTCCAACCCATTATGGAAATTCAAACTCATAATTGCCAACTGTCACAGACCAGTTCCCCAGACTGGGGCTGTAGGGTGTGACCTGGACTTCTCTAGCATCTCCCTCAGCTGTGAGGACAGTTTGGCATGAACACGCAACATCCCTGCGATCATCAACCTCGGTCCTTCGGGGGTGCTGGCTGTGCTAAGCACATGACATACGTTCTCATCTAATTCTCACAGCAGCCTACATGGTAGATGCTCAATTGACTTCCCAAGTTGCACATGAGGAAACTTTGGCCAAGACACTTTAAAAGTCACGTTTAAGCCAGTAATTTACAGGGCCAGAATTTGAACACATTTCGATCCAATTCCAAAGCTATATATTGGTCATACAATAATTCCGAAAACTTTTTGCCTTTTCAAAAAATTGGTGCTGGTAACAAGAATGTAATGAGGACTGTAACTGGGAAATTTTTCTACTTGGCCGTGGTTGTCCTGAGTGCCACTGAGGGGTCACTCTCAGTCCACGTGTGTTCCTAAAAGAAAATGCTAAAAAATGAAACAGCAGAAATAAGCCACAGTTCCCAAGTCAATCTCAGCATATGAAGTGTTGGCTAGAATTGTAGCCAACTTAGCCTTCCCCTGAGTGAACTTATCAGTTTCTCAATATAAATAGATCATCCCAAATTGCCCTGTCTGTAAAGGATTGCCGAATCCTATTTAGTTCACAAAAATCTTCTTTCTGGCCTACGGAACTTTAATTCTCAGGTATTTATTTCTCTGGAGAGTCATTTGAAAAAGAAATAAAGGCATCTTCACAATTCTCCGCATAGCTTACAGCCACAGTCCTGGATGTCTAATATTAACAGAAAATCCAGTTTCTATTCCTGGGAATGCTTCTGCTAGGGGGCCAAAAAAAAAAAAAAAATACAAGAAGTCCAAGAAATAACATACAAAACGTTCCTGCCAGAGCTTCACAATCCACTTCCCTTTGCCCTTCCTTTAACACCCACACCCATGCCCAGAGCGGGCTTTCTTTCCCTTTTAATCAAAAAGACATCTGCTAATGCCTTCTAAGGTAGAGGCGGCCTCCAGGCCCTGGGGGAGAGAGAAAGGCAATGGTCGATTAGCAAGTAGTAGACAACTGCAACCTCCCCGGGGCCAGCTATTTCTCACCAATCTATACCTTGAGGGTGTAAGATCAGTACCAAGAAGACAGGCTTTCAGATGGGGGTGGGGAGGCAGTTCATATCCAAGAAATAACTAAAGCACAAACAAAAGAAATCCTGGGCTGCAAGCAGTCAATTCTTAATGTGATCATTAATTTTCAAATATTTGCTGACCAAATGATACCCACAAGACTAAAACTTAATTCTGACAGAGCTAGAAAAAAAAATGTACTGGGGATCCACTATGTTCTAGGTACTGTTCTAGGCACTGAGGATGTGACCTTGATAAAAGGATGTTCCCAGCATCTTGGTGTTTATTTTCTTCTTGGGGAAGCAGATGATAAACAAATGCATATCCAATACAGTGTCAGGTCATAAGTGTTATGAAGAAAAACAACGCAGGGAAGACAGAAAGATCGACAGGGGGCGCTGTGCTGTGAAGTGTGGCAGGAAAGTCCCTCTGATGAGGGGCCGTCTGAGAAGAGAGCTGAAAGGCGAACAATCAAGTGCTGGAAATATCAGGGGGCAGAAAGCATTGCATGTATGGAGGGAAACGTGTTTGCCATGAGTTAAATAAGCTAGAGTAGCTATTTGTCAATTTACTCATTCATTCATTCACTAATTTTATTCAAATATTTACAGGGAACCTGCTATGGTTTGAATATTTTTTCCCTCCAAAACGCATGTTGAAGCTTAATCTGCAATGTGGCAGTACTGAGATGAGAAGCCTTTAAGAAGAGACTGGACTGAGCGCTCTGCGTCACGAATAGATTGACTCATTTATGAATTAATGGGTCATCATCAGAGGAACTGGTGGCTTTGTAAGAAGAGGAAGAGAGACGTGGGCTGGCACATTAACACACCCAAACCCCTCTCCCTGTGAGGCCCTGTGCCTTCTCAGGGCACCACAGAACTCTTCTCAGGGTTCACAGAGATTCCCTATCAGCAAAAAGACCAGCGGCAATGCCTTGACCTTGGACTTCTCAGTCTCCAAAGTAAGAAATATGTTCTCTTTCTTTATGAATTACCCAGTTTCAAGTATTCTGCTATAACCCACAGAAAATGGACTACAGCAGAACCTATGCGATGCTGTGCCAGGCAGTGTGAGTGCTGCCAGAGGGGATGATGGCGAAGAGACAGACATAGTTCCTCACAGAGTCACGCTCTAGCCCAGGGGGTGGCCAATTTTTCTCCCCAGAGTCCAGATAGAAATGTTTTTGGCTTTCAGCCTTCCCCGTTTTGGGCACACTACTCAACGCTGCCCTTGTAATGCAAAAGGAGCCAGGACCACACGTCTACAAATGTGCAGAGCTGTGTCCCAATAAAACTTTCTTTACCGAAGTAAGCAGTGGGCTAGATTTAACCCACAGACTGCAGAGTTTGCGGACCTGTACACCAAAAAATGTCCCTGAGTGTTAAGAAGTTGCTTGTGCAATAAATCCAAGTTAGAGAAGGAAATAAATTTAACGAAAAGTGAAACAATTAATACTCACCCCTCATGCTTGTTTTATTTCAGTTCTCCGGCAACTTACTAGATGTCAGTTGTTATATTCTGCACAGCAGTGAGTCCCCCCAGCCCTACACCTCCACACTGATACTTTCTCCTGGGAAATCCCCTTACCCGACCCTAACAACAGCCTGCAGTATTTCTAGACCCCTGCTCCAGAGGTAGACCCACACATTCCTCACCCAACCATATTCAGATTAACGTGACATCACACCCTAAAAACACGTGGGGAAACAGTGTGGCTAACACAGGTGACACGGGCTTCTTTCCAGGCAGGGAAGAGGAGGGGGAGGGGAGGTCATCCAGAGAAAATCTACACAGAACATTCTGCATCAGAATGTTTGAGCCGAGTACCGGTTAACTAGGTGAAGAACTTTCCTGGCTGACAGGAAGGCTTGAGTACGGATCTTTGGAACATAAACAGAGTTGGGGAGGTGCCCGAGAGATGTCAGGGATGTTTCGATTCTCATGAGGCCTGGGAACGACAGTTGGCCTCCAATCCTGCCAGGCTGCAGCGAAGACCCAGTGACAATCCACGCAAATGTGTTCAGCAGATGCACGCCCAACGCCTTTGCAGGGCAGATGTTGTCCAGGCCGAGGGAGTGATGACATGTAAGATATTACGAAGGGAGTTTATTGATGGCTACACATTCTTAGGAAGCAACACCTCAGATGACTGGTTTTTTTTTGGTGATAAGAAAGAGTTCTTCCAAAATTCTTCTTTTATAAGCATCCAAAGACCCTCCAAGGCCACTGCATTACCAAACAGGGATTCTCACAAATAGCTGTGTCTAAATCACACAGAGATAAAGAGGAAGCGCTTAAAGATTCCTAGAGTTCTCTAAAGAAAAGTTCTCTGCTTTTCTCTGTCACCAATCCTTGAGGGATAGTGACAAATATGCCTGGGCACAAGAGACAGAAGCCACCCTCTCTCACGGAGGCTCCTATCCAATGAAAGGGCAACAAGGGGCTAGGAAGGCAGAAAAGTCTGTAGGTAGCAGTCAATACAGTTCTGTTTTATTTACTCAAATCTTTCAAAGAAAAAAAAAAAGCAAAAGACAGCAGGAAGAAAATCACCTTCACAGAACTAAAAATTTGAATATGTAAGTACTTTTACTCCTCATGCATTTCATAGTATTCACCAAGTGAATTACAGTTTACCCATCTTCCTTTGCAGGATATCATGTTTTTCATTTTCAACCTTTAAAACACAAAAATCATACTTTAATAGGTATGTCATTAATTCCTCCAGTCCTGACAATTGGAATATGTATTTACATTTCAACCTATCTGCTACATAAACTCTCAGACATAAAGTAGAGACCATGATGTCAGCCTCCATTCACTCAACACTCTGCTTCATTGGTCAACTCATGGCCAAACTTATTTCCTTCCTACTCCCACACCTCCCAAAATTGTTTTGTAGTAAACCATAGACCTTGAATATTTACACCCGTAAGTATTTCAGAGTTCTTTCTTCCATGACCTTTATCATACCCTTGGTTCATTTTAGAGGGGTGCAGTATTATCTCCTTCAGGTAGATTTTAGTAGGCAGAAAGACAGAGTGAGAACTGACCTTCTAAGAACTCAAGAGAGGAAACTGGACTGAGAGGTGGGGTGCCCACTTGATTTAGATATATGCAAAGCAGGGCCAGCTATCTTGGAAATATCTGGGATGCAGGCAGACAGGCCAAAGTACCCTAACAAGCCACTGACATGAAAGTGATCCCCTTTGCCTTTACCAAGTCCCTTCCACTCAAAAACCAAAGCACATTCAGCAAGAGCGGCAGCCCTCCCCCAACCCCAGCCATTTTCATGATCTTGAGAACGTATGGTGTAACTGTGCATGCATTTCAGGTTGTCTAGCTCTGAAGCTGGAAAGGAACGCTATAGTCTAAAATGATATTTTTTTCTCATTAATTTCACCAGGCTGACTTTCCCTTGCCCAGCCTGTTTGCTCACTTACCCTATAATCTTTTGACCAAATTCAGGAAATTGCACAAAGGTTGGTCAGCTCCAGGAACTGCCATTTTCAATCACAGAGACTGTTTTTGCTACGATGTACCTTGACTACAGCGGGGCCCGTGGTCAACTCTGATTATTGGCTTTGCTGTCTCATCTCAGGGCTCTTGCTCATATCCATGTTTATTTAAAAACAGGGCCAGGTCAGTGGGCTATGGGAACTTTTTAGGATGTATGTTGACTTTAAAAAATAGCAAGAACTATGAAACGTGGTTATTTAAAAATGCCTTGAGCTAAGTAATTTCGCAAAGAGGAATGCAAGTAGGCATGGGCTGGGATTCCCCTCTCTCCGAACTATTGCTAACTTCCAGATTTATGGAAAACAGATCGAAGGCTTGATTGAGAAAGCTGAGAAACATTGAACTTGAGACATCTGCATCCTGGGGTCCCCACAGGCCTATCTGGCAGAATCTGAGGGATTCTACATCTCTGGGCGTGTCCCTGGCCCTCTTCTTGTTCTACGTGTAGTTAGATCCATGCCCAGGCCCTCCACTGAAGCACACACATCCAGGAGATGTGAATCTCAACCTCTAGCCCAGACCTTTCTCCTAAGCATCAGATGTGACCATCCCATTGCCCACTAGACATCGCTGGCACCTCACATCAATCCTCTCCCTAAAATGGGATTCTTCAGCTGTTCCACGTAACTCTTTCTCCTTCCATGTTGCCACCTCAGCAACTGGCACCATAATCCACCTGAGGGCCCATAAGGCAAATGGGAGAGGCAGACCTCTCCTCTTCTCTTCCTTAGGGTTGGCTGAGTCTCTCTACTGTTTCTCAAACTCGCTCCCTCTGTAAATGATGCTTTGCAGACAAGAGCTCATCTGCTAAAGTTGGAAAAACACCCTATACAGCAATACACAGTAAACAGTAAAAATAGTACTGTTAGAGCTCAGCTGGGCTGCCTGGTTCCATAGATGACTCTGTATTCATTCTTTCTTGCTGGGCCCCATATCACAGCCTGTGAACTGTTTGGGTAACCATAGGACTTTACTATGAGGACAGCATTTAAAACCTCTCCTTCCTATCCTAACTACTCTGCTAAGACCCTGCCCTTAAAGCCTTCAAAGATGATTTCTGTCCTTAATTTTGTACGTCATCACCTTCTTAACCCCTTAAAACAGTCAGTTCTAGGCCGGGCGTGGTGGCTCAAGCCTGTAATCCCAGCACTTTGGGAGGCCGAGGCGGGTGGATCACGAGGTCAAGAGATCGAGACCATCCTGGTCAACATGGTGAAACCCCAT
>NW_016107666.1:869449-906075 GCF_001604975.1 Cebus imitator
AACAACAGTCAGTTCTATAGCCTAAATGTCTGTGACCTCTCCAAATTTGTATGTTAAAACTTAATCTCCTAAAGAAAATGTGGTACATATATATATTATGGAATACTATGCAGCCACAAAAAGGAACGAGATCATGTCCTTTACAGGGACATGGATACAGCCAAAAGCCATTATCTTTAGCAAACTAATACAGGTTCAGAAAATCAAACACCACATGTTCTCACTTGTAAGTGGGAGCTGAATAATGAGAACACACAGACAGGAAGAGGAACAGCGCACACCGGGGCCTGTCAGGTGGCAGGGGGAGGGAGAACATCAGGATAAATAGCTAATGCATATGAGGCTTAATACCTAGGTGACGGGTTGCTAGGTGCAGCAAACCACCATAGTGCACGTTTACCTATGTAGCAAACTTGCACGTCCTGCAGATGTATCCTGGAACTTAAAATAAAATTAAATATAAAATAAAATACAATGAAACCCGATCCCCAGTGTGATGGTATTTGAAGGTAACACCTTTGGCAGGTGATGCAGTCATGAGGGTGCAACGCTCATAGATGGGATTAGTATCTTAAATGAGTCCTCAGGGACCTTGCTTCCCCCTTCTATCATGTGCGGTTACAGCAAGAAGACTCCAATATCTTCATCCACTGCGCACAAACCATAGCCTACTTCCAAAAAAAAAAAAAAAAAAAGCCAAATGAATCACAGAAATGACAATATATTTTATGGGGGGCACAGATTTATGTCACTCAAGCTAGAACCAGAAAGCAGGCCTTCACCAGGCATTTCCTGGTGCCTTGATCTTGGACTTCCCAGCCCTTAGAACTGAGAGAAAGAAATTTCTGTTGTTTGTAAGTCACCTAGTCTATCGTATTTTTGTTACAGCATCCTGAACAGACTAAGACGGGCAGATACAGGCACACACACTCCTTTCCCTCAAGGCTTTAGGAAATTATAAAATGCCTCAAGAACTGATATTCTCAACAGTGTAGACAGCTTTTACTGCCAAGCATCTTAACTGCAAAGGGCTCCTCATTTTCTCAACCTCAATTTACTTAACCAGCACGTGTTCCCAGGTTAATCTCATCTTATTTTGAGTACTGTAAGAGTGTTCACTCCTTATGCTTGGAATGTTTCCAAGTATCAGGCAATAATATTTGAACACATATCCTGAATAGAGTCCATCAGAATTCTACAGTTGGAAGGGACCTTGGAGATTATCTAGAATCATCAGTCTATAGAAAATCTCAGATATGGCGACATCACAAAGGCTGAGAGAGAGAGAGCTGAGCTTAAATCTTGACTGTGTAGCTTTGGTAGTTGTGTAAATTTTGGCAAATTGGCCTCTCTCAGTGTCAGTTACCATGACCATGAAAGAATGCTAATGTCTCATAAATGTGAAAAGACCCAGCACTCAATAAATGGCAGCAACTATGACTCTCCTTTTCCTGATCTCAGAGCACACAGCTTTATGACCTCATGCCATCTTGGTCAACAATCTTTGGATAATGTCCAATTGTAGGTAACTTCCCTCTTAAAATGAAGTGCTCAGAACAAAATCCAGTAACACTTCAAGGTGTGCTCTGATCAGCCCCCAGTACAGAGGGTTATGGTCTTGCAAAATCTGATTAATCAAACACCTTAAACGAGAGGGCATGTGACTATCCCCAGTTGGTTCATGGCAGGCTTCTGGTCATCAGATCCTCAGTTTGATCCTTCCAACCTGTATTTCCTCCACTGATTTGGCCAAGTCTGAATCAAAATGTAATCTCCACCTCTGTTAAATGGTATCTTGTATGTACTGGCCCATCAATTACTTCTGCATGGACCTTCTGGAGCCCTCAGATCTTCTGAATTGCTCACTCTGCCAGGTCCATCTAGGATCGATCTTCAAAGTGGGCCTTCTGCTTTGGCCTCCTTCTTTTCAGCCTCTACATGTCATGAGGTGTGCCACCGCTTCAGCTTTCATCATTCCATCTGCTGCCCCTAAATGCCCCTCAACAAGAACATGGCACAACACAAGAAACCTTTCAAGTGCTATTGCTTGCTAGGGCACCGGGTTTTCATACCATTTCACACACACGCCACATCAAATGGAGCTGCAAGCCATAACAGGAATTCATAATGACCAACCTAGATTTGGACATGACTGGAATCGGTTAGAAGCCACAAATAGAAAAAGTACAACTTACTTCCTAAAGTGAGTCAGGTCTCTTGGCCTCTTGAAAAAAAAAAAAAAAAAAACATAACAGGTATTAGGCTCTAAATATAGATGCAAGCCTCCTCCAAACCACATACCTTGTGGCTCACCCTAAAATATCTATAATGTCAGCTGCTGCTATAATGGATATTGGAAAAAAATATTTAGAACTAAAACATAGTATTTCTCCAGGGAATGCATATAAAAAATTGGAAGAAAACAGCAATTACGAGAGAAGCTCAATAAATAGCAGCCTGTCACTTTTCTTCTGGTGCACTGATAATGCATATTAAAAAAGGATTCAAAACTTGCTGCTTATCAAAATTTTTTTTTCGGAGGGGGAGGTCAAGTTTTCTGGCAAAATTCCATTCAGATCATCAGCAGGAAAAAAAATCCTCTATAATGCAGGCAAAGACTTGGAATGTGCATCACATTTAAAGAAATGGGTTTGCCTAAGATCTTCCCTTGGCACTGCCTTAAAATCAAGGGAATCTGAATGCTGGTCCTCCTGTATTATCCATTACATAATTGCTGTGTTTTATTAGAAATATGATCTATTATAACCTTGAATAGAGTACATTAAATGACATTGAAAATTAGATTATTCTGATTATTAGAGAAGTGAGAAATGTGCTAAACATTTGTAAGACTGATAATCAATCAGGGTATCCATTTGAGTGTAATAAAAATCAATCTGGAGCCAGTGTGTTTAAATCTAATTTTTTAAGCATGACATTTTCCTCAGAGTTTCTTTCTAAAATGTCACCATCTTCTACCACAGTGATTGATTCTGTCTCTAGGGAGAAGCACTCACTCCAATTACTTCACCCACTGCACACAAACCATAGTCCACTTCCAAAAAAAAAAAAAAAAAAAAAAAAGCCAAATGAATCACAGAAATGACAATATATTTTATGGGGGGGCACAGATTTATGTCACTCAAGCTAGAAAATCAGCTATCTTCCTTTCTCAGGCTCAAACAGATAAAATATGCTACTAAGATCATAACATGTCTCTTTACTTACTTCTAATAGAAATGAGGGTTTTTACATTGGGTTTTTATTTCGCCTGAGAAAAAAAGACTATACTAACTTATGTAAAATCATTATTTCCCCCATATATCTTCAGAGAAAAAAAGAACACAAGGATTGTCTTAATTTACCTTTTTTTTTTTTCCATCCACTCACCCTCTATCCTCCTTTCTTCCTTTTCTATGCTCATTTGTCCATCTATCTACCCATCTACCCATCCATCCATCTACTCATCCATCTGTCCATCTACCCATCCATCCATCTACTCATCCATCCATCCATCTACCCATCTGTCTGTCCATCCATCCATCCATCTACCCATCCACCCATCCATCCATCCATCTACTCATCCATCCATCCATCTACCCATCCATCCATCCATCTACTCATCCATCCATCCATCCATCCATCTACCCATCCATCTGTCCATCCATCCATCCATCCATCCATCCATCCATCCATCCAAAGTCATTATTAAACTCCAACAAAAGTTACCAAGACACTGCCAACTTGGGGGAATCATTGATCTTTCTTGAGTATATTCAGCTTACACAGTGTGAAAAGATGACTTATGACATCCAAGGGAAAGCCACTGAACTTATACTGCATCCTGCAGGGGGTTCGCTAGGTTGGCAGAAAAGCAATGACTGCCCAATAATTCAGTTTGGCCCATTAAATTGGCACATGGCACTATTTATGAAATGTTGGTATTTTCCTGGAAACAGTAGTGGAAGGGGGAAGATGACAGGTACTGAGCATTTACCAGGACCAAGTATTCATTCGTCTGCTGAAATTCCAATGGCAGGAGGGGACCTCTGCTTTCCTGGCCTTGGGTTTTCATGTACAGACAGGTCATTCACCGGAGTGACACTCCTGCCCTCTTTCCCTACCTCTCTTTCTCATTTTCCCAGGGAGGAAGAGAGGCTTATCTTGGTGAGTCTTAGCAAAGGCTCTTAGAATTCTGGGTTCAAACTCTCCTAGGTCTTCTCCATGTGTGCCTGCCTGCAGGAAAGGGAACATGGGCCTGTTCTCCATGACACGGAAGCTCTCAGGAGCAGGCTCTGCCTTGGAGGAGGCCTCCAGGTATCAATCCTGCTGTTACCAGACCGGTAAGCTCATCTGATTCGGGGGTGAAGTTTTAGGAAGCCCATCAAGGCTGTACCTGGAAGCCTCATCCTCCACTAAGCAAATGGCTACATACATTAACTCACACCCGGGAAGGAACATTATGTGGCTACTAAAACAATCTTTTCAAAGACTATTTGATGACACAGAGGAAATATTCACCATGTTAAACTAAAACTTGAGGTAAGAAAAATTTAAATATGTGGCTAGGCATGGTGGATCACGCCTGTAATCCCAGCACTTTGGAAGGTCGAGGCAGGTGGATCACCTGAGGTCAGGAGTTCAAGACCAGCTTAGACAACATGGCAAAACCCCGTCTCTACTAAAAATACAAAAAATTAGCCAGGCACGGTGGCGGGTGCCTGTAAACTCAGCTACTCAGGAGGCTGAGGCAGGAGAATTGCTTGAGCTGGAAGGCAGAGGTTGCAGTGAGCCAAGACTGCGCCACGGCACTCCAGCCTGGGCAACAAGGCTCCGTCTCAAAAAAAAAAAAGAAAGAAAAATTTAAAGGTATGTATGCAGAAAAAAAAAGAATCAGAATAAAATAAAATATTAATATCATATTTCTACAACATAGAATTATGATTTATAGTTTCTTCTTTATGAATTGCAGTACTTTCCAAATTGTGTGCAGTGATCCTACATTGCTTTGATTATTGTTAAAAGGGTAACTTTTCTTTTCATTCAAAAGAAAATAGCTTTTCTCTGGCACTAATAAGTTTCTCAGACTACACAGTGACTATTGGAAATGAGTTGCTGACATTCTGATCCCCATTCGATTTCCACAGCTACTCTGCAGCTGGGCCTGAATGTGTGAGGGGTGTAGAGGCCTGTGAACACTGGACCCCTCTCCACCACTCACTGCTCCCCGCTGCCCAGGGGACCAGCGCCTCCCATCAGGTTAGTTTCTGCAGCCTCCTCACACTCTCTCTGCCTCTGTCCTGCCCTCCCCTCCAGTCTGCGCTCATCGGAGCAGAAACCTGGATGCTATTCACCCCAGTGTGGCACTCTTCTGCCCAAAACACCTGATGCCATTGAAGGTGGAAAAAAAAGCTGGCGTTCACACACAGCCTTACAAAGCCCACGCGAACAGGATCTCCTCCTGCAGCCTCTGAGTCCTTCTACCGCTGTGGGTCCTCACATTTATTCCCCTGTAGACACACTGGCCTTCTCGATGGTCCCTACAGAGGCCGGGGCAGCCTCTAGCTAAGTGCTTCTGCAATGGCTGTTCCCTCTGCCCGGGTGCCCTCCCCCCTCCTCTCCCCTCCCAGCCACTGTCTCCCTCACCTCCTGCGAGTCTTTACTGAGGTGACATGTCACCTTCTCATAAGGGCTTCCTTAATGACTTCATCAATAAATTACAACCCGATTCCCCTTCCTGGTTTTATTTCACTTCTTGTTTTGTCTTATTATCTTTCTTCCCCAACCTGCCAAAAAGATATAAGCTCCAGGAGTGCAGGAATTTCAGGAATTCTTCACATGCTATCACCAGCACCCAGAACAGTGCCTGGTTCACCCTCAGCCTTCCATAAATTGATGTCAATGAAGGATCTGGAGGGGAGGCTGTGCCATGGGCAGGGAGGAGAGAGAGGTGCAGCTCTTGGTCTGTGGGCTTGTAGATACCCAAGTAGGGGATGCAGGACAGGAACAATGCAGAGAGGCGTCTGTCTGACCCTTACAGTCCTGGATCCAGGGCTTCCCTCGCCACTCAGAGCAACGCCAACCACACACACAGGGACGTGGAGGGGATGGGAGTGCAGGGCAGGTGAACCAATGACCGGTTGGGTCTGAGGAGAACTGTTCACTGCAAGTGACATGCCGGGACTCAAAATCCAGGTTCTCCTGCAGCTTCTGGCTTGGGAGGGCAGGACACAAGTGAATGACAGTAGACTAAGAGGACTGACCCAGGCAGATGTCTAAGGCACACTGAGCACCTTGGAGAGGCAACGGGACGAAGCAGAGTGCTTTCTTGTGGTTGAGTAGAGCCCATCACTGCCATCTTCCTTAAGAGAAAAGTACAAAGGTATGCCAGATAAAAGATGCCTAGCCACTAGGCCAGGAATGGTGGTTCATGGCTATAATTCCACAACTTTGGGGGGCTGAGGAGGGCAGATCACTTGAGGTCAGGAGTTCGAGACCAGCCTGGCCAACATGGTGAAACCCTGTCTCCACTAAAAAAATTACAAAAATTATCCGGGCGTGGTGGCTACTTCAGGGTCTGAGGCAGGGGTATTGCCTGAGCTGGACTGGCAGAGGTTGCATTGAGCTGAGATCATGCCACTGCCCTCCAGCCTGGGTGACAGAGCAAGACAGTCTCAGGAAAAACAACAACAGAAAGAAAATGCTGAAACAACAGAATCAAATCCCTGATTTCTTATATCCTATTTCTTGTAACCTATAGCTCAAGTGAACTTAGTGCAATACAACACTGTAGATTGTCACAGCAATTGCTTGAAAAACTGACCTCAGTTTACGACAAACATCTACACATTCCAGAAAGAGGGAAGGCAACAAGAAAGACAGCTGAATGTGCTCAGGGAAGGGAGCATCTCCCTTGGAGATATTGCCTACAATCTGTAGATTACTGAAGGGGCATTTTGAGGAGGGAGCGGGGCAATGACCATGTCAAATGAGCCAGACAATGCTGCCTGTTTGCCAAATTCCAGACTGACAGTTCTACAACCGACCAGGAGAAGGAAGAGGAGCAGGAATTTTTGGTGTTCACCTAAGTATCAGTGTGTGACAAGCAACACAGGCATGAAATGAACTAATTGAAGCCATCTTCCAGGTAGTGATTAGTTTTTGGTGATGACAGCTGCTTAACTAGGTCTTGAGTAATTAATTTCCCAGAGTCTCCATACAGTATAAGAACCTTATTAGTGCCAGGAAAAAGCTACTTTGTTTTGACGTTTTAAAAAAGTTACCATTTAAAAACCAGCAACATGGGCTCACTGTAGACAATTTAGAAAGTGCTAAAACTTGCTAAGAAGAAAATATAAATCTTAATAAGCCTTATTAACATTTTGATTCATTTTATTCTGTCTTTCTGTGCATGTTTTTTTCAACAAACATCATATCATATCCAATTTTTCTGATCTTGTTTTTCATTTACACTTCACATTGTAGATATTTCTTCGTGTTTTTAAATAGCCTTTGGAAGAAAATTACTTTCAATGGCAGTATAGTGTTCCCTTCTATGAGTGTGAATTAATTTACATAGCCATATTCTTTTCCTGTTAGCCCTTTATGTTATTACCCACTTTATGCAAGCATAAATAACACTGCAATGAACATCTCTATACATCATGATTATATACATTTTTCATTACTCTTTAAACCAGTTTCCAGGAAGGGAATTATAAAGGCTTTTTCAATACACGGCCAAGACTTACGCAGTTTCTAATGTTAAGCTTGTGTCTGTCATGGGCTTGGTTCTTGTCCTTCTTGGAAGATTGTGGGGTGTATTCTATGGAAGGTTACTTTTGCATTTGCAATCTTTCTCATCCCTGTGGGGAGCTGACTGCTCCTCTCTTGTCAAAGTTGCCCATCTGTAGCCCCACCGGGCAGGCGATTACACACCTCTGGTCAATCTATCATTCCAAGGAACACTGCTATCATCCATCTCACTTAGGTCAGTGCGGCTTAATAGTTCCCCACATGGCCACAGATGGCCAATGGGCAGAAATAGCATCATAATCTGATTATAGGACAGTGGTGACCCCCTTGGCCAACAGCCTTACTTTGCAAACAGCCAAGCCCCCAGAATGAGTGGATCTGCCACACTGCCCCTTCAAGCTGCAGCTCTTGAGGCACTCATGGAAGGGCCATCTTGAAGTACAGGGTTGAATTATTTTCACTGCCTGAACAGGCTGAATTTTCTGTCTTCTTTGGAGGATGTGTATCAAGGAGAGTAGAACCTGGGGGTGGGGAGGGAGATGCCTTTAGGAAAAATTTATTTCTAGCAACTCCTCATTAAGAAAATATTAGCAACCGATTCCCACTCACAGTGAGCTTTGTCTTTTAAGAGCCAAGCCATTTGTCTGTTCAGACCCCAAAGCTCAATGGATACTTTACGTGGTCCCAAACCACGTGTACATGTGTATACACATATGAGCGTCTCTACCTCGGCACGACTGACATTTGTGGCCAAATAATCTTTGTCACAAGGCCTGTCCCGCAGATGGCAGGGTGTTTAGTGGCATTCCTGGCTCCATCAGTATCTCTTCCAGGTGTAACAACTAAAAATGTCAACAGACGTTACCCATGTTTCCCAAGCGGCAAAACCACCTGCAGGTGAGTGTCCATGGGGACACGAAATGTTATCATCTTGAATTTGTGAGCGATTAAGAGCACAGGCTTGGGAATCAGATCACTACCACTCCTATGTGAACAGACCTCTTGCTTCCGATTCCCTGTACGCAAACAGAAACGATACTACATGCCTCATAGAGTTGTTATAAGGATTATGCAAGAAAACGGATGAAAGTACTTGATTGGGCTCTTAGTAAGTGTTCCATAAATTTACTAACTACCTCCTCCATGGCAGTTACTAACGCTGTGAGGCAGACTCACAGCCACACCCATGGAAATGCTCATCGCACGAGGGAACAGATGAGGGCAAAGGGCTGGTGACTTTTTCAGAAATGTCTGCACACACAGCTGCAAAGCTTCATTACATCAAATTTTGTCTTTTGGCTAAATTCCAGCTCTCTTCAGCCGTTCTTAGATGAGTTAAGACAACTGAACAGCTTTCATTAATGCTACAGGAGAAATCCTAGACTCTTGAGCGCTCCCTGTGGTGGCCCCTAGACGGTTTGGTTAATCGGGAGAAGCAGTACTCAGCGCCTATTTCTCTACCTTACCACCATCCTAATTTCCTTTGGAAAAATTACCTCTATCCCATTGGGTTTAATTTTGATAGGATGAAAAATCCAGTCATTTACTATAGTGGGGGGAGGAGGCCTCCAAAGGCAGGCACCTAATATTTTAGTCACATAATCATTTTTTAAAAGATTTTTTGTATACACTGTTCGATTAGCTTGCAAGTGGAATGGAAAAGCATGGCCTGTAAGCCAGGACTCTCCTTCTTTCGACACCCATAGCAGACATACTGACTGATCGCAGCTCTTCTCACCAATACAGCCTCAGAATCCCATGACACACCCACTACTAATTGATCGGCATTAGCACACAAAGTGAAACCTCTTCTTTGCCAGGTTTAATCTTAATAAAAGGTTTAAGCTATGTCCAGCTTTCCTTTCTCCTTCTTCCTTTTCTCTCTCTTTTACATCCGTTCTTCCTTCTTCAGATGACGTTTTATTTAACAAACATGATTGAGGTCAACTATGCAAAGATGGTGGGAATATAGCCACCCTCCACAAAATGAATGGCAGAGTTCTCAGCTGGTACCTTGGTGGTGGTCATAGAGGGGCTCAGGAGTCCGTGGAGGAAGGGGCCAGAGGGTTGCTCTGCAAAGCCCTTAGACACTAGCCCAAATCAGAGGGCAAAGAGGAGGATATTCACACTATCTGCTTATGTCATGCACATATCCACAGCGTGTCATAATAAGGAGTCAGGTGTTGGGGCCAATGGACTAGAAAGCAGTTCCCGAAATAGCCAGGCTTTTGGCTGTGTAAGGGGAAATGCTCAGGATTTTAAGCTAAACTCTCCTTTTTCGACTGTTAGTGGGATCCAGTTACTCACTTGTAAATTTTGAATTGGTCTTTTCTGCAAGATGACGTGAAAGAATTCTAATTCAACTTTCCTCCAGACAGAGCTAGACTCATTTATCCATTCAGCACTGGAGAGACAGATAGGAGCAAGAAAGACAAAAACCTGTGTCTTCATGCATGACTACAGGGAACTAAAGGTCAGAATGGAAGACAGAAAAAAGACTGGCCGGAGAGAGAAGGAGAGAAAAATAAAACTCAGTCACAGTGGGTGAGGGAAAGCATTTTCAAGAATTGGTGGAGAGAGCCTAAGGCAGCTGAGAGGCTGAGGAGGATGAGGAGGGATTCAGGGCCACTGGAGTGGCTAAATCAGTGGATTTATTGATAGAGAGAAGGGTCAGCAAAATGAACTCTGTGGGTCACCCAGGCTCTGCCACAACTACTCAAAGTTGTGGTTGTCCTGGGAAAGCAGCTTTAGACAATGAGTATAAGTAGGCATGGTTGTGTTCTAATAAAACTTTATTTACAAGAGCAGGTGACCAGATAGGTTTGGCCCACAGGCCATAGTTTACTGACCCCTGGTTCAGGTCATTAGAGAACTTTTAAATAGCACTTTTTCCCCCTCTGCAGAGTGGTTGAGGTAGATGCCAGAATGTGAGGAGTTAAGAAATGAGTGGGTCATGAGTAAGTCAGACAGCCATTAAAGAGGAAGGTCTCACCATGCCCTGAAGGAGCCCTAGCCAATAAGCTAGTAGGGGTGATTTCTTCCTTCTCTTTAATCTTTTCTATTATGACTTTCTTAATTACAAAAATCATCCATGCTCATTATAACATGTAAAATAATAATGTTAATGATCTCTCTCTCACTCCTCCTCCATCCACAGCACCCTGGGGCGACCCATATAAAATGTCTGGTAACTATTCCTTGGTGCCTATGTCTCACCTTAGTGGTTCTAGGATGCTGTGATCATGTCATCAGCAGCTGGGATGCTGGGGACAATCAGATCTGCAATCTGGTTATGAAGGAAACAGAGGTCACAAAATTCACGGTAGAGAGACCTCCTTCATTAGTGATTCTAAAAGGGGAGAAGGATGAGGGTGGAAGTTAAAAATAACAAAGTGTCTATCCAGGGAGCTCCCTGATAAACTCAGATTCTAGAGAGTTTAGCTAGTTGGGAATTAGTTAATTGGGTAACTATACCCCGAGGTGTGGACCAAAGAGTTGGGGCCTGCCCAGACACTGAGGCTCCAGATCAAATTAACTAGGAAGATTAAAAAGCCTAAACCGCTTTCCTTCCACTGAGCATGATTTCTTCTCGAAATATCTTACAGGATTAAAATCACGGAAGCAGATATTACAGAATTCCACCGTCTGGCTGGCTGGATGCTTCACTGGATGGTGAGTGAAGGAAGGAATTGATCAATTAATAAATCACTGGGTCAATATATAAAAGAACTATTCAACTAAAGAAATTAAAGAAATTCCTGTGAAAAGGACTTAGCATTCTTATTCTTCTACAGTTGTCCCTCGGTACATGCTGGGGATTTCAGGACCCCTGGGTATACCCAAATCTGTGCATACTCAAGTACAGCAGTCGGCCCTGCAGAAGGACCTGTGTGTACGAAAAGGTGGTCCTTTGTATATTTGGGTTTGGCATCCCATAAATACCATATTCTTGATCGACATTTGGTTGAAAAAAACTCATATATAAATGGAACCACACAGTTCAAACTAATATAGTTCAAGAGTCAATTGTGTAAGACATCGATGCGACGGGGATACGAAAGAGGTAATGCAGTCTTAGATTATACTATAAGAAATAGAGCATATGGGTTGAGGAAGATCATTTTCCTGGACAGACCACCTCTGCAATTCCAGGATCCATTAATGGGACTTCCCTATTTTAGGATGGACATTGACTAAAGAGAATGTGGAGAGTGTGGGAAAAAAAAAAGAAATAAAAAACAAGAAATAAAAGAAAAATAAATAAATAAGGGGGAAAATAGACAGAAAAAGAAAAAAAGAGAGTGTGGGGTCAGATGGTGAGTCTGTGGGTGAGGGGCATTCTATACACAAGCAACCACTGGAACAACCACAGATGTCTGAAGTTTCAGGAGGGACACAACGCCTATGACGAAACATTGGGAATTATTCTCAGTACCTTGAGAAGGTAGATATAGGGCCAACAGGTAGGAGTTAAATAGGTAGAGGTTGGGACTTTCTAATTGTCTCTGCTGCCCCCAAATAGAATGCTGTCAACCATGAGACATTCCTCCCACGGTAACTGATGTGTCCGCCGGAGGGATCACTGCCAGGGAGCTGCGTGGCTTCCCTGAAGTCTCTTTCAAACCTTAAACTTCTATGCAGTTAGCATCTTTCTACTGTTTTGGAAAGCACAGCGAATTGGCCAGTTTGTTGGTATCTAAATGGTTTTATGAATTGAGAGAACTCAAATGTCATCAACGGTTATGTGTTCATAAATGATTCAAGGTTAATTTTACACAAAGAACCCTTTTAAAAAGCTTAGGCAAGACTATTTGTAATTAAGCTTGCTTTAACTTGTCTGTGATTAGCAGAGTACTATCTTAGAAAATGCTGGCTGTGGGTAAGAAGAACTAAAACGTGACATCAACTGCTTTTACCTCTTTGAATCCAAGTAGATTTATTTACATGTAAAATGAGGCTTAAAATGCAATCCCTATCTCCCTCACAAAAACTATTGTATAGCATCTCATTTGGTGTCGGGCTAAATGAAATTATGTATATTATACAATAGTTTTTCTTCAAACTACCGTGATGAAGGACCATGATTCTAGTGTTTTCCTTCCATTTCGAATCTATTGTGGACAAATACTTTTATCAAATACAGTAAAGATGAACTACTAGAAAAAGGAAATGCTGCTTGATGTTGCAGCATTATCAAAATGCTCAAGTTTCTAAATGCCTGCTCTCCACGTCAGGCCCTACCTTGTGGGGTCTAGCAGCAAAAAGCACACCGAACATCCCTGGTCCGTGGACCACACTTTGAGTAGCCCTGCTCCAAACTGCTGAAGAGTAATATTATGAACAGCAATTCTGTATGTTAATACATTTTTAAAAATTACAATTATGTACATGACATCCTGGCCAATGTGGTGAAACCCCATCTCTACCAAAAATGCAAAAATTAGCTGAGAGTGGTGGCAGACACCTGCAACCCCAGCTACTCGGGAGGCTGAGGTAGGAGAATTGCTTGAACTCAGGAGATGGAGGTTCCAGTGAGCTGAGATCATGCCACTGCACTCCAGCCTGGGCCACAGAGTGAGACATCATGTTAAAAAACAAAAACAAAAAAAACAATATGAGACATCTGAAACCCTGATGTGAAGATAGAATTCAAAATGATGCTTAGCAATGAAAACGGCTCCCTTTTCTTTTAATAACCAGATGGGTTTAATGATGTAACTGGGTCAAATTATGGGAAAAACAAGAAAGTTACATTGTGAAATGGGTGTAAGCCTCCTGTCCCGTCAGGTGGATTCCAGTCTTCCTGGACACTGATGTTGTAACATTGGCCATTTTAAAGTCCTTTTACCATTAAAAAGGTTGAATTGACTTAGTGTCTGATAAAACAGTGAAAAAGACACTTGTTACTGGGAAACATCATTGCTTTCTTAGAAAAAGTTTTCACTGTTGATTTTAAATCTAATTGATTACTTGGAAGCCCCTGAAAACTTCCAGAGACAATATTCTACACACAAGGGACTTGGTTTCCATAAAGTAAAGAGGCAGCTGTTTGCACAGAGTTAACTCAATAAAGTAGCACTTTCTACTTGGATAAACTGACCTAGATTTCCTGACTTCCATGCAAGAACAAAACAGGCAGGCTGAGATTTTGGGAGCTGTCTGTGAGGGCAGAAAAGGGGTAGGAGATCTGGGTTGGGAGCCCTGTGTAAAGAAGAGCAAGGCTCTCCATCTTGATCACAGTGAAAACTTCTGTCCTCAGCTTTGTGAACTGTGGGTCTGCTCCAGGCCTTCGAGAAGAGAGTCACAAATCAAACGGCATCATGATTCAGAGTTGGAGCCATAGAAGACAGCCTCCTTATAGACGGGAGCTGCAGAAACACATACCCAAACCCACACTCCCTTCATTCTACAAGCATTTTTGGGATAGGGCAGCGTGGGGTGGGAAATCAAGGGCACCAGAGCCAAACAGCCGCACGAGAGCCTCAGTGTCCACATCTGCAGCATGGGAATTTTGCGCAAGCCGAATAAGGGAGTCCCTGCATAGTATCGCGAATGTAGACTGTATCAGTAAGTGACATCTGTGTGTGCGTGCACACACACACAGAGTACAGCACACTCAGGGCCTATTCTAACACACAACCGATTCTGAACAGCCGGGTACGACAATCTCAGGGGAAGAACTATATACAGTCGAAGTAATTTACAAGAACATAGCTCACATTACTCAATTAGCTTGGCATGAGTTTAAAGCATCAAATGGCCCTTTCCAGATGCTTCTTGTTCTCAGCCGCTTTCCTGTCAGCAGGCCTCTCTTGACCAAGCTCCCTTCCCTTCCACGAAGCCAAACCAGTCTTTCAACTTCCCTGTCCCTGTGGGTTTGGGGTCTTTTCTTGACTGGGTTCCAAACCACCCCTTCCAGCCTCCAACCGCAGCAGGCCCCTCCTCAGCCACCTGTAGAGAGAGACCCCTGAGAAAGATTTTTGATCCGGGTACTCCCAGGGGAAGTCTTTGACTAGTTTTTCTCCTGATTCTGGGAATTTCGTCTCTTACTCAATTTCTCTGAACTGGATCCACCATCTTGTTTAGCACAATGTGGGTTTCTTTTCTTTCTCAGTCCAAAATTTCACCGGAAAACTCCCCAACTTTCTTTTCCTAGGGCTTCTAAAAATTCTATTTCATGGTGACTTTCATAAAACTCCCATGAAGAACCCTCTGCCACTTACCCCACAAACTTCTCACCATTTATGCTCCCACTTGTAAGTTTCTGAGAGAGCATTTCTTCCAGAATACCCAGCTTCATTTGCTCACAACAGCAACACTTCTGCATTTTATTTTTCCCTGCAAGAATTCCCCCATACCCACCAGAGCCCAGAGACAAAAATCTTTGATTGTTTGTTTGAAACCACAAATCTTACCTAGGTTTGTAGTCTACTTTCTAAGGAATGACTTGATTTAAAACATTCTACCCTCCTCCAAATGCCTCGGTTCCATTTTGACTTTTTCCCTGCCTGGTGGGTTTTTTCTGTAAGCTAGCTTGGGGGGGTTGAAAAGAATTGGCATAATCCATCTTCCATTTCAGCCTTCAAGAAACTGACCCTGCTAAGTCTTCTGAGGCATTCACACTTTAATATTCTTTATTCCAGTGTCATGGCTTTAGCATGACAAATATTGTTAGCATTAGACTGGAATTCTGCAGACTATGCTTTCTAGGCCTGGCTTTGTCTCTAACTAGCCGTGTGACTTTAGGAAAGTCACTTAACCTGCTCTTGGCTTTAGCTCTTGTACTTACAATCGGCTGAAGTTGCTTGTTTCCCTCTCAACCCTGATACTTGGGTTCTACTGAATATGTTTTGAATGGTGAAATGTTAACGGCAGGTAGGAGGAAAGGATCAGTACAGTGGTGGGTGACAGTGGATGGGTAACCCTGGTATCACTATTGTCATCGTTCCGCCCTCCTCACTTTTGCTCATGTTTATGGACGGCTTTCTCTGTTTGTGGAACTCCTGTAAGCCGCTTCTTGGTACAGACGTTCCTTGACCTACCATGGCAGGGGGGCTACATCTTGATAAACCCACTGCAAGTTGAAAATATTCTGAGTTGAGATGTATTTAATACCCTGAAACCATTGTCAAATAAAAAAGTTCTAAGTCCAACCTCATAAATCAGGAACCATCTGTATTCATTCCATTTGCCCAGGAACCTAATGAAGCAGCGATTCATGTTCTCTCCTATCTGAGAGATAAGGATGTTTTCTAGCTTCATCCATGTCCCTGCAAAGGACATGAACTCACAAGCCATCATTCTCAGCAAACTAACACGGGAACAGAAAACCAAGCACTACATGGTCTCACTCATAAGTGGGAGTTGAACAATGAGAGCACATGGACACAGGGAGGGGACCATCACAACCAGGGCCTGTCAGGGGATGGGAGCTAGGGGAGGGAGAGCATTAGGAGAAATACCTAATGTAGATGAGGGCCGCAGCAAACCACCATGGCACGTGTATCCCTATGTAACAAACCTGCACATTCTGCACATGTATTCCAGAACTTAAAGTATAATTTAAAAAAAGAGAGAGATAAGGACATAGAGACATGAAGAGGTTATTTGCCCATTGTCACATGGCCAGCAGGTGGTAGAGCCAAGATATAAAGCTAAGCTGTGTCCCTAAACACCAGACAATACTGCCCTGACAGCCCTCCGAGTGACCAGTGACCCCAACCAAAGGATTTCCATTTCAGAACTCATCCACATTCATTAATTAAGAAAAAGAAAAGAGAAACAAGTTTTAGAACGACCGATCCAAAGCCCTGAGGAATTAAGTAACCAACAGGACACTCAGCTTGCCTGCCTAACAGCGGAGTGAAAGCCAAGTCCCTGTCCTTGCTGCTTCTCCTCCACTGGGAAATGCAAACCTGACTACTTTCTCCTTCCATTCCACATCGTTAACACGATACATCCAGTGTGCTCCGTTGTGTTTCTCCTACAGCCACGTAGCTATTTTGATCATTTTCATTCACTTCACTGGCAAGGATACAGAATACGATCTAGGCTTCAGAATGACGCATCTGGTGCACCTGAAGGAAGGGTCTCTGGAGGAGTGATGGCCTCCCCCTCGTCGGCAGAAGCTGAACCTCCTCCAGTGCTGAGTGCACTGGCAGCCCAGCATAAGCCTGTCCCATCTTTTATTTAAAGATGATCAACTATTAGGTGCCAGTCCCAAAGCCGACATGTGGGGGCTGTTTGCATAAAACAAAATACAAACCTGAAATGTGGTTAGATGTTTCACAAAGTTTTCTCTGAAAAAAAAAAAAAAAAAAAAAGAAACAGAAACTATGGCCTCTGTCAGTAAAGTGTATCCAAACAGGTGTGTTCAGCAAACACTGGGCCGGAGGGGCCCAGGAAAGCCACTGATAAGGAACCTGTTACACCCAGATACTTGACGGAAGGAGGAAAAGTTGGAAGAGTAGGGAAAGCACGCGTGCCATTCCCACAGGGCTTGTGAAGCAGGGATCTTTCTCTACTTACGCTATGAAGGATAAAAAGTGTAAAAACCCTGAGTACTTCTCAGAGTCAGTAAGGTAACTGAGGACCCATTAATAATAGTAATATTATTTATTGAACGTACTACTTATTATGTACCAGGTACATAGTACCCAAGCATGGTACCTAGGTTCCCATCCAACCTTCTCCAACATCAAAGGAGGTGCTATGATTACTCAAATTTTACAAATGCTTTTGGTTATTTGCTCAAAGTCTTAGGTCAGCAAATGGTGAAGCTGGGTTTTCAACTCACATGGGCTGATTCCAAAGTCTATACTGCTAATATTCTCATTTTCTGATGATCGATTATAAAAGAATAAATTGAACCTTTAATTCTATAGGAAGTTAGAGCTGCACTGAGCCAAATATTATCAGGCATTTCTTCAAGCAGCACATGGTGAAAATCTTTCTTAAATTGCTAGACAGGAGCAAGGGCTTATTTCTGCTTCTGAGGATGAACTCTGAGAAGCCCCCTAAGAGCACTAAAAGTTTCAACGGGAATCAGTCTCACCATCACTAGTGAGGAAACCAGGATTTAATTAAAGATTTATTCAAAAGCATTGAAGTATTAGGAAGTAAGGCTTTTAATCTTGCCCGAGAGTTTACATTACTTTAAATCATGCTTTCAATTATATTAATTTAAGAACTTATTTATACGGATAGTCCCTGCTTTAAACTTAAACTTAGTCATTGCTTTTCTTTTTCATTTAGCATTGTCTAATAGAATCTTGTGGGTTCTTTTGGCTCCTTCTATGTGATCGTTTTATGATTTCTGCCAATGATTGGGTAGAATGAAAGCAACAAAGTAGAAACCTAGATATATCATTTGCAAAGCAAGCACTTACTGTATTGGCTGCCACATAAGATACAATCTCCTCCCTCACTTCTCACTCATCAAATGTATCCAAACTTTGCCCTGCATTCCATGCACTGATCCTACCCATAGAGAACTAAAAGTCCAAGACACAAAATAATAAACAATGCAATCCTCTTGTGAAATAATATGCCACTAGCCAGGCAACTAATCACGCATTAAGTTTGGCTTGTTCAATTAATGTTTTCGATTGACTTCAGTGCTATTACAATCCTCCCATATTCCAGTATTTCCTACCAACGTATTTATCTATGGGATTTCATATTTTTTTCAGGGTTAGCAAAACACAACCACATTTATAGAACTTATTATGTCTATTGAATAGTGGCATGAAGTGTAATATTATGGTTATATGAACAAAGTAATGTGTCCCCTCCCCATAAAACTGCATAATTATTTTCACTTTATTTATAAAAATAGAGCTTTTTGTTAGTGTGCACTAACATAGTCTTTACAATGAATGAATTAGATTTAAAAGTGGAGGCAGAGGCAGCCAATAGATTATTTTTAGCAAGTATTCTTCTTGCATAAAGAATTCTCTTCGAGTCTTTGATATAATACCTTCTGGCTCATTAGCTGCACCAGTTTGTCATGACCTCAGTATTGCCTGCCACCTAGTGTCAGCATGCGGAATTGCAAGCATAGGACTCAAGCTGGTTTAAGAGTGCCAGACAGACTCACGCCAGCCTCCGAAGTGAACTTTAAATATCCTGGAACGCAATGCCTTTCTTTCCAAAACGCCAAATTGTATTCCCTGGGAGTAATTCCCTCATCCTGTGGCTCAGTGTCTGAGCCACTCTCAACAAAGAATGAAGTTAAATTCTCACATTAGAAGCAGTTATAGGAAGCCTCTTTAGGGCTCCAGACATTTGGATCATGTTCTTAGTAATCTGAGAGTTGAATATTTAGCTTTTCTTCCTGGATGTTAGCCAGAGACCATTTACTAACCAAATCAGTTGGTCAAGCATTTCCACATTATATATGGCAGATTTCAAACACTCTTGGGAGGCAAAGTGCTATAAAGATAAATTATCACCAGAGAAACAACCACAAGACTCTCAAATACTCTTCCCTCTTTTGCTTTGCAGAAACAGTATCATAAATAGGAGACATATCTTTTAAAATGAAAAATGCTATTTGTTTTTTCTCAGCTTCACTCTCCTTTCACCCCCCACCCACCCCTCTGCTTTTAATAACATCTGATCTTACATTTAAGCAGGAAGAAAATGTAGCCACATGATTTAAAAAGCATGTGTTTATGACTTGCCATGTTTAAGCACTGCTGAATAAATGTATATTGAAAACATATTTCAAGTGAGCAGCCATAATAAGGGGTTTAGGGATATTCAATATTACTCGACTAATTCATAGCACACCATAATTATGGAATGTGTAGACTTTCCAGATGTAAATTATAATCCATGACTCAGTGAGAGCCTTTTGCAGCCCTCCCTCGGTGGAATGCCACAACATTACACATTTTAGGCAAATTGACACAAAATAAAATAAATCATGTCAAGAGCTATATAGAACCATTATTTCAGCCTTAAACATTTCATTAAAACGGCACAGCTCAAAATCTCCCCTCCCCACCCCACCTATCAGTCTTTATTGAAACGAATAGGTCCAAATATCTTGAACACCGTAGCTTTTGACATTTTCTGGTGGGAAGATTATTTTTACCAACGAAACTGAATCCAGATTTCTGTTCTGGTCCCTTCAGCAAAGACCCTGAGGGAAATTAAACTAAGCTCTTCTTTGCCCCTCTCGGATTCCTACCTGGCAGAAAAGAATCCTGACACAAAATTTGTATAATTTGCAGGCTATGAAAATGGAATTCACTTTTTAAAAGTGTCTGTATCTTTTCCTTTTTCTAGAACAAAATTTATCAGAATAAAAAATACAGAAAACTGCATCACTTCTGGATGTTAGCCAGAGAGCATTTGCTAACCAAGCAGTTGGTCAAGCACTTTCACGCTGCACATGGCAGCTTTCAAACACACAGTGCTCTTGGGAGGCAAAGTGCTACAAAGATAAAATAAATTATCATCAGAGAAACTACCAGAAGACTTTAATAATTTGAGATACACACATGCGTGCACATATATATAAATACATAATATATAAATCTCTCTCTCTCTCTCTCTACCTGTATATGTATCTCCCTCTTGGCCTTGACTTTCTCAGTTATGTCCTGCCCTGACTTCCAACTACCCACACATGTATCTCTTTGCTTGAGGGCTTTCTTTGGAGCCCAAGTGGTCCACAGGTCCAGGGAATGAAGTTCTCCTAAGAGAACTGATAACTGATGCTTAGGGGATAACTCTGAGCCTTGTACTTTTCACTGCTTCTCATAGTTCCCAAAGTTAAGTTCTATTTGCACACAGAATAACTACCTTAAAACACACTCTGTATTGGCTTTTTTTTTTTTTTTTTTGTGAGGAGTCTTGCTCTGTTGCCCAGGCTGAAGTGCACTGATAGGGTCTCAGCTCACTGCAACCTCTGCCTCCCAGGTTCAAGCATTTCTCCTGCCTCATCCTCCTGAGCAGATGGGACTTAAGGCACACGCCACCAGACAACTAATTTTTTTTTTAATTTATTTTATTGCATTTTAGGTTTTGGGGTACATGTGAAGAACATGCAAGATTGTTGCATAGGTACACATATGGCAGTGTGATTTGCTGCCTTCCTCCCCATCACCTACATCTGGCATTTCTCCCCATGCTATCTCTCCCCAACTCCCCACCCCCCACCATCCCTCCCCTATATCCTCCCAACTGACCCCAGTGTGTAGTGCTCCCCTCCCTGTGTTCATGTGTTCTCACTGTTCAACACCCGCCTATGAGTGAGAACATGTGGTATTTGATNGGTTCAGGCAATTCTCCTGCCTCAGCCCCCTGAGTCGCTGGGATTACAGGCACATGCCACCATGCCCAGCTAATGTTTTGTATTTTTAGTAGAGATGGGGTTTCACCATGCTGACCAGGATGGTCTCGATCTCTTGACCTCGTGATCCACCCGCCTCGGCCTCCCAAAGTGCTGGGATTACAGGCTTGAGCCACCGCGCCTGGCCGTATTGGCTATCTTTACTTCCTTATCGCGTTCTATTTCCACACCTGTGTTTCTGGTAATTATGTGAAAGAAACAAAACAAAACAATTATGTGAAACACAAAACAAAAACGATGTGCATTCAAATCCTTGTCTTAGAATCTGCTCCTAGAGTATAAAAGTTAAAGCATAAGTCCATATGATCCTGAAACCAGGAAGTAGCATTTGCTACATGCTGTCACTCTCTTAAATTTCTTTTCTTTTTTTTATTTTAAAGACGGAGTCTCGCCCAGGCTGGAGTGCAGTGGCGCAATCTCGGTTCATGGCAACCTCCACCTCCTGGGTTCAAGTGATTCTCCTGACTCAGCCTCCTCAGTATCTGGGATTACAGGCATCCGCCACCATACCCAGCTCATTTTTATATTTTTAGTAGAGATGGGGTTTCACCATGTTGGTCAGGCTGGTCTCAAACTCCTGACCTCATGATCCGTCCACCTCATCCTCCCAAAATGTTGGTTTTACAGGCATGAGCCACCTTGCCTAGCCTCTTAAATTTCAATGGATAATTTTATTGGTTCATCACAGTAGGCAGTAGGCAGAGTAATGCCTCCCACACCCCACTGAAAGATGTCCAAATCATAATCTCCAGAAGCTGTGAATATGTTATGTGGCAAGGGGGAATTCAAATTGCAGATGGAATTGAGGTTAAAAATCAGCTGACCCTAAAATAAGAATATCCTGGATTATCTGGGTGGGCCTGGTGTAACTACAAGTCTCTTTTAATGTGGAAGAGGGAGCCTGAAGAGTTACAATCAGAGCAATGCAATGTGAGAAAGTCTCTGGCCATGGCTTGTTTTGAAGATGGAAGTGACCACAAGTCAAAGAATGCAGGCATTCCTAGGTGCTGGAAAAAACAAGAAAGTGGGTTCTCCCCTAGAGCCTTCAGAAAAGAATGCAACCCAGCCATACGCTTTTCACACGATTCGCCCTTTTTGACACACAGTTCTGTGAGTTTTAACAAATGTATACAGTCATGGAAAAACTACTTTGATCAAGATGCATAGAATAGTTCCATCACCCCAGAAATTCCCTCACATACGTTTAATACAAATCATATCACGTTTTCCTTTAAAGTTTTCTGGGTGCCCTCCCCATTCCCTCATCCTTTGGCAGTAACTGCATTCTACATTTCATCACTTCCTCAGTTTCCTTCTGATTTTTATCACATTTCCGTCCATTTAGGAAAAGGCTATTTTGCATGTTTTGAAACTCACATAAATAAAAACATATGTGTTTTGGTCGTCAGAAACATATGCTTCTGTTGCTGACCCTATGTTAGGATGACTCCTAGGCCTCACCCATGTTTCTCTACTCTACAATTTCATTGTTGTATAGTATTTCATTGTTTGAATTTATTTATGCATTCTACTGCTGATTTGAAGAGCGTTGCTAGAAACATTCTTGTACACACTTTTTTCTAGGATGTGTGGGTATATACTGGGACTACAGGCATGTGCCACCATGCCCGGCTAATTTTTTGTATTTTTAGTAGAGATGGGGTTTCCCCATGTTGGTCAGGCCGGTCTATACACACACATCACACATACACACACACATACCTAGGAAATATCTCTATTTTGTTCTGCGCTACTAGGTATATAAATCTTTCACTTTACCAAATAATGCTAAATTGTTTTTCAAAAATGTTGTAACCACTTATCCTCCAATCAGCTGTAAATAATATTCCAATTACTCCTCATCTGATTGTTACATTTGAGCTCTCTCCTGCTCAAAATTCAACAAGTGAACCATTCTGAGCAAGGGAGAGCCACAAATCCATTATTTATTTAGTTAGTTAGTTTCAGAAAGACCACTCTGACCAAGAGAAAGCCCACGAGAGTCGCATGGCCGAGGAGGTGAAGCCCAACAGACGCTGACTTGAAAAGATGAGAACGGGTCCCGAGGAGGGTTCCCAGGGAGGTGAGTCCTTATGTTTTTGTTTTACAAAGAACGTCTATGTTTTAAAAAGTTGCTGCTTCTGAAAGTGGACACATCAGGCTACTTACTATGTGGTGTGGTCCCCTGGACAGATGCAAATAGAGAGGAAATAAGAATCTTTTTTCATAAGGCGACCACTTCCACCCACCCTACCATGGGGAATATGGAGGCCCCTGGAGAGGAACGGGCCCTTCCATCTCTCAGCAGGAGGTAAGGGGAAGCAGGCTGCTTTGAGGTCCCACCTGATTGGATCCTATCCACTGGACTGGCCAGCGCTGAATGACATGGCAGGAGGGGAGCCCTCTCCTCCTCCTCCTCCAGAGGATACTAAGTGCCACAGAGGGAAACATCTGGGTGAGTTACCTCAGTTCAACAATCAGAACAACTGGTTCCAACACAGCCTGGGGCCCACGCTGGAATCTCCCCTGTCCCAGCACCCTTGTGTGGCACCACTAAAATGTCATAACCAGGTCTTACGGGACAATTCTGCACCAAGTTGTCTGGACTCGGGAGGGCACATCTGAGTCTTTGCCCATCTTCCCGTCTCAGTCTCTTGCTGTCCTGCCCAGCTAAAGCCAATGCTAAAACAAAGACTGGCCCCCTAGGCACACTGTCCTTCAGGGGTTGGACTGACCGTTTCAAAACAGTCTGACAAGCTTCCTTGAACTCCACGTCGGACAGGATCTTTCTCCAAACACTTGAGGCTTGGCTGCAGGTCTGTCTTCCTTCCTCAACATTCACCAGCCTTTTACTTTCTTTTCTCTTGGTGCCAACTCCGCAGACATTACCAATTAGTCAAACATCAGTGCTTGGCAAGCCTTTTCCTAAGCCTCTGGCTCAGCTCGCAGAGCGCCTCACCCGCGGGCCTCCCGCCCGGCTCTGTCCACGGCCTTGTTGCTGGAGCAAAACCAGCACTCATTATGCATTGAGTAGGAGATGCTGAGGTGAAGCAACAAACAGCAAAGAAATCTGTGGGGGGTGAGGGGGAGGCCTTTTCTTTTCTTTTGAGCTTTACACAGTGAGTTGTTTGTTTGGTTTTCTGTTAAATCTCTAGAGGCAAAGATGATCACAGTTAGTTTTATAGTTTTAGTCACTTGGGAGAAATCACTGCATTTAGGTTTGTTAGAGGGATGCCAAGAGCATCTACCTACTCTCAAAAACCTCAAAACACCCTTTATGCCTGAGAACATATGGGTATACTAGTTGTCCTTTGTTCCATTTATCCTGTGTGTGAAAGGTCTGGGACCAAACGCTTCATGTACAAGCTAATCCTCTCCAATAACACACTACCAAGGTCAGCTCAGCCCCATATCGTACTTAAGGAAACTCCAGTTCACAGACAACTTGGAGATGGAATTGAACCCACAGCTGACTAATTTCAAGCACAGCTTTTTGACCTCTATCCTAAAGGAAATTGGCTTACTTGTAAAACACAGTGCTCTCTCGCTGCCATTTTCGGTGTTTCTCAGTTGCAGGCCTCGCCAGCTAGGTTTCCCTAAGGAGGAAACTGAATCACAGACAAGGGTTCGCTGCTGGGTTTACATGAGCAGACAGCTCACAGGGCATTTCTGGAACTGTTGCCTGCAGAGCTGAAAATATTTGCCATCTAGCCACTTGCCGATCACTGCTCTAAGCCCTTGCTGCTCAAAGTAGGGCCTGAAGACCAGAAGGATCAGCATGACATGGGAGATGGTGGGAATCCAGAATGCCAGGATTCCAGACTTGCCCATTCAGGATCTGTATTTTATCAAGATCCCCAGATGACTGATGTACATAGTCCATTTGAGAAGCACCGCTCTAAGCAACTCAATCTTTCCCACTGCTGACACTGAATAAAGTAGCAATTACATACAAACACTTAAACATGCACCTGCCCCTCACACCCTGCTTCCAGCTGCATGCTTAACTATCAGTGAGGTTTTCAGGCAAGAACATTCATCGGTAAATAATGTAACACCTTCACCAGCAGAACTCCATCATTAAAATCATGAATAAGGAATCATGGGAAACTAAAGATCTACCTGAAGAAGGGAACACCTCTAAGTACCAGCTTAGATATCACCCTGTTCTCTTTAAAGTTTGAGAGTGACCTGCTAGAATTGCATTGGAAGCCAGAGAACTAGTAACCAGCCATTCATCCACCCGTGCATCCACCCACTCATCCATCCACCCACCCATCCATCCACTCCAATCCATCCATCCATCTACTCCATCCATCCATCCATCCACTCCATCCATCCATCCATCCACTCCATCCATCCATCCCTCCATTCCATTCATCTATCCACTCCATCTAACATTCTCCATGTACCTTTTATATGCTATTTAATGTTGGTTTTATCTCTAATTTATCAAAATCCATTTACTTCTCTTCATTTTTGAATTTTTCATTTCTCTTTAACTCCATGAGTCCAAGCCATCATTATCTTTTGCCACAACTTAACTGAAAACCCACTTCCATTCCCAGCCCCTTGCCCAATCTATTCTCCACACAGTAGAATGCGCAATCCGTATATTCAAACTGCAAATGTGATCATGTCACTCAGTGTTTATTACTTATCACTGGGCTACACTGCACTGAGAATAAAAGTCCAACTCCTTCAAGTGGGCTGCAAGAGCACCAGCCTTTGGCTTCCTCTCCAGTGACGCATGGGACTACTTCCTATATCCCAGCCCCAGCAATCTTCTTTCATTTGGGTTCCCAGCAGACTTACTGCAGCCCTGGGACCTTCTCCCATGCTGCTCTCCTACCTGGAATGCCCTTTTCTCTCCATACATGTGCTCAGGCTCCACATCTCCTCCATGAGGTTTTCCCTCATCAGCCAGTCCAAGTCTCTTCCCCTACTTATTCTCTATCGTAGCTTGGTTTTTAATTACGCATTTCTGTTTCCTAGATTAATGTCCACCTTCCCTATAAACGAAAATGCCAGAGGATGAACCATGACTGTGTCTGTCTTCTTTACCACTCAACCCTAAGCATATAGCTCAGAGCGCTGCAACTGCTGTTCCTCTGCCTGGAACACTCTTCCTTTGATATCTGCCTGCTCATTTGCTCACCTCCTTCAGGTCCCTGCCCAAATGTTACCTGACCAGACACACCACCCATGACCACCCTTCATAAAATAGACACCTTTAGCGTCACGAGGCTATGCTTCATCTACATGGCTACCACATTGTACAGCACAGTTCTAAGCAGGGATGGCCATCTTCTGTATTATGTAAAATTGCTTATTATCCACCTCTGTCGACCCTCTCCCAACCCTGAACATAAAATTCAGGACATCGGGAATCCTTTTGTCAATGCTGACTTTCATCTAAAACAGCATACAGTAAATACTGGTTGTTGAAAGACTACATAGTAAGTGCTCAGGAAATAGATGAATAAATGTGTCAATTCAGGAAGGCATGAGCCTGAAGCTATGTTTGCTGAAGGGGTCTCTGAATACAATGACAGTGAAAATTCTGACCTCCAGGAGCTTATTTTTGAGCATGGGAGGCAGGGGCGATTTGGTGTCACATTAATACCTCCTAACCTGTGTCCCCTACCCACCCCTTCCACACCACCCTCTCTGCCCCTTCCATCCTCTGCCTCTCCCCTCAAAATGACAGCACACTTTCATTCTGCCTGTCTTGTGTTGCCTCCAAAATGGACAGGATAACCTAGCATTCTGAGAATTTTCTTTCTGAGCTAGATCTTTGAGTGTTCTATTTTCCCCTCATCTATTTAACACCATGAACATATGGACTTTTGAAGAGCTTTGTCAGAACACTTTAGAATATTATGAGGTAAACTGAAATTTTCCACATAAAGTATAATTTCCGGTTTTATTCCCAAGAGTTATAAAAGAAGACCTTTCAAAAATATACAAAGAAAAGGGCCGGGCATGATGGCTCAAGCCTATAATCCCAGCGCTCTGGGAGGCTGGGGTCGGGGGAGATCACCTGAGGTCACGAGTTCGAGACCAGTCTGGCCAATGGGATGAAACCCTGTCTCTACTAAAAATACAAAAATTAGCCAGGTGTGGTGGTGTGTGCCTGTAATCCCAGCTACTCAGGAGGCTGAGGCAGGAGAATGGCTTGAACCTGGGAGGTGGAGTCTGCAGAGAGCCGAGACTGCGCCACTGCACTCCAGCCTGGGTGACAGAGCAAGTCTCTATCTTAAGAAAAAAATAACAGCAAAAAATAAAAATAAAAACATATGAAGAGAAAAAGAAGGCAGAGGAAGAGAAAGGAGAGGAAGGAAGGGAGGGAGGGAGGGAGGGAGAGAGGGAAGGAGGGAGGGAGGGAGAGAGGGANAAAAAGAAGGCAGAGGAAGAGAAAGGAGAGGAAGGAAGGGAGGGAGGGAGGGAGGGAGAGAGGGAAGGAGGGAGGGAGGGAGAGAGGGAAGGAGGGAGGGAGGGAGAGAGGGAGGGAGGGAGAGAGGGAGGGAGGGAGGGAGGGAGAGAGGGAGGGAGGGAAGGAGGGAGTGAGGGAAAATTTTTGAAGGAGCTTGTCAGTCTGTGGTTTTAGTCTTTAACTTTTATGAGGTAAAAAAGATTTGTACGAAATTACCTAGGAACTTCATCTTTAATCTAACCAAGATGGAGAAGATGGTGGTTGCAGTGGTGCTGCTGATACGCTGCAAATCTAACCCTAATTTCTGATGGACAAAGATTCTGATTAAATTATCCTTCAGATCTTATTTTTCTGGCCAACACCTTGCCCTTGAATGTAACAGTACTTTCTGAAAAGTCCGATTTTCCAAAGAGTTTAAAATGATGATTTATGCTAGGTGCTGCGGTAACAAAAGTAGGTCATTATGACTTGGTTGTACGTCTGAGTCCATTAGAACTGTCGGTTAACTACCTAACCTCAAACGCCTCAGAAGGTGCATGTTTGTTATCAGCCATACATTGTGTGGAGTCAAAGGCAGCAGTTCTGATTGCAAAATGCTTCTTAGATACTTCAAGAAATTTCCTTCACTTTTTAAACAAATTCCTTCCCAGATGCAGTGAACAACCTCTAGTATATCGAGGTCACAGCAGTGAAACCCCACAGAAAATTCAGTGTGCATCAGCCTTAGGCACTGCCCATAGGAAGTAATGCTACAACTTTTTAAAGAGGCAGTTTTTAAACTGTACGTTAGGAATGGGAATGAGTGACTTCCCCCTTCTACTATTGCTAAAAATGGCCAATTAAAAAAAATAATGCAATGTTACTAACAGGTTCTGTGCACAAGAGGAAAAGTTTGTAAAAACTGCTACAGAAGATTTATGGTTATTTTTCTTCCTTTAGCTCTGAAAGTATGAGTGGGGGCTGATTCTTTATTCAAATATAAAAATAATAGGAAAGCTACTTGCTTGCCAATTTCAAATAACATTTGTTAAGCCTTTTTTGAGGGAACCATATAAGTGTATGGGGTAGACAGGGTCCCTTTCAGACAATCCTAATTGTAGTTTATTCAGTTCAGCTGCTGAAAACCCCTCTTCAAAGAATAGCATGCGATGGCAATAAAGGCACACCCCCTAGAAAGAGCACACCCAGGTTCTATTCCAGCACAACCCCCTTATTAGCCATTGACATTGCCAAGTCATTTTACTGCAATAAATCTTGAGTTCCTGAGTCTTTAAACAGGAATTTCAGTATCTCCCTTGTTTTCCTCGCATGAAACCTGCCAAATTAACTGGAGGTAATAATTCATATCATTCGCATTGCCAAAAAACTTACCCGCACTTCCTTGAGACAATGATCACGCCCTGTATTTGAAAGTCTATTTGTAAGAATGTAATTCTTACCCCATTAGATCGGAAATCAAGTACAAACAAGGGCAAAGAACCATTCCCCTGGGAGGACATCCCTCAACTCCATATACGTAAAGAAATAATGCTTCTGACCACATTGACGAAACTTATCGGAAACCAATGATATTCTCAATACATTCCGGCACGTTTGCTGTGATTCCACTATGCTTGAATATTGAATCCAGTTTTCAATGCATAATGGGATCATGATAAACACATAGTTGTCACCAAATCAAACATTTCCATGTGTAAAACATGAGCCCTTGTGACCAACAGAACTTTCTAGACAGCACCATAAAACCGGAGAACATTTAGATTCAATCAGGTGTCCATTTGTCCCTCACCCAGTGTCTACTGGGGGTCATGCCCCAGAGACCAACCAGCCTTGGTGTCCTTCTCTGCTGACAGAACCTTAACCTAAGAATCTAGGGCCATAACATATAGTTTCAAAATACACCCGCGGTGTGCTCGAAGAAGGCAGGACAGAGGCATCTCAAGAATGGAGATGCCCGATGGCTCTAGGAGGACCCGCAGACCTCCCCTTACCCGGGGCTGTGCTTCCAGAATGAAATTCTGTGCCTTGATTGACTGAATCTGGGCCAAACCTTTCCAGTATTATCTGTCTTTGCTCCTCCCGCAAACTGTGCTCACATCTTCCTTCTCCTTACCTTCCACCTCTAGCTGTGCTCTCAAACAAGGAGGCAACACTTCATTCCTCTCAGATACCATCAAGTGACTTAACCTGCCACCTTTCCCTGGCGAACTACTCTTTTCATGGGATGATAAAGAAGAAACTCTACTGCTAAATAAAGGAAACTTCAAAGTTGAGGATGAAAAGCCAGAGACGAGCGGTCTGTGCTTGGTACACAGGGTAGGGTGACGCGTGTATATTGTCACCTTCTCATGTGCCCCACTCCCTACGCCCACCGAAAGGTTGTTGAGACCATTCTCTTAGTTTCTCTCTTCCTAACCACAGTTTACTGGTAAGGGACATAAAAAGTACAAATTTGATGGATTTTTAAGACTGCATGTTCATGGGAGATCCCCTAGAAAATGTAAAGTGCATAATTACAACTTTAATTATCTTTCCTATCACACATACAGGTCTTTTTTTCCACCACTTCTGCTTGAAGTATTTTGTTTTCATGTATTTTGTTGAGCAAGGTAATTAACCTCTTTGTGTCTCAGGTATTTCATCTCTAAACTGGTGATACAGTTTTACAGCACACCATGACAAAAGCATTCAGAGATCCCCACACAAAAAGGTGACATATGAGAAGGAAGCAGCAAGAGAAGTCAATCTTGGCACATTGTGTTCAAAAACCACTTAACAGCTCGCTCTCTACTTTATTTGGAGCAGAGCACAGTATGAATTAAGTTTCACTGTAATTATGTCCTGGAAGCAAATATGATTTTCAATGAAGAGGTTTTACCGACTCTAATTAAAGGGATGTTACAGTGTATTGTCTCAGCTTGTGTGATGTCTGGAAGGGATCTTACCAATCATTGCCTCAATGCCCTTGTTTTATAGACGTGCAGTACCCAGAGAGGCTAAGGGACTTGCCTTGGCCACCCAGCTGGTTGAACATGGCCGGCCCCTACGTTTCATATTCTGGGCTCTCGGTGTAGCGCTTTTTAATGGACAGCTGTTACACTAGACTCAGGTGGATACTATATATTCCTTCCTACTGCATGGATCTCTTCTGCATTTATTAATGAATTACAGGCCAGAAGAACCAAAGCTCTGGTGAATTCTCATATCTTATTTTTTCACCCAGAATATCCTAGAAACTGTCAGAGGCACCAGGAATAACTCAGAAGCAGCTGTCAGCTCCCTGCAGCAGCAAAGTTCACATGTTGATTCGCCCTCGAAACAGGAACGTGTGTGATGAGTTTGGATGGGAGGTGATGCTCACGGCACCCCCGGTTTTGTATAATTAGATCTAGGAAGGAACTCTAAGAAAGATGGTTGTATCTTTTAGATGCGCAAAGTTTGAAAGCTAAGTAGGCCGGGGAAGTTCTACTGTGACAAGAGCATGCATTGCAAAGATTTCTTCACTGGAGATGTGCTCTGCAGACAGCAAGTCCTGGGTGATGTGGGCTTCTAGAGAAAGGTAATGCCCTGTCCTTATCTGACGGGGGAGACCCAAAGGTTGCTCTGAAGGCTTTGAGTCAATAAAATTAACTACAATGATATCTTCTGTTTCTAACGCATTTTGATTTCTCAAAGCACTTTCACAGCTTTTTGATACTCTTGATATTTTATTTTCACAAACTCCCTTAGATGCAAAAAGGGTAGAAATGAAGACTTTTGGGTTACAAGTGACAAAACAGAGGCAGTTACTTCTTTCTTGAAGTCCATCTTTAAAATGGGCCAGTACATCATGCTAGCTTGAGGGAATTTGCTAAGTGCCTTTTTGGTAATTTATTAACGGCATCAGTGAAGGGTGGTAAGTTTGTCATGAACTGGACTCAAATGTTAGAGCATTTCACTATATATCATGTGTGGCTATAAACAAGTGAAGTTTTATATGATATATGACTGTTCAAAGAGAAGTCACCCTGAGTTTACCTATTCCATCTCTACTGTCACCGCTTACAATGTTCTCTCTCCTCTTCTGCAACTGCCTTCTGAGGCAATTTCTAGACAAGAAAGTCAAGCTCATTTATTCCTAGTCACTTCTTATTTTATCTACAAAAAGAGTTATCAGTTGGATGTTTAAATTCTCATCTGTATGTGTTTTTAAAGGACACAACTTCATAGTTACATTTGTATCAGGAACCAACATCGTTTATGTTCCGTGTACCTAAAATGACTAAATTTTGGAGGATGGTAGAGGACTAGTTTAAGAATTTTCACTCCAGAGTTGAAATCAGAAGGTCCCTAATGAATTGTTGAGATAGGATTGTAAGGCACATAACCACTGAGTATGACTTGGATAGAAATGAAGGCTGCAGTTACAAATTGCGCATGTGTTTGGCATGGAGCTAAATTCTTATAACCAGTTTGCATTAAAATAAAAAATTTTAAGGGTGAACATGGCAAGGGTTGGCAAAACTTTTTCTTTAAAGGGCCAGATAGTAAATATTTTAGGCTTTGTGGGTGGTATGGCCTCTGTGACAACTATTCAACTCTGCTGTTTAGCAAGAAGGCAGCAGTAGATAATATGTAAGTGAATGCACGTGGCTGTGTTCCAATAAAACTTTATTGATGAAAACAGGCAGCCGGCCAGATTTGGCTCGTAAGCTGACCCTCAGTTACGGTCTTTCACACTGAGGTGAATATGGATGTTATCCTCAGATATCAAGATTTATAAATGAATAGGAATGGATTTTATCCTCTTTGGGGAAACAAAGAAGTAGGTGCAAAAACAGTATTGGCCTCATTTTTTCTCAACCATTTTTATCTAAAGCATTGTCAATCCCCAATATTACTTAGTGTTAGAAAATCAGGAAAACTGAAGCTTTAACTCAGAATAATCTGAATTAATTCACTTTTTAAAAATAGCTTTTCTTTTTTTTTAAATCACACAAATGTGCACTAAAATGATTAATGATAAAAATACAGATAAGCTCAAAGAACATGACAATAACTTTTGACATTTTGGGTTTTATCTTTCATCATCAGTCATCAGGAAAACGCACATTAAAACCACAATGAGCTAGCACTTCGTACCCAGGAGGATCTCTGAAATTAAAAGACTGAAATATCAAGGTATGGCAAGGATGTACAACCGGAATTCCCATACACCGCTGATGCAGGTAAAAATGGCAGGTAGGACAACCAGTTGCAAAACAGACTGCTTTTAATAAAATTAAACACGTGTCCCTGTGATTAATTTCACTCTTAGGTCTATACCCAGGAGAAATAAGTGGCCATGCCTCCCACAAAGCCTGTACAGGATATTCATGGCAATGTTATTCATAATAGCTTTAACCTGGAAACAACCCAAATGTTCATTAATGTGAGAACAGCTTATCTATAAAATAGAATACTACTCAGCAACAGAAGGAGCAAACAACCAATACATGCTTCAAGATGGAAAATCCTACAGACATAATGATGAATGAAAGAAGTTAGACACAAAAGAGCACGGACTGCGTTTCTATGTATATGAACCTCAACAAGCAAAACTAACCTATGGTGATAGGCAATGGAAGCGTTTACCTTAATTATAACTACCACCCACATCACGATACAAAATGTTCCAACCCCAGAAAGCTCCCACATGCTTCTTTCTAATATCTTGACTCAGGAGGTGGTTTTAAAGGATGTACATATTTATGAAAACTTACTAAACAGTACACTTAAGGTCCATGCCATTAAGATACGTAAGTTATACTTGCCAAAGAGAAAAATGTTCTAAAATAAAAAGTTGATTTCTACCTTAAAAGGGAAAATCAAACAGAAACAGACAATACCCATAAAGGCATTATTTCAAGGAGAGCCCTTTTAAATTCTAGGATTGGAAATGGAATGAAGAGGAGAGTTGATTCTTGTTTTGAGGAAACCATGTCTATTCTACTCTATCCATTTCATGCCCATCGTTATTTTGGGGTGGTCTTAGGTCATAAGGATTACCTTGCTTTCCTATGCCTTTTTATTTCAATTTGGAATACAGATGACATTTAATAAGTACCTGGAGGGATGTCCTGAGGAAGAGAAACAAAAAATGTCAAGGACATCCTAAATGATGTCTCCCAGTACTCACTACATAAAGACCTATGGGAAACATTCATTTCAAACATCAGTTTCTAGAAAATCTGCGATTCTTCCAAATAACAAGGTTGTTTTCCTCTTGTGGACATGAAGTATCTTGTCACTGATCTTGTCCCCTTTAAGTTCTGACTACCAGAAACAATTTTTACTAAGTAAAAGCCCTCATCTAGCACATACACAGCCTAGAATACGAATCTGACTCCAAGGTTTATTTTTGTATTTTCCCTTACATCAATTAACCTGACATTTTAAAATCATCTGGTTTTTAACATTGAGATGCAATTCAAATGTTATAAATTCACCCTTTTAAAAAGTGTTCTTCAATAGTTTTTAATATATTCAAAAACTGTGAAACAGTCACCACCATTTAAGTCCAGAATATTTCATCACCCCCGCAAAAGGAACTCATTACAGCCCTCCCCACACCCCACTCCTTGACAACTTCTGGCAACTCCTAATTTATTTTGTGTTTCTATGGATTTGTCCTTTCTGAACATTTCATATAGATGAACTCATAGACTATGGGGCCGTTTGTGTCTGGCTTCTTTCAGTTAGCATAATACTTGCAAGGGTCATCCATGTTGTACCATATATCAATATCTCATTCCTTTTTATGGATGAAAAATATTCTATGGTACGGATCTATCACATTTTATTTGCCTATTAATCAATTAATGGATATTTGGGTGTTTCAACTTTCTGCTATTATGAATAATGCTGCTATGAGCATTTCTGTCAAGTTTCTGTGTGGACACATGTTTTTATTTCTCTCGGGTATATACTTAGGAGTAAAATGAATGGGTCCCATAATGACTCTCTGTTTAAGTTCTTGAGGAACTGCCAAACTATTTTACATAGTGGCAAAGTACCATTTATGATCCCGCTAGCACTGTGTGAGTGTCCAAATTGCTGTACATCTTTCTAACATTAGTTATTGCTCGTCTTTTTTTATTACAGCCATCCTAATGGGTGTGAAGTGGTATCTCATCATAGTTTTGACTTGCATTTCCATGATGACTAAAGATGTTGAGCACCTTTTCATGTGTTTGTTAGTTATTTGTATATTTTCTTTGGTAGAATATCTACTTAAATTCACTGGCCATTTTTAAATTGAGCTATTTGTCTTTTTGCTGCTGGGTTGCCATTTTTTTCACAATACTTTTGTAAGCCTCATTGTATTCATTGAAGACAGCATCAAGAGATAAATATATCCATAGAAAAAGGGTGAGGGTTTGCTAATATTTGCTTTTGCAGAGATAAGCAACTCCATTAGTCTGGATACTTTAAAAGTGATACTACATATTCTAAATCAGTTCGTTAAAACACCATCTCATGAATCACAAAAGTTGTATGTTTTTATGTATAAATTTCAAATGCTGAATTGCTCATACTCTGCAAACTGGCATTAGGAGAGAATTTGCCATTTTTACTGGTTTCTTTTCTGCCATTAATATATATTAAACACTTAAAAAAATAAAATAAAAAGGACAAGGAGGCTGGGCACAGTGGCTCACATCTGTAATCCCAACACTGGGAGGCCGAGGTGGGTGGATCACCCAAGGCCAGAAGTTTGAGGCCAGCCTGGCCAACACGGCAAAACCCTATCTCTACTACAAATACAAAAATTAGTTGGCCATGGTTGTGCATGCCTGTAATCCCAGCTACTTGGGTGGGTAAGGCACGAGAATTGCTTGAACCCAGGAGGCAGAGGTTGTAGTGAGCCAAGATTGCACCACTGCACTCCAGCCTGGGTGACAGAGCGTTACTCTGTCTCAAAAAAAAAAAAAAACGGACAAGGAAATAAAGACGGAGTTTTGATAAATTTAGTACTCACAAAGAAATTACTCTGATGGTTTTTTTTCTTTTTTTTTTTACACTAGGTCATTTGTTCTACCAGCCAAAAGTTTTTGTCAATTTCCCTAAGCCAGTCTCAATTTGATTACGTATTCATTCGAAGTCCCAGTTGCCTTTAATGAATGAATCAAAATACAAAGCACCTTGCTTTTTTTAATTATGAAAAAAATAATTAGCTAATTATTAAACTGGAATCCATGTAAGTTCATAAGTCACATTTTGAATACTATATTTCTGAGAGAAACGTACTGCCATTACTGATAATTTAACATTTAGAAATAATTTTCACATTATCTTTTTTAGCTGTGTATTATCTGATGGTTAAAATAATTTTTCAAATATAACAGGCTGTAAACAAGTCCATGGACTGTTAACTTGCATTGCATAGCCCTAAAAGAAAAAGCTAGTTAGGTGGGTTGATGCAATTCGGGTATTAGATAACCATACTCAGAACTAGGAGTAGATCAAGGGTCATAGTACATTTCTGGTGCTCCTTACGCATTCAAAGCTGAAGTGGAAAGGGTCTCAAACCAGAGGAAAAGGCAAAATGTCAAGATGTTAAAACACTGCCTGAAGAAATTTTAAAGAATTAACAGGAAGGAAGATTCTTCTAATGAGAGGTATTACTCTTCTTGGTGATAACACAGTTTCTCTATGCACAGGAAGAAATGGTCATTCCGCTACTCCACATTTTAATCTTTTTCGACTCAGGTATATAATACATAAATAGTTTTGTATGTACAGATCAGATCAAAGTTTAGGATGTCCAGCACCCCACAGGGATTCCATGTGTCTATTTTGAGTATCTCCTTTCTGAGGGTAATTGCCATTCTCATCTTTATCATATAGACAAGTTTTGTTCATTTTACATCTTTAAACAAATGGAATAATACAGCATGTTTCTTGTCTCTTATTCTAAGTTCTTTGACTCAATATTATGTGAGTTCATCTATGCTGCTAGTTTTTTTACTATGCCTATTCCATTATTTGACTATGTCACAATTTATTTACACATTCTACTGTTGACAGACATATGAGTTTTTTTTTTTTTTT
>NW_016107666.1:906100-953138 GCF_001604975.1 Cebus imitator
GGTTTGGGCTATTATCAATAAATCTGCTGTGAACATTCTTATATGTGTCTTTGGGTGGACCCAGACTCTCATTTCTTTTGAGCGTGTTCCTAGGAATATAATTACTCAGTCATATTGGTATGTTTAGCTTTAGGAGATACTGCCAAATAGTGTTCCAAACTTTGGCTCGATTTATACTTCGACAAGCCACGCATGAGAGTTCCAGTTGCTTCTCATCTCACGAACACTTGCTGTAGTCAGTCCTTTCAGTGTCAGCCATGCTGGTGGAGTAAAGCAGCACACTTCAATCTGATGGATGCGATTCTCTTTTTAAGAAATACAATGTCACACAGAAAGCAGTATTTGTAAAATCAAAATGGGGCTGTGCACTCCATAGACCTGGGCACCATTATTATCCTGAGGAATGCAGGGAAGGCCATTCCAAGAAAAGCCCCGATGTCTTTCTTCCTGAAATAACTCACTTACTGCATCCATTAGAGTGAGGTAGGAGTACTTTCTGAGACCTCGTATTTTCAGATTTCTGAGAGTGAAAGTCCAAGGGTATCACAGCAAAGTTTCCATTCAGTTTAAATCTGTTCAAGTGTTTTGTCTGGGCACTCTCAGGACATAAAGTGGGACTTCTTTACTCATTATCTTTCACTTGATTCTCTTCCTGTTGTCATTCAATCCCTTGAGTCCGCAGAGTTTACTAGAATCATCTTTGATCTTGCCCTTTGGAAGGGCCATATCATGACTGGCTCCTGAATGGGTCCATTTTGAAACACCAGTGAAGTTCCTTAGCTTTAAGATTTAAACAATGTTACAAAACCAAAATATTGCATAGAAGTCAGACCAACTGATGTTATAACCCCCTTTACCCCAAAAAACAACAAGCAAAGAAAAATGGAGGATTTGCATTTTCCAACATCAATAAAATATTTTTGTCCTAAAATCATTTTGAAAATGAAACCAGCAGGGCATTTTTTTTTAATCATGGAGGTATTTTACACTTCGTACAATGAAGCGTCGAAACAATCAAGTATGTATCTGGGACAAAAACATTCCTTCTCTTGAGAAAACAGGGTGTTTGCTTTGCCTGTTCCTCATACTAAAAGATGCCTGTCTTCATTAATTTAGTTCATTAGATTAACAAAGCTCAACTCTTTGTTTTCCAGCTGTAAAGGGAGAAGGATGAAAGAAATAACCTACCCATACGAGGTAATATTTTTGTGGTTGCAGAAGAAGAGGTAGGGTTGAAGTGCTTGATTCCACCCCCGGAGGAGGAAATTCCAGACTGTACTCTATGCAAGGAATTACTGAGCGATTTAGGTAGCCTCCCTCCTGAGAACTGCTGTCACTGGGAGAAGGTGCCTAAAGGACACAGGGACTACAGGAGAATTTCGGGTTGCTATTTTTAGGGAGACATTTGTTTCCAAACAAAGGGCTCTTGGCCAGCTACTTTAGAAGCACTTGCATATTTACTCAGCCAACTCTCTGGGCTGGAGATTGTCTTTGGGTACTGAGGTTTTATCAATGTCTATTTAAAGCAGAATAAAAAATAGCCCAAGATGAAAACATACAATACTTCCAGCTGAGAATGGAAGGTACTTCCTTTTTCTTACAAGGTTGCTATCTGGTTTTTCCCTCTCTCCCTTCCTCTCCCCCTTTGTGAAATTGCTACCTGTTTTAAAATCTGTAGTGTGTCTTGGTTTAATAGGTGCCATTTTCCCTTTTAGTGGTATGTAAAATAATAGTGCACCTTAACAAATGATCGATTTGATAAAATATTTGTGTGCCTGCATACAGTTTTGAGAGAAAGTAAATCTCTGTGAGGACCTGTTTACAAGCTTCATCTGTTTACATCCACCACGGAACAAACAGCATTGGGATGTCATGTCATGAAAGGGTAACATGCTATCATTCATACACTGCAAAGTGCGAAAGGAGGCAGAACCGGAAAGGTAAAAATGGTCTCATGCTAGCAATAAGACCTAAAGTTTTCTTGGGCTTGTATTTCACTTTAAGTCCACGTGTTCAAACCTCTTAACTCTTGGAAAGATCAGACAGAAGTTCCTGATTCAGAATCTCCAGTCCTTAAGTACTTTTTGCTTTTAATTCATTCCGGAAGTATATAAGTACAAGGCACTGGACTCACAATTGAAGACTCAAAAACCAAACTCCTTACTTCTCCTTGAAGCACCTCCAGCCAGAGAGGGACGTCCTGTGCCATGGGTTTTCCTTCTCTCAACACATAGACACACACACACACACACATAGACACACACACACACACACAGACACACACACACACAGACACCAAAATCTCCTGGACCCCCGCAAGGAAGTTTGACTCTGAGAGTCTTCTCAATAGAGTTACCACTAACATGTCACAGAATGGAGAGGCGAGAGTGACCCACACACACCCCTTGCTAGGGGTGTTAGAAAAGTGTGTCGTGTGTATGTGCGCATGCCTGTGCATTTAGGAAAAAGATGGCTTCAAGGAGGAGTGGGAGGGAAAGGCGTTGCAGGCAGAGAGAACAGCAGGCACACCCTGAGGATGCTGTGTCATAAGAGAGGACACTGAGTGGCTAACGATGGCTGGCGCATGGCACAACTGGGGGCGCGTGACAAGAGATCAGAGTTGGGCAGGCTGGGACAGCTGTGCAGGGCTCTCTGCCCATGCTGACACATTTGGACTTTTGGGGTTGATTTTGTAATTGATGAAGGGCCATGAATTCAACATTGGATCACCCGCTTAGAGCTGAAACTGTGCTTCTGATCCCATCTACCCATCACCTTGCTTGTGGGGGTAGATTTGAGCCCTAAGGACACGTGCTTCTTGTTTTGAGTAAACGGACCACTGGGCCGGAAGGAGCATTAGCTGTTCTGTCCAGTCACTAAGGACCACTGATGAGCGAATGCACTATTCTTTAGAAGCCAGGATGGCTGGGTATCATTGCGGGAGGAATAGCAACAGAAGCTAACGCTTAGCTAGGTACTCCTTTTAGCCCCTGCCATAGAGTAATTCATTTCCTTCTCACCAGAGCTGCACGAAGTAGGTACAATCACTCTTTTCATGTTACAGACAAGAAGCCAGGTGCACACAGATGTTAGGTGACCTGCTCAAGATCACACAGAGCTAAGCAAGTGGTGGGCTGAGGTGTGAATCTGACTGCCTGTTAAGTCCATGCTTTAAGCCACATAATGCCTTGCCATTTTTTGGGAAGGCGGTAAATGGTGCAACTTGTGAGTCTCCCATGCCTCTCGTGATCCCTCCATCAGCTTCCCTGGATGCTTAAAATTCACTGTGACAGATCCGCCCATTCACTGACCCTTTGATTTATTAGGAAAGGTCTAAACCTTGAGGGTCCAAGAAAAGCGAGACTCCCTGTCCGATCCTTGAGCTGTGGACAGTTCAGGATGTGAGGAAGGGTTGGGGCGGGCAGCAAAGCAGGATGTGTCAGTGGGATCTGAACGTAACTGAAGCACTTCGGAGGCTCTGAGAGGGCCGAGGCCACAGCTGCAGACTCTGCTTCTAATCCTAAGATATAAGAACATATAAAACCAGTGTTTCTCAAATTTCCGTCCTTTGAAGCACTGCCTTCACAATTTTGTACATATTCACAGGCCGCTATATACTTAGGATTTCCGTCTCAATTGATTTTTTTCTTAAATAAACTTTAGAGGAAATTTTTGTATTACTACTATAGATGGGAAAGTCGTGTCATTTGCCATAAATAGAAAGGTAGGGTAAAAGATAAACAGGGTTTTCAGGTCAACTGCCTGTGTTTGTAAAGTTTTAGGGGAACAAAGCCCTCCACGCTCAATTGTGAAGCTATGTAGAGTTGGGTAGTTGCAAAAAACACCAAATGCTCTGCAGACGCCAAATATGTAAGGCCTGGCCATTTAAAAAAATTTGCAGACTTCTGAAGTAAATATAATTCAGTCCCACCTAGGTACTGTTGCTATCCTCTATTAAAAAGAGAGATTAGCAGAGATTCTAGAAGTATTAATTAAGGATGTACAGGCATCAAACTGAGATTTTTCTCATTGACAATAAAAAGACAATATTGAAAAGGAAATAACTTTATCATCAGATGATTTGATACTTCCTCATGCCAAGTTCATTCCCTAAAATTACATTTCATATCACGGCATGCAGTTTATACTTAGGGAAATACTGCATTAAACTAGGATATATATCAAATCAAACCACATATATAATTAGAGGTTTTTTTTTTTTTTCCCGACAGGGTCTTTCTGTGTTGCCTAGGCTGGAGTGCAGTGTGTCAATCTCAGCTCACTGCAGCCTCCCACCTCCCGGGTTCATGCAATTCTCGTGCCTCAGTCTCCAGAGGAGCTGGGATTACACAGGTGCACCACCAGGCCCAGCTAATTTTTTTTTTTTTTTTGGTAGAGATAGAGTTTCACTGTGTTGACCAGGCTGGTCTCAAACTCCTGACCTCAAGTGATCCACCCACCTCAGCCTCCCAAAGTGCTGGGATTACAGGTGTGAGCCACCACACCCAGTCGGTCATTACAGAATATTTGATCTGGGAGCAAATATGGGTAAAGACACTGAAAACTGTGTGGCCATAAATGTATGCAAGAACTTCACTGTTTAGAGAGCAAAGTGTAGCGGAAATGATGCTGGGAATTAGAATTCAGACCCATGGGAGTAAACCAGCTGTGTGACCTTAGGCAGGTCTCTTGCTCACTCTGTCTCAGGAAACTGTGAATCAGATATGTTCCTGTCCTCCCTGCTGCACGGGACAGCCTGAAGTCTTGGAGCTGTTGCCATTGGTAAAGCCCCTTGTGACCGTGAACTACCAGAGCACCACAGGTGTCCTCCCCAGCTTTCCTCTAGGGGGCTAAAAGCAAAAGCAGTCTTGATGAGGAGGCCACAGGGCAGACAGGAGTTGGTTGGGAGAAGGGACGTGATGGATCTGGAGGAAGGCAGGCCACAGAGTCCCAAATAAGGCAGAGGAGAGATGGAAGGTGCCACATGAACAAAGAAAGGCAGCTGATGGAGGGAGCGGGAGGGGAAACTCTGCCTCTGTGGCGATTTAGTTTGGGCTCAGCATTGCTGGAAGACCCTGATGGCCTCACCTTGAGCTGACTGAGGCAGGAAGGAGGCCAGGCGTCCTTTTGAACACCCCAGTTCAGTTTTCTCCATGGAGTTGGGTTCCAGGATACTAGGATACCCTCTCATTCTCTGATTACACATGTCTCGGCATCTCTGGGCAAATGAGCCATCTGCCTCCCGGTTTCAGTAGCCAAGAGAGGTGGATATTTATTTTAGAAACCATGCATGCAAGCTTTATTTTTAAGGCTGTGACATAATATTTGGAACTTTGTTTCTACGCTGTGGTTTCTAAACAATTCAAAATGAATAGAGCCTCTGCTTTTAACTTTTCTCCTGAAGTATAATCAAGGCTGTAGTTATAATAAAACACAGCTGTGGCAGCAAGTAACAGTGGCATCAAACTGTGTCACCACCAGAAGCAGCAGCAGAGAGAACCACTCTCGTTCAGCACCTACTGTGTGCCAAGCACAGTGCTAAACGCGTTACCCTCATGAGGGCCAATCCACAAAACAATTCCACAATGTTACCGTGATCATCTCCACGCAATGGGTTAGTTCATTCAACGTGAAGCAAAATTTTGCGATGGGCCCATGTTGAGACAGCTAGAGGCGAGGGCTGCATTTGAACCCAGCTCAGACTAACTTCAGAGCCCTTTGTTCTTCCCCCTGTGCTGTTCTGTTGTGTAATGGAAATTTCTCATTTTTCTAAGGTGAGAATGTACTGAGTGTCCCCTCTCCAGGAGACAGGCAGCAGGGAGAAATGTGTTGGTAAAGCTGAAGGAATTTTAATACTTCCTTTACAGTCTGAGTGTTAACGGGCTTTGAGTTCCACAGTGGCACTGACATCACCAGGCTGCTGGTACCCAAACCGAAGTTATTTTTTAAATCTCCGAAACAGATGTAGGCACAATCATATTCGGCAACTAGAAAGGGGCAGATTTTTATTTTCTAGTTTCTAAAACGTTTTTAGATATAAAAGTAGGGAGTTTCCAGTCTTTCGCTGACTTTTCGGGAGCTCTTTAGGGATTTGTGTGCCACAGAGTAAAGGGTAAGAAGAGAAGGTGGGGGTGAACGGGAGTCTCTGGTGAGCAGAACAAAATGATCACAGTGAACCTTGGAAGCGTAGTAACAGGCTGGGATCTAACACAGGAACAAATGAAGAAATAAACTAAAATTAGAAAGACATTCAGTGCCCTGATGATGATTTTTATGTAATTTCCCAACTACACAGGGCAACCTGTAATATGAATTTCCCTGTTATTAAGCCAGTAAAATCCAGCAGTAGAACCAATGAGCACATCAATATAATTTGTACACCAGCAAAGGTGATTCTAACTGAGGTTAAGTGCCTTTAGTCCAAAAGGTTTGTTTTAATCTAAGTTTAACAGTAAAGGGGAAATGAGAGAAACACCGAACAACAGAATTCTCCCACAGAAGTATCTAAGTGTCTGTACAAAGCACATCTATTCCATCCAATCGACCCATGGGGACGTTCATGTCTAAAGTATAAATTGGAATTTAGAGACTTCATGAAAAGCTGTTTTTAAGCTCAATATGTCCCAAATGAGAAGGTGTCAATGAGTGCTTAGGGACTCTTAAATTCAGAGATTATTCAATTGCTCTATTCTACAAATACACTTATGAAACTGTCATAGGAAAAAAATGCTGTGAAATAAATGTTAAAAAGCCTTCTCAAACAAAATCAAAGACATGTTTTGCCCATCACTCAAGGGCATAGGCACATATAAACATAACCTCAAAAAGCAATACAAAGAGGCTCCCTGTATGAATTAATGGCCAGTGGTTTTCAGAAACAGAAGAACTAGACGGAGGGCATGGCAGCCACAGTACCTTCCAAGGTGTTTTTGTTGGAAGTTTTTGGAGGAGGCCAGTGACCCATGGGAACGAACCTAACCAAACCTTAGGGGCATCCAGGGTATAAACTATTGTACCTTCCTCGCAGCACCCAAGTTGTAATTCTGGCCCAATTCTTCTCTTCCATTTTCCTTTTGGCATCCTAACCCAACTGTCTCCCCTATTCCTGGACCCCCTTCTTTGTTGGCCAAGGTTTGGCAAAGGCAGGGTCCAAACCCAACCCATGTCCGTCTTGGCTTCTCCCTCCTAACTGGGCTTCTGCTGCCATGCACAATTACCCAAGACACCTGCTCAGCTCAACCTTTTTCACTGGCAAAAGCCCTAGAAGATCTAATGTCTTCCAGGGGAGGGAACTGCGAAGAGGAAGCAGCTTATGGAAACTCTGCTGTCTAAACAGGATTAAAAACATCAATTCACATGTCACGCCTGGGCTGTTAGTCAATACCAATGTTCCTCTTATCGAGGTAGAAAACCCAACATCAAAGAAGTTGAATAACTTGTTCTGGGCCCCTAGCAGATAAATGAATGACTGCGATTTGAATACACACCCAGGGCTGTTTTGCCTCTGACAACTTTGCAGAAAGTAAAGCCAGGGAGAAGCTGGGTTCAACTGTCTTTAAAACTGGTCACATTTGACCACTTGATCAATCTAACATCATTGAGCAAGGCTTCATGCTAAGTTTGGGGGCTACAAGGTGAGAAAGATATGACGCATGCCTTTTAGGAGTTTATAATCAAGCCAGGGAGACTCACTGGTGTGTGAAGAATCATACTACCTATATAATATAATAAGTTTGCAGTTCATGGAGCTTTGTGCAAAGCACTGTGAGAACATGGGGTTGGGGAGGGAAGAATGAATAACTCTGCCTAGAGTGTGAAATGAGGCGTAGGGGAGGCTTCAAAGAGGAAATGACATTTCATCAGGCTCCTGGGGTCCAACTGAAGAAAAAGGAGATGAATCCTCAGAAAAATGGAGCTGTAGGGCTTGCCAGTCAGCATGGGGTAGTGTGGCTGGAAGCTGGGTATGTCTACTGGTGGGAAATAAGCGTGGGATGGGATCACAGAGCAGCCTGAAGTGGCATCCTTGGCCACTGGACGAGCCACATAGAGCAGACATTGGCAAACCATGGCCTGTGGGCCAAACGTGGCCCTTCACCTGCTTTTGTAAGTAAAGATTTGCTGGAACATAACCACACTTGCTTGTTTCTATTTTCCATGGCTACTTTTGTCCTATGATGGCAGAGTTAAGTAATAAAGACTGGGATCTCAAGGTGCACAAACCAACAAATATCTTCTTTCTTCTGAGACAGGGTCTTGCTCTGTTGCCCAGGCAGGAGTGGCAGAAGCATGAAATTGGCTCACTGCAGCCTCAACCTCCTGGGCTCAAGTGATCCTCCTGCTTCAGCCTCCCGAGTAGCTGAGTAGCTGGGACCACAGGCCCGCACCATCACTCTCAGCTAATTTTTAAAAAATTTTTGTAGAGTTAGGGTCTTGCTATGCTGCCCAGGCAGGTTTCAAAAGATCCTCCCATCTCCTTCTCCCAAATTGCTGTGATTGCAAGTGTGAGCTACTGCACAAGGCCTCAAAAATATTTTCTAAAATTTCAAACATGTTTTTAAAAAGAGACAGTTGTTTTTAAAAAGAGTTTGCTGACTCCTGACTTAAAGATCTGAACTATTCATTTGAATTTCTGTAACTGACTCAAATGCATCTGATCAGGCTTTCTAGGGCTTTACTCCCACGGTTTCTAAACAGTAGCATCTGAAACCGTCTTTCCCATCATGGACCATTAGCTGTTATCTCTATCATAAGCTTGTCTGGGCATTTATAATCCAAATGTTATGCCTGCATTTATTGTTTCTCCTTTTCATTAATTGTTTATATTTTGGGGCTTTGCCACATGCTGTCCTCTTCTGACATCATAACAAGCCTCCCCACAGCACCAGCAAAAGCTCATCACTCAACTTTGAGTCAGTTTGCTTCCTTTGCCCTCTTCCTCAATTCTTCATAAATTTTTGTACCACTTTTAGAATGCTGCTGAAAATTGATTTTTTTCACTTGCTATTACCACGTTCAAATTCTATGCTCTGACAGATAGCTATTTCTCTGCAAAAAGGCTTCCCTAGTTCTATAAAGCCCTTGGAAAATACAAGGTATACCCACCAGCATTTACAAAACAGAAAAAAATGAAGAAGTAAGTTTGATGTTCTGGTAGGCCACGTTAAAGGATTTCTTTTACTTGTAAATCCCCTTACACGTGTAAAATCAAATTTGATCTATAAAAATTAAATTGCACATGATTTTCTAGGGGATACATCTCTAATACAGAGCAAGGAGTATGGTTATTGTTTTATTAACCACTGGCAATAAAATGGAGTGGAAAAAGGAACTCGGAGTTTTAAACACTGCTTTCTATGGCATGTAGTATACATTTCAGTTTCAATATGACTTTCTCATTAAACTGCCTGGCTCCAAATCTCAGCACTGCCCCTTACTAACTGTGTTACCTTGAGTAAAGTAATGTCTCTTTGTCTCAGCTTCCACATCTGCCAAAAAAAAGGTGGGACTTGGGAGGGAGGAATTGTAACTAACCTCTCTCACAGGGTTGTTACGAGGATCAATGGGATAAAGCATTAAATGTGGTTAATGTAGGCTGGGTGCGGTGGCTCACGCCTGTAATCTCAGCACGTTGGGAGGCTGAGGTGGGTGGATCATTTGAGATCAGGAGTTCGAGACCAGTCTGGCCAGCATGATGAAACTTCGTCTCTACTAAAAATACAAAAAATTAGCTGGGCGTGGTGGCAGGTGCCTATAATCCCAGCTACTCAGGAGGCTGAGGCAGGAGAATCACTTGAACCCAGGAAGTGGAGGTTGCAGGGAGCCAAGATCACACCAGTGCACTCCAGCCTGGGTGACCAAAAAAAAAAAAAAAAAAAAAAAAAAAAAAAAAAAAAAAACAAAAAACAAAACAAAACAAAACAAAACAAAAAAACAACAAAAAAAAAACCCAGTGGTTAATGTAGTACCTGGCACATAGAAAATACCCTGTCTACTTAGCTATTACTATAATATGATTCTTAAATTTTCTCAATTTTATACTTTTCTCCCACAGCATAAAGAGTGCCTTGGGTACAGCACTGTGGGACCTGACAAATCAAGGGGGACATGGGGTCGTTTTGGCCTCCTTTTCTGATTCCCCTCTGAGGAACATTTCTTCTACACTCCCCACCCATGTGGTTTGGATAGAGTCAACCTCAATCCTGGGCTGTAGATATTGATAGGTAATCCAATCCTGGCTAATCACAATATTCTGTCCTCCACCCAAAGCAACGCCCTGCCCAAAGCAATGGCATTCACAGAGGGGCACGTGACCCAAGTTAGGCCAATGAGAATCTGTCCCTAGGCTCTGATGGAACAATCGCGATCTGAGAGTCTCTCTCTTTGCTGGGTCAATAGCTTATCAGCCTGGAGCTGTTGGTGCCCTTCTTTGTTAGACAGGGGGAAAATCTTCCGAAAACGAAGCCAGCATGGCAAAATCAGCTGTGAGAGACAGAGAAACAATGCCCCGAAAACAAACACGTGCTCTTGGTTCCAGCACGTTACTCTGGACTTTTCAGTGACATGCGCAGATTTTTGTAGCTTAAGCCAGTTTGAACTGGGTTTTCTGTCACTCTCATCTAAAGGATTCTGACACATACCGATGAACTGACATGTCCTATGGCTAGAATGGAATGTGAATCTCGCTAATCTTGCTACTGCAGGGAAGTGGCCGACCTCAGTGCAGTCTCGGTTATGTCTTCAGCCAGTTGGGACTGCTGGGAAAACTGTTTCATCTTTCTGAGCCCTAGTATACTTGTATGTCAAATGAGAGAGGTGAGTGAAAATCAATCTCTAAGATCCCTTTTCACTTCTAACTTTCTACGAGTATCTATTATTCTTGGGTTCATTTCAGGTGCATATACTGTGGTATAATTGGTTACTGATTCTCATATTTGCCTGCTTCCTTCTGTTTCCACTTTAAAAATACCCTATTAGATGCTCAATCTGTATATTTCAAGTGTTTATTTCTTTCCCTTCAATTTCCTTCTAACAAATATATATTTATTTTTGTGTACTTGGACATAATGATCCCATTTTCTTCCCATTTCTATATTTTTAAATCTAATTAAGGTGATAAGCTCCTTGAGGGCTGATGCTAGAGTTTCCCTGTGTGTGTAAATATTATTTTTTTTAATTGCCAACCAAGCTGCCAGTTTTTACAGAGCAGCAGGATATGGGTTTCAAGTAATGTAAGCAGGAAATGGGTCTCCAGCCCACACAAAATAATGCAAAAGTAGTGATTTTCCCTTAGTCCACATCTGGCTTACTCATTTATAATTTCAGCCTGAACTGAAATTCTCCCACAGAAATGCTGTGTGACACCCATGTCTACAGAGCCTCAGATCAAAACTAGAGCAGTAGGTGACCATCCTGTGAATCTCACACATATAAATAATCTGGCTATTTCAGGTTATCATACTTTTCTCTTCAGTGCTAGGATTTAGAGCCTGAGCCAATTGGATGTAAACTTCATATTGTCAAATGTGTGGATTTCAAGTAACTCAATGGCTCTAAAACTTGGAGGGAGGTAAAGGAACCGAATGAAATGTGGCCAAGTGACCCATCATCTGCAGATAGAACTACTGCCCAGAGGAAAAAGAGTTTCCCAGAAGGAATGGCACATGTAGGATGCTTTCCTGTCTGATGACCCAGTCCAGTCTCCTTCATGAGGACTCTAAATATTAACAAGACCCCCATTGCAAATGCCTTACTGGGTTCCTCTTGGCAAATATAACAAAAGGACTTGGAGGCAGTGGTTTCATAGGGTTGGCCAGTTCAGTAATTCAATGGTGCTATTAAGGGCCTGATTTCTATCTTTCTACTTCTCCATCTCCAGTGGATGTGTTGTCCCACAGCTGACTTCCCTGGGGATTGGAGGATGGCCACCAGGGGCACTTGTGGCTACCTGTGTCCTTGTTCACATGCATGAAGGGAAGGGTACTTTTGTCCTGATATTCTATACGTGAGTCTTGAATTCCCTCTCACTGAACCAGCCTAGGTTACATGTTCACACACGCGGCTCGAACATAAAATATGCTGATGGGCTTTACTTGACTGAGTGGATCCCAGCCTGGAAGTTTTCTCTGAAGCATAGAAACCAAAGGAGTATAAAGGAAAACTAAAATCTGAGTACAGTTAAAAAAAGGTGAAGGGACAGGAGTACAGTTAGGAAATGTATCTGGGTGGGCTAACGAAACATCTGCTACAATCCCTGAGCAAGAGCTCCCAGCTGAGGGCAAGACTCCAAGCTGAGCACCCTCAGAGCAATGCCTCTGGCTGGCTAGAGGGGCTTTCCCTCTTTAGTAAATCTTCACCCAAGGCCATGTTACCCACTTCCAAAATCTACGAGCCCTTGATCTATAATATAATTCTTCCAACTCCATTAGAGGGTCATGGTTGGGGCGCCTGGCTCTTGGTCCCATACTCTTGAAGGGCAGTAGCCATGTCTCAGGTACCTCCAGGGTCTCCACGCAGCACCCAGCCCACTGCTCACGCGTGCAGCATGCCATCAACAAAATCCCCCATGATGGAGTTACAGGAAGAGTAGTAGTCCCCAAGAGCTTCACTGGACACATATCCCCATGACCTCCGTAGGCCTGCTTGAGCCAACCCATTCACCTAATTCATTCATTCATTCTTTTTTTTTTTTTTTTGAGATGGAGTCTTGCTCTTGTCGCCCAGGCAGGAATGCAGTGGTGTGATCTGGGCTCACTGCAACCTCTGGCTCCCAGGTTCAAGCAATCTCCTACCTCAACCTCCTGAGTATCTAGGATTACAGGCACCCACCACCATGCCCAACTAATTTTTGTAGTTTTGGTAGAGACGGGGTTTCAGCATGTTGGCCAGGCTGGTCTTTAGCTCCTGACGTCAAGTGATCCACCCACCTTGGCTTCCCAATGTGCTGGGATTATAGGCGTGAGCCACCATGCCTGGCTTAATACTTTCTTATTCCCTAGATTTGTACACATCCAAGAGAGAAAGGGCAAAATTTGTGGCAGTGTGTATATACTCTGTCTATATGAAAGCCTGTATATTTCAAATTCCCATCATCAGATATTTCTAGACTAGTAGCCAAGTTTTAATGTATTTTAAAAATCTCTTTTCCATTAATAAAAGGTATTATTATTTGGAAAAGACGGCTTGGAGGAGAAAAACTATCAAGTTTGGAAAAATGCCAGTGTCCCGGATTTTGAAATGTTTCTTCCACAAGGTATACAATCCTTCCCTCCTAAAAAATGGCAAATTATGACTACTATTCACACTGATGCCTGTCATTTTATCTTATCTTCACTGATACCGGTGAAGATCCTTACATCCATTGTTAAGATGGGGAAATGGGGTCACCAAGTGACTATGTAATACGCTTGAGTTACTGCTAACGACTCTGGGATCCACAGCGAGTTAGCCACTGCCCTGGAATGCAAATCTGCCATCCACGACGCCTAGTTCCTGTCTTTCCACCAACTGTCACTCAAGTTTCATCTAGAAATCTCCACATGAATCCCCATTTTCGGGTCATCTCTAGTCACACCTACCCTTGGCAAGAAATCATTAGTGTCACGTGTGAATTCCACGTGATCGTGGAAGGTGAGCAAATCACAGAGATAAGGAAAACAGGGAGAAAGTTTTCTGAGACTCCACTTACATTCTTTGGACATTCCCACTTCAAAGCACTTCTGGAGTCGACAGTACTGGCATCGATTCCTGGTGACTTTATTAATAACACAGTTCTTATCTCGGTGACAAGTGTAAATCATGTTCTTCTGAATACTTCTGCGGAAAAAGCCCTGCAAACAAGCAAGAAGATGAGAAAAGCCAGTAAGGCAACTGAGCATCATCAGAAATCAAAGCCAACCTTATCAATGCATTAACTGCTTTTTTTGAGTAACGAAGTGATGGCAGACAAGTTAACTTACATAAACCCTAAAATCCTCTTGAGAGATCAAGAGTTCTTCCCTTGCTGCAAACCCAAAAGCCCCTTTTAATCAAAACTAGACATGAGCATTATTATCTTGCTAAAGGAAAGGTAATACCAAGCTGATTTATTTGGAAAACACCAGAGTTGGGCTCCCTCCAAACAGGCTTAGCTTCATAACTGGCTCCCTTGCTGGCCAGAACAATTTCAGGTGATCCCCTACCAAGAAACCAAATACATGAGGATTTTTATCCAATCAAAGAAATTATTGGCTGGGTGCAGTGGCTTACTCCTGTAATCCAGCACTTTGGGAGGCTGAGGCGGGAGGATCATTTGAGGTAAGGAGTTTGAGACCACCCTGGCCAACATGGCGAAACCCATCTCTACTAAAAAAAATACAAACATTAGCCAGGCATGGTGGTGCACACCTGTAATCCCAGCTACTTGGGAGGCTAAGGCAGGAGGACTGCATGAACCTGGGAGGCGGAGGTTGCAGTGAGTCAAGATTGTGCCACTGCACTCCAGCCTGGGTGACAGGGTAAGACTCCATCTCAACAACAAGAGAGAAAGAGAGAGAAAGAAGGGGGAGGGGGAGAGGAGGAGGGGAGAGGGGGAGGAGGGGAGGAGAGGAGAAATAATTTGTTTAATGAAAGAGTTAGTTTTTTCAAAGGCATCTTCTCTGAGTTCTTTTACATACTGAGTTCCTCTCACAATTTAAAAAAAATTATTCTAAAAAATTATCCAAAATTGGAAACAAGAAAGAAAAATGAGTGTCTGCCCATTTAATGGCATATTAGAGTTATGTTGTCCAACATGGTAGCTATTAGTCACATGAGGCTACTTAAATCAAAATTAATGAAAAGTAAATAAAATTAAGAATTTTGTTCCTTAGCTACATTAGCTACATTTCAAATTTCCACCATGCTAGAATACTTGCTGACTAATATGTGCTATACCTGGCCCCTAGCTACCATATTAGACACCACATATATACAATATTTTCATTATTGCAGAGAGCTCTATCAGGCAGTAATGTACTACACCACTGACTGACAAGCCCACCTAAGTGTCATCTAACACTCGCAGGAAATGTAACTTTGTTTGACTTATTATTTACTATTGAATAGACCCAGATTCTATAAAGGCTATAGAAAATTGGTAAATTACACATGATTTTTGTCTAGTGTAGGTGCAAAACATTTCGGACCAAATGAACAGTAACCCCAAACGTTATTGTTTTATTGCCCTGTAGGACATGAACCATTCTGTATCTAACTTTGCAATCTTATTCTGGTCTTCTTTTTTTCTTCCTTCCCTCTTCTCTCTTGTTTTCTATCTACCTGAGTATCTTTCTCATATCTTCCTTTAAACCAGCTTTGTCATCTTTCTATTCCCTCCATCAATGAGTTAAATATATTTTCGACATGGGCCTACTAAATACTTAAATGGGTTCTTTGCTTTTAACTTTTTGAAAATCATATTTTGATAAAAGCAGCAATTTATCCTGATTTTCTGTGAAACACTGATGAAATAAAGCAGACTTCAGGCTCCAGAAGCAAGGGGTCCCCAGCTTCTTCTTCATCTTCCCCATTTCTACATACAGCTTTGCAGACAATGGATGATCAAGTGATGCTTGTTGAATACACAGATGAATGAATGGTGAGTGGTGACACCTGTTGCCTTTTCTCTCTTCTAAATGCCAAAAAAAATCTTCCACGTTGCTATAAGTATTAAGAGTTAGGGGGTCTACCTTACCAGTTGTGACGTGACTTATACCTACACCAGAAACTATTCTCTTGAATGCAAGAAACACTATGAATGTGTTGAACAGAAATGAAGACCCACCATCTGGTCTTTCAACCTTCCCTGCAGTACATTAACACTGCAGGAGCCAAAGCTAAGAACACTCAAAACTAAAGCACATTAGCAAAGAATGGTCATGTAACACACATTGTTTAGGATACTTATGTGGGCACCCTAGGATTTTGATGTCTAAATAAGCAAATTTTTACTGGCAGGGTTCAACTGTAAGCTCCTGGAAATCCTGTTTAAGATTGCAACTCCTGTCACATATCCCAGACACACATTTTCCAAGAAAACCAGCATATTTTTGTGCCTCTGGAGCTACAAATATGCTTAGAATCTAAAATAACAGGTTATGAAGACTGTGAAATCCTCCCAGAGTCTGCGCAGAGTGGTCACCTAAAAACGTATCTTTCCCTGCAAAATAATACCTACAGGTCACTTTCTGCTGCCAGATGTAGAAACTCAAGTTTACAGACACCTCCATTGCTCTTCTGCCGAGAAACACTGACATGATGGCAGACATAGCCCTTTACACACGTGGGAAGAAAATGAGGTACAGACAAAGGTGACTCCCTCCATTTATTAAAAACCAAATATTCAGTTTGGCAATCTCTTAGTGAGTGACCGGGAAGGGGAGAAAAACAACCTCATGATGCTCAAATGAAAGACGACTAGGGAACTAAAGAACTTTATATGTCACTAATTACCCAGTCCGTGCGGTTCAGTAACAATGACGCCAGAAACTAAATAGGACTTCTTGGTTTTCCAAATCAGATTTTTGGCTGGATTTCAGGAGAAGGTCTAAGTTTCAGTAAATCATTTCCACCATGCTTGAATACGCGCTGACTAAAATAAATGCTATGAGGTATTTTTATACATGGGTTGGGTAAACAGACGTGCCCTCTGAGCAAAAGAAAGGCTTGCATGATACAAATCCTCCTCCCCCTTCACTGATATTATGAATTGTTATATAAACCTCACTGACTCGTAGATCACTGCTTTGAGAATCCAGTGTACGTGGGGGCGGGCAGTGTGGGTGGGGGGCAGATATCCTCATACACCTACGGTTTACTTAACTAATATTTCAATTTCAGTTGATCCCTTTTATTTTTTAACACTGTCTAAAGTGGAAACCATTTACCTCTGACTTACGTGGAAACCCAGGTCCACTGCCAATATTAGAAGACATTCATGAAATAAGAGAAATGCAAATAATACAATAATCAGGTGTCATTTCACTCATTCTGGACACTGCGTCCAGATACCAACTCTGTAACTGCTGACACCACAATTTTACTCTTTCATTTTCTGGGAACTTCCTTTTCTCAGTAAACCCAGGAAAATTCTATGAGATCACCTTGGCCAGGAAGCCTTCTCTGACTGATCTAAGCATACGTGGATGCTGCTTCTCCTAGGTGTTTTGCTTTTCCTTCCATGTTCTACCTATTCAAGGATGATACTTAAAGTCTTAAACAATAGTACTATCTGCTTCAGAGGTTACATAGGTGGCACAGGGTGATGCCAACCTGTGGCTGATGGCCACAGCCTCAGGGAATCCAGTAGGCATTGCGCTTTTCTCCACTAAGGTGTCAGTGCCAAGTGTGCCACCTTTCTTGCTGATATCCATGCCTCCCTGAAAAGGGAGTAGGATAGGTAGAAAGGCTGGTTCCTGTGAACCTGAGCTGACAAGTTGGCAGACCCAGTGTGGCCTCCAGGCAGTGCCTAATACGACTTCTCTGGAACTAAGACAGTACAGTTGGATGGAGGGAGGGAAGACCCAAGGCAATGGCAAGTCAAAAACTGGCAGGAAAGTGTTTCAGTTTTCAACACCTAATAAATTCTGTTGGGACTCACCAGGTGAATAGCTCAGGGCTAAGACAGAACCTGACACACAGAAGATATTCAATTAATAACTGCTTACTAAATGATGAAGTCCTAGCTATAACCAGAATAACAGTCTTAGATTTTAACTTACTTATTAAAATGTGTTCCTTGAGGGTGATATCACCTCTATTTAAGAAACTAAACAACTAGATTTCTCAGAAGTTAGTAGCAGACCACTAATTTGAGTTGTAATCGGGTTAGTCAGTCTGGGCTGCTGCTGGCTAACTGTGCCTTGTGCACGTTGACTGGGATTTTTGTTATACATCACAGCTTGTTGGCTAATCATGAATTCCATCGGTAACATGAGTTCTATTGCCTAATCATGACTTCTGTTGCTTAATTCTAATTTCTGCTGGTTGATTATGACTTTTCTTGATTAACCATGGCTTGATTAATCATGACTTCTGTTGTTTACTATAGTTAAAGTTGGTAACACAACGAACACCGATTACTGAGACTGGAAAGACAGATCTGTGTTATAAACGGAGGCAAGCATTTTCTAACTGTGGATTTTTCAACCTTCTTACCTCATGCTCTTTGACTGCTGTTATCAAAGAACTGAGGTACATGCTAAAAGGAGAAATAAGAACTCACATGGTGGAGAAGGCAATACATGCATTAGAGCCATTTGGTTCATGTATTAGTAGTAATTATGAAATGCCCATATCTGACTCAGATTACTTCTGTCTCCCCGAGGGTAAGAAACACCACTGTTCCACACTTTTGCACTGTTGGTGGGAGTGTAAATTTGTTCAACCGTTGTGGAAGACAGTGTGGCGATTCCTCAAGGACCTAGAAATAGAAATTCCATTTGACCCAGCAATCCCATTACTGGGTATATATCCAAAGGATTACAAATCGTTCTACTATAAGGACACGTGCACACGAATGTTCATTGCAGCACTGTTTACAATAGCAAAGACCTGGAACCAACCCAAATGCCCGTCGACGATAGACTGGATAGGGAAAATGTGGCACATATACACCATGGAATACTATGCAACCATCAAAAACGATGAGTTTGGGTCCTTTGTAGGGACATGGATGAACCTGGAAACCATCATTCTCAGCAAACTGACAGAAGAGCAGAAGATCAAATACCGCATGTTCTCACTCATAGGTGGGTGTTGAACAACGAGAACACATGGACACAGGGAGGGGAGCACTACACACTGGGGTCAGTTGGGGGGAAATAGGGGAGGGACGGTGAGGGGTGGGGAGCTGGGGAGAGATAGCAAGGGGAGAGATGCCAGATGTAGGTGATGGGGAGGAAGGCAGCAAATCACACTGCCACGTGTGTACCTATGCAACAATTTTGCATGTTCTTCACATGTACCCCAAAACCTAAAATGCAATAAAATAAATAAATGGGGGAAAAAAAAAAACACCACTGTTCCAAATCATCCCTATTACCTACAGTGCAGAAAGAAGCAAACAGCCAAAGGAAAGACAACTGTCTTTTTATACCCAAATATCCTTCTATACTCAGAAGCATAAAATTTACAATTTCCTTGATGGACTCATCTTAAATCACAAATCTAGAAAGGACATGGAGAAAAGTGGCTCCTCTCTCTCCCTCCTGCATATTTTGATATGGAATTGGATTAGGCCATCTTCCCTCATCTGATACCCTCAAATTATTGCTCTAGATTTTTTTCCCCCCACACAAGTCCTGTTTCACCTTCTAGTTTTCAGATGTTATCACACGCAATAATCTCCACCATCTCCCACAGGAGGGAATTTCTGTTGGTTTAGATAAGGGCCTAGTGAATTGTCTGGTTCAGACGCATGCGGATTTGAACTGTGGCTCAGCCACTTACTATCTGCATGACCCTGAGTGAATTAAGACCTCAGTTTCCTCATCTGTAAAAAAAAAGGGTGACAACAAATATCTCATGAGAAAACTGTGTGTATCCAAAGAGGGAATGCATGCAAAGTGTTGGGACAGCCTGGCCACGTGGCAGGTACCCAATGAACAGCAGCTGTTATTGAGAAAATTTCTTTCCTCAAAGTTTTTTACTGAACAATTTCCCATATATATTCTATGTTTAAAATAAAGATCCCCAAATAGTATAGGACAGTGTTCAATCTCTACACAATTTTGGGGGTGAACAACTTCATGATTCCAATGGCCATCTCTATATTTAATCATTCACTTTTTGATTCATTCACTCAATGCCAATTAATTGGAGTAGATGTGGTAAGCTTTCTTGGGACATACAAAGGTGATTCTTGTCCTTTCTCAGTATACTATACAAGGAACAATAAATCAAGTGAACACTATGTAAGAGATGCCACCAAGCAGTGTGATAAGAACTTTAATGGAAGTAGAAAGTGAACAAGTGTCTACCCTAGTGCCTGATCCACATATTGTAGACACATTAAATATTCATTGAGCAAATAAAGGCCTTAGGAATTCAAAGGAGTTAGAAGAAAGGAAAACTGGCACTTGATTGCAGCTGTAGTGAAAAAATAGAATTTGAAAGGCAGGCTTTTCCCCCAGGAAGCATATTATGGGTAAGCAACAGAGGTTTGGGGTAAGAAAGAGCAGGGAACAGCCAGTGGTCGGGGTTGGCAGAGACGCAGACGATGTGGGGGTGTGTGTAAGCTACAGCTGGAAGAGGGGGCTGATGTTCAAGCTGGGGAAGAATTTCAAGGCCATGCCAAGCATTTACTAGAGAGACACTGTACTCTTCTCTGCAGTAGAGGACTGGAGTCGAATTATATTCTCAGGATTGTCCAGGAAACTGTGAATCACTGACTTCATCATGCGTCTATCTAAACTAGATATTGAGCTCTGGGTATCAACACAAATACCTAATAATCTGAGCCTGCCTGTGGGTCTAGGTCGGAATGTAGTCCAAGAATCCTTGGTTTCTAAAATAACAGTGCAATCTGCTGACTCATGTTTAGTCATACATTTGCTAGTGAGAATTCATACTGTGGTGTTTTGAATGGAAGTTATTTTTTAGCCTTAGAGCCATCGACATCAGGTTTAACGTGTCGAATGTGTCATGATTGTCTTAAGAAAGGAACTAAGATTAAAAAAAATTTTATAAAAAGGCAATTTGGTACTATATTTAGTCGTAAAAAGCATTGAGTCAGGGGAATCTACCCGAAAAGTGGTGTGGAAAGTACATCTATGTAAACTGGGCTGTTGCAGAGTTAATTTCTATCCCATGCAAAGTTCAAAAGGGTAATTTCTCCTTCCAGAGCCAAAGAAAGAAAAGAAAGTGAGGAGCATTACTTAGTCATATTTTCCTCAGTCATTAAAAGAGTCTAACCTCATCTGAATAGAAAAGTAAGCAAATGACCAGCCCAGGCAGTCATTCAGCCATCCGGCAAGGCTAGAGCTCTGTGCAGTGTGACCCCAGGCCAGCAGAGAGCTGCCAATAATGCTTATTTCCAGCCAGAAATAAATGCTGCCAGTAGGAGGTGAGTGTGGAATAATCCCATCACAGCAACTCTGGGAAACATGGCTTTCAAATCAGGAAACACGTTGTGTTAAACAAACAAAAAACACCCTCCAGAGTGAGTGGAAGTCTATGCGTGACAACGTCCGAGAAGTTATTAATAGCAAAATTTGGGGGGAGAAAGAAAAGTGAAGACCTTTTCACCCCACTGAAAGACAATGGGTGAGAGGGAGGGAGAAAGTAGAAAAACAGCCTATTATTTTGACGACAGCGAGTTTCCTTCTATGCAGGGAGGGTGGGCATAAATGTAATGAACACTGAACAAGTTACAGGGGGCCAAACTCCGGGCCACAGAAAAGGAAAAAAAACCCAAATTCATATGCCAACAAGGAAGCTGAGCTGTTCCAAGGGCAAAAGCTCAGAGTTATTTATTTTTGTTAAAGAAAAAAAAGGTAATAAATCCCCACCAGGACATGGTCCCAGTGCTGGGGATTCAGTAAAGGTGAATGAACAGCACCGCTGAAGATTGTAACGCTCTGATTTTTTAATAGCCATGGCTTCCATAGGTCTGTTAGTCTATTGCACTTCTTGCCTGCTAACTTGGAGGGTATCTTCTGGCCTTTCAGTGAGAACTTGACCATATATTTTGGGCCTAAAGTTCTCCTTTCAATTCCCTTGGTCCAGAAGCTTCCTTAGCACACTTATTCTTACCATTAGACAAGAAAGCCTGAGTTTTGAAAATACGCCTAGAAAAATGGTTCTAAAGAAGGCAGAGATTACAGATTTAGCAAAAACATCATCACTGTGAAAACTAATCTTTCGAGAAGATTACAGCATTTTCCTGGATTTTGTCAGGTGAAGCCTCAAGAGAGTCAACCTCTGTTAGACTCAGAGACCACAGCTCTCAATCCATTTAATCCCCAATTAATTAAAACTCCCTGGGAATACCAACGAAAAGGTGATCTATGTTCTTCAATGAGAACCTGAACTCACATTATCAGACATCAAGGTCTAAACTTCCAAAGTCTATGATGTCCCAGGAAGGGCATGAAGCCAATGTACTCAGTTAGAGGAACATGATCCCAGGAAGAAATGTTACTAGGTAATGTAAACTGGAAACTCATAGTAAGGAGAGATTACTCAGTTGGATGAAATGTCCTTTAATTTAGGTAAAAATATGTCTTTTTCTATTTCTAAAACATGACCTTGGATAAAATATATATTTTTAAGTGGCCAAGTAACATACAGGTCTGCTTATCATAACCCTAGTTTAACTGGTAGGCAGCAAGTTGACCAGGTTTTATGACCAGTTATCTCAAAACAAAATTTTCAGGGAGCAAGTTTCACAAGGCAAGTCAACACTGCTAGCTAAACTGGCTGTTTTCAAAGGGGGAAAAGGTTTGTTCTGGGCAGAGCATGTGACTGCGCAGTCCTACAGGGCCTTGCACCTAGAATGGTCTGGAGCACGCTTTACTGTCACTGTCTTAAAGTTCGAAATAATTATTTTTATTTATTTCTATGTTTTTGAGACAGAGTCTCACTTTGTCACCTAGGCTAGAGTACAGTGGTGCAGTCTTGGCTCACCGCAACCTCTGCCTCTTGGGTTCAAGCGATTCTCATGTCTCAGCCTCCGGAGTAGCTGGGATCACAGGCATTTGTCACCCACGCCTGGCTAATTTTTGTGATTTTAGTAGAGACAGGGTTTCACCATGTTGGCCAGGCTGGTCTTGAACTGCTGGCCTCAAGCAATTTGCCTGCCTCGCTCTGCCATAGTTTTGGGATTACAGGCATGGGCCACTGTACCCAGTCCTAAATAATTTTTGAATAAGAGACAAGCATTTTCATTTTGAATAAGGTCCTAGTTATAGAGTACCATCTACAGCAAAAGTGTTCAACCTCTTTTTCCTTCAGGAGGATGTGGTAGTCTCGGATAGTCTCTCTTCTCTTCTGATTGGCTAAAGACTGGATATCAGACAGAATTAAGTAGTGAACTGTAATCACACTCATTTTCCCTCAGGATTCCCCTGGGATGCCTCTGAGAAATTCCATGACCTCAGTAAGAGCTAGAAAGGAAAACCTTTCAGTTGGGAGCTTATGTTTTACTACTGGGCTTTATTTCCCTAGTATAAAAAGGACTTCCGGGTAGGAACGCAGGGGGAATGGGAGAAGCCAAGAGAACACAAATAACTTCTTTGAAACTGAATAAAATTTCCTTCCAAATAGCACACCAATCTAGGCATGATTTAAGAGGATGCCCAAAGGTTCATCATAGACTCCCTAGGTATCTCCAACCACCACTTGGGAGCCACTGAAATAAAGGGTGACTTGAAAAGAAGGTAAAGAATATGAGGTTCAGTAGTTATCTAAAGAATTTCTCTGCAGTAGATATATTTATACCATAAATACATCTTGGGGACCACTTTGCCTCTTCTCAAGAGTTTGAATTAAGATGTGGCAGAAAGAAAAACTATATGACAGGGGAAACAAAGCCTCTAAAATGGAAGCTTCCACTGTGCTCCACAGGCTTTCCTTAAATCTGGTCTTGAGAATTTGAACCAACTAAAGACATCTGTTTTCTAAATTACTTGGGTCAGTTATTTTGTGCCCTTCCTTGGTGAAATCCATAGTTACCAATCCATTATCAGGATTAGTCTAAATATGACAGGGCAAGAAGCCAATGAATTTTACGTTTTTAAATTTTCAATTATTTCACTGAAAACAAAATGCACCAAAATAGCTGCTCAGCTATAGCCCAGGAGTTCGTGGACCCCAGCTGCTTTGCACATTAATTACTAAATCTCTTCTGGACCCAAATTAAATTTTCTCATCTCTACTGAGAAGAGGGGGGAAAAAAAAGGTAAGCAGGAGGACAGCATGCCAAAACATGCTCCTGCATACTTAAACTCTTTGCCAAACAGCATGAATTTTAAAGTCTCTTTTAGAAGTTTGGTATGCAACATTTTGCCATGAACAAAGCCAGGACTTAGGTCTATCATAACATGCTGGTTGACAGCAAGGCACATGACCATGCATATCACATCATTCAAAGGCCTCTCACAGACCCAAATAATTATGATGCACTTGGATTGCTTTATGATGTTAAGGACCTAAATTAGCACAGAAAAATAAATGCTTGTCTATAACTTGGTGCATTTTTTCCAAGTCCATTTAATTTTCAGGGCCACTTCGGGATCTTCTAGCTGGAATTTTTCTCACTTATACATGAACTGAAGTAAAAAGGGAAAAATCATAGCTTATATGAGAATAGGAGAAGGAAGGCCAGTCAGGCACTTACATTTAAGTCTTCAAGTCTGACAGCTGAAAAATAACAGATTTATTGGATGTAGCCTTCTGCTTCTCTTCACCACAGACACTGCTCTGACAGTGCAAAAATCTCACTAAGTTTATTGAGAAAATATTACTCAAGCTCCAGCTCTCAAAATGGATTTCATCCTTGTATGGAAAAGCTGTGGTGAGTCCAGGCTGAAGCCTGATAATGCTAAGAGTATTGACCTCTGCACACTGAGATCAGCGATGGAATGGTTTAAAGCCCACCCACAGGCCGAGTGCAGTGGCTCAAACCTGTAATCCCAGCACTTTGGGGGTCTGAAGCGGGTGGATCACGAGGTCAGAAGTTCGAGACCAGCCTGACCAGCACAGTGAAACCACATCTCTAGTAAAAATACAAAAATTAGCTGGGTGTAGTGGCATGTGCCTGTAATCCCAGCTACTCGGGAGGCTGAGGCAGGAGAATCATTTAAACCCAGGAGGCAGAGGTTGCGGTGAGCGGAGATCACATCACTGTACTCCAGTCTGGGTGACAGAGTGAGACTCCTTCTCAAAAAACAAACAAAAGACCACCTGCCCCCTCAAAGTTGCTCATGCCTTTGTACCGTCATACTTACCCAGGCCCCCAAACCTAGAGTGTTCTCTCTCTGCTCAGTGCCTTTCCACATGCCTTATGATTTCAGTCCTTTCCCCGCCTTGTCCTGTGGTTCAGGACCGCTCATGCTCCAAGATACAGCCCCAAGAGGGGCCAGGCTCCCACCAAGCCCCCACTACCTGTGTCTGCTGTTGCAACACTCATTCTACGACAGTGCAACGATTGATCTTTGTCTCTTTCTTCCTCAAAACAGGAGTCCTTTGCAGGCAGGAATGTGACAATCTTTTTTTGTGATGGAGTATATGCAACTTTTACAATTAAAAAATACTATATTATATGGATATGCCATGTAGAAGGGAAGAAAAGATCAGCAAAGATACCTAAGTTTGAACCAAAATACTTTATATTCAAGGAAAGAAAAAAGGAAGCTCTATTTTCATTGGTAAACTCTAATATCATAAATTCAGGCAGCAATGTGAACTTAATGATTTATCCCAAACTCCCTTCTTTCTTATTCCAAATTAGCAAAAAATAGGCTCAAATTTCACCCACAGGCTCCTCTTTCTTGATCTTTAAAATTAAAGTAGCTATATTATGTCAGCACAAGTACCAAGATTTGAAATTAAATAGGTCCCCAATGCAAAAGAAAAAGTTCTTTTAAACCACATGAACTTGTCTGCAATTAGTACGTTACAGCTTCCACCTAAGCGCTATGCTATATGGAAATATGCTCCTGGAGCTGCTGCTGTTTCAAAGACCTTAAGTTGTACACTTTCTGAAGTTGTTTTGTAGGAGAACATTTAGCAGAACACACACAATTAATTTTTTAAGCGTTACCTCTCTGCTTTTCCATTTCATACCTGACTTTAGTTGATAAAAAGAGGAGCGGCCTTTTGATTACACAGGAGAGAAGGGGAAAAACAGTCTCGGTAATAAAAGAGGTACCTGCCAATTAGTTAGACTGTTCTCCAGTTTTCAATTAAAGGCAGCCTAATGGATGGAGGGAGACCTGTTTTATTTTCCCTGACAGAGCTCTTATTTTTAAACTCTTAGCTTCATTTTCCAAAATTGCTGGCTTTAGACAGAAGAAACATATATCTTGAGTGAAAAGCTGTACTGTTCTTCTATTTCCTGTATCAAAATTACATTCTCCTCAGTGGCTACTTCCCATCTGGCTCCACAAAGCTTTTTGCTGCCCAGGACTGGCTTGTTAATGGATGGTGGTCCCTGATGTTATAACCCACTCCAGAAGATGGGGTGTCAGATCCTGCCCCGGGGCCAGGAAGCCTCATCCAGGAGCTTTGGGGGTGTTTCAGCCTAATTTTGCTTTCTTCAGTTGACCATTCAATGGAACGTCATTTACCCTTCTCATTTTCTCCAGAAAGACAAAAGAGATAGCTTAGGAGGGTGTGTTTATTCTGAACCCATCCAAAAGCACTTCAGTCTCTTGGAAGCATCCCCCTGTGGATGAAATCTGGAAATTATTTTCCTTAGATGAAACAGGACTGAACATTTCATTGGACACGGCTGGTCTTCTTCCTTGGACACGCACATATTCAAGATTGATATTTTTATTCAGCGTTTTCTCAAATGAATAATTAGGAGATGTCCACGGGCAGGTGTAGGAGAAAGAACCCCCCCCCTCGCCATAAATCATGATTAAACTATATTTAACCACCAAAGGTCTGAACCAGCTTTTGTTAACAGCTTAGCAGTTTTGTTTCTGTGGGATAGCACAGTCTCTATACTTTGGGGATCCGTGGGGCCAATTCCCCATCCCGTCAATGGTAGTTAGAGCAGCTGAATAAATCCCTCCAGATTGGACCAACCACCCTTTCCAGGCTGGAAAATAAGCCATGAATCACATTATCCTGGTAACTGGAGATTTAACATATCTATAGAGGGAAGACATAAAGCATCATATATTAATTCCTATTTGTTTTCAACATCACCCGAAGTTTACTTGGTTCAGCCCAAAGATGGCTACAAGAGACACGTTACAATGAAGCATGACGCCTTAGTGAGCATTAGAATAGACCCTGGGAAAGCACCAGGCAGTGACACAAAAGTAATGCTTTCATCCCGCCAAGAAAACGCAAAGGGCTTTTAGAAGCCCCTCAGAAGGAGATTCGGAATTAATTTGTAATTTTGGGTTTCCAAATGGCTTTTATGAGCTTGCTTACCCAAAGTATTTCAGGACATCATCTCTTTTAATTTTTAATCTTTATCTGCGCAACACTCCAAAAATATACCGATCTGAATCATTGCCTCTCATCTTGTTATCTTAATGGGGGAAGGATAGAGTGTCACGCTGGCCATTCCGCATTAGGTGTCCTCATTTACAGATTGAAAAAAAAAAGTGCCAGACATAAATTATTTAAAATCTATTGTATCAGTGTGTGTTCTGTAAGCATTCACTACCGGCAAAGCAGACAGATTATTTTTCACTTTTAATTGTGTTGATACCTTATCTGCTTTGTTGAAAGCGGAGAGTGGTAGGTGAAACCACATCACACACCGAGGAACAGAGAAGCAATGCTGTCTATTATTTAAAGCCAAAGTAACCCATTTAGTGGACAGAACTGTAACACACTTCCATGGAAGGGAAAATCTGGAGTTGCTATTTATGCCTGTAATGTGTGTCTATTACTGTGTCAAACGTCACTGCGGGTAGCACAGGGCTGGGCTCCTTAAGGAAGCTGTGGGCTGGCTGCATCAGGGACACCAGACACTTCACATGAGCATCCCAGCACCAAGAGAGCTACTGTGTGTGACTCAGCTGGGTAATGCGCCCTGCATCCCTTCTTTCTCTCCTCTCCAAGTCAAAGGCATGCTCTAAAACAATGTAAATCAGAGGTCATCATAGGTAGACTTGACCTAATCCAAACCTTATCCTAATCTAAGAAAAACATTTAGTCAGAAAAATAAGCTTAGATAATAATCTGTGACTGGAGCCTGATTGAAATAAAATTGTACACAGGGATACCAGGATTCATTATTAGAAATTCAAATTTAGCCCTTCTCTCATCAACCCGGAAGACCATCATCAGGAAATGCATGTATGTGCTGGATATGTCGGTATGTGGCCAAAAAGCACTTCACCATTATCTGAATTTAAAACACCCCTCCAAACCCAGCAACTTGGGAATTCATCCGGGTGAACTGACAGATGATGGTAGGGTATATACAGATAATGACTACAGAATTGTTCTGATGCAGTTTATTAGGTTGAAAGCCTGTCATAACTCTAGTTTTTTGTATCCTCGGCACCAAATCCAGCACCTTGCCAGGCAATCAGTGAGTATTTGCTCACATGGATGGGTGGAAGGTTGTACGGGAGACTGACTCCGTTTGTCAAATATCCTCTGCCAGGGCTGTCGGATGGCCGGAGTGAACGGGTACCCAAGTCGAAGTCCAAAGGGCTATGGGCTAGTCTACTGTCTGCCTTTAACTGGCTTTCGACTCTGGGCAAACTGTTTAGCCATTTCTGCAGTTCCATTTCACAAGTCTGAAATGATCTCTATACACCTTCTAGCACTGGTATTTGAGATTTACATGTGTCTTATTAAAGGAACACACATTCAGCATGTCTCCAATATGAGCCTTAGTTCTGTACCTTTTGTGAGACATGGCTTGTTTGGTAAGACGCAAGAGCTGAAGAAAGCCCAGTCTCCCAAATATGGGCCCTTTTTACATTGAGTCGAAGTTCAGCAAAAAGACAATTCCCAGCAAAATACTCAAGTCAACAACCAGACACAAAACTGAACTGCATCACATCTGATATTTGTGAGTTTCATTTCCACACTGTCAAATATAATTCGTGGCAACCCACTTCAGTGAAAGCCCAATGTTAGCCAGTGCACCGTTCTTATCCTCCAAACTCCACAACCCCAAAAAGTGTGAGCTTCAAACTGAACTCCTGACCTTTCCAGCAATTATCCCCGGAATCTAGACAGCCCCATCATCACCTCAAGCCAACGTGAGAGGAGCAGCAGCCAGGAATGCTCTGCCTCTGTTCCCGAAGGGAACCAGAGTGAGAGAGAGGATCCTGCTTTCCTTTCCATCTGCTTTCTCCAATAAAAGGGAAAAAAAATAAATGGAAATGAAAAGTATACAATTAAAAAAAATTACATTTAACTTCCTTTTGCTAATGTCTGTAAGATGATTTTTGGCCTGGCAGGAGACTCCAGATGGGCCGTGTAATGAATATAATTTAATACAAAGAACTGGAGTTCACAGAAACACATTTTTCCAAGTCTGAAGGTAGTGGGTTGTCTCACACTGTTTAATGCAAAACACCAGGACAAGTCATTGCATTTATTTGCTGTTGCACATTGGCCTTTAAACCTAATATGAGTGGGGCTAGACCTGAAGCCATGAAACCAGAAGCTGTCACTCTGAGATGAGCTGGCACCAGTGCACACTCACCCAAAAGGCCAGAGACCACTAACCACTCAATGTGTTTTTCCTCTGGGGTCTGAGGATTTATATCACCAATTAAGGCCATAATGAGTGCCCCAAGTTGACCTCCTAGGAGCAAGAATTAATTAAGCACAGTATTTCTTAGTAAAGAATGACATTTTTCCAAACGAGTTATATAAGGTAGCCACATTTTCTGATATTACTGTGCTTCTATGTACAATTCTTAATTGTTAACACAAATAGAACATTCCAGGAACACAGCTTAGTTTATGTTTTTAATTTGAAAGTAAAAGAAAATAATTTTTACTTTTATCCTTCTTTTGGAGGCAAAGAGAATGTTTTGAGTATATCCTGTGTGTGTGAAACACGAAATTACTTACATTAGTAATATAATATCACTTCTTTCAATTATTAATATCACTACAAATGAAGGAAGCTAGGATTCATATTTATAACCTTCCCAGCTTTCAAAAATGAAAAGTCATGTTTTAAACCTAGTTGTTCTCCAAAATTCTTATATTTCCATAAATACCGCAATTGAGGTTAAAAAAATAGGTTAAGACTTCAATTTTGTAAACTACACCTTAGAGAGCCTCATCCAGGAGTTGGCAGATTTCTGCAGAGGGCCAAATACAAACTCTTCAAGCTGTGGGCCAGAGACTTAGCTGCAAATACTCAATTCTACCATCACAGAATGAAAGTAATCATAGACAATACAGAAGTGACTGGATTGGCTGTGTACCAAAAAAAATTTATTTATAGACACAGGAATTTGAATTTCATATAATTTTCATATGTCATAAAATTAAAATTTTTTTAAGGACTTAAAATGTAAAAAATATTCTTAGCTCTTGGCTGTACAAAAATAGGTGGCAAATCAGATTTAGCCTATGGGCCATAATTTGACAACCCCTGGCTGAAACATATGTATATTTTGTAGTAATCAGCGAGGCTAGAGGAAATACGGTCTGTCTCTTTCTCATTCTCTCACACATGCACACACGTACATATACACCCTAATTATCACCATCACGGTCTCACAAACTATTGACGTAGCAAAGAAAAAAATGCGGCTTCAAGCATGTCTCTTCTGGTATGAACTAGAACATGAAGAAAACTTCAGCCTTGTAAAAAACATTACAAGGGTGATAGGAAAAAGAGACCTCTTTCCTCCCCACCCTTTCTCATAAAGAAAATTCCCACTCTAAATTAAAAACCATGTCCTTCCCCTCCTTTAAGGAGTTAACATAGCCAGCAGAGATCTGGAAATCCCTACAGCCTACTTGCCAATTAATGTATTTAACTCTAAAGAGCAGGAGTTTTTTAATTTAGCTCATCCATCACTAACGGAACATTTTGGTAGAAAATATTAGGATTTCCAAATAACTTTATAGCTCTGTAAATTGCCAACATACCATCTGCAATTGAATTAACATTTATAACCAAACTGAAATAATAAATAAAGCAAATTACGCTGCAAATATTCGTGAGTGCCCAATATGCATTTGAGAACGATAATTAGCATTTTATAATCACGCTTCATTTTCTTTATCCAACTCCCTGTCACATTAATGATAAAATATTTTAAACTGTGCTCTATCAGCAAATGGCAGTACAATCTCTAGATTAGCCATTAACTAACATGGAGAATGAACACGGTTTGTGCTGCTGACATTACGCATCCACAGAAGTTTTACTCCTAATCACATCCTCCAGTCTCCCTTGCTCTTATCTCTTGGTTTTGTTTTCCTACGCTAGCAAAACAAGGCCGAGAAAGCCAGCTCTTCATTTGCACCATCTGAGCCTGCAGTTCCATGGGAACTAAAGCCATACACTCTTTTCTTTGTTGGGGTGGGGGTGGGGGGAAGAAACATGATTTTAAAATTTATGATGACTTTCTGATCTAGAAAACTGAAAGGGGTCTAGAGGTCAAGAAGCTTAAGTCACTCAAATGGAATAACTCTCGCCCTCAAATGATTCCAAAGTTCTCTTATTACAGGATGTCAGAGGATGACATCCTCTACCGTAGTATGTGCAATTCTTTTCCTACGTTCAGAAAAATGTTAATTCAACTAAATAAACTAGTAAAGACTATATATGCACACAAATTTTTTCAACTACAGTTTCTACCAATTAGCAAAATTTCCCCAAGTTTTCCCGTTATCTTTCTCGAAAATCACTTCCCTTAAAACAATTGTGTCCTGATGCTTTCTTGAATCATTTCTGCCTCTGGCTCCATGTCTGTCTGCACTTGACATTTCAGGGTTCTCTGCCTGTGTTGCTGGGCTGTAATTCTCACATCTCTTTGATCCAGTGCTGTTCTGTCCACTACAGTAGCCACTAGTCATATGTAGCTACTGAGCATTTGAAATGTGGCTCATTCAAACTGAAATGTGTTGGAAGTGTGAAAGGTACATCAAATTTTCAAGGCTAAGTAGGAAATTACTATGTAAAAAAATCTCATTTTATATTAATTGTTGAAATATTTTTGATATTGCAGAAGATAATGTATGTTAGTAAAATCAACTTCATCTGTTTCTTCTGTTTTAAAACTGGCTGCTAGAAAATTTAAAATTACATGTGTAACTTACATTTGTGGTTAGCATATCTTTGTTGAACAGTGCTGGTCAAGTGGGTTCTAATTGCAGAGATGCCTGAAACTTTCTGTTGAGTACATGCTCTGCTATTGACCAAAATGATGATTATTAAAAGGGCAAATCAAGTAAAGGTTTTGATCAAATAAATCCTACGTGAGTGTCATCAGGCAACTCCAGACATTTCAAAGAGCAGTAATCTTTGTCTCAGCCTGTACACAATCACCTTTTTATTGAGACAAAGGTTTGGTAAGGCAGACGTAACACTTGGAGAAAGAAGGAAAGTGGAAATGACTGTTTCTACTAGGAGCTGCAATGTCCTAAGCCTCCCCACATGTCCACCCAGGTCCTGTAGGAAAAAGAAGGGGTTGGAAGTAGAGGCTTTTTATTGCAGAGGTAGTCTAGTGGTTGTGGACTTGGGTCCTGCTGCCAGATACCCTAGGTTCCAGTTCAGCCTCTGGCTATTATTAACTGAGTGATCTCAGACAGATTATATAACCTTTCTGTGCCTGACCTTGTCTTTCAAATGGGTATAGTACTTTTTTCTATCTTGTGGGATTGTTATGAATATTAAATTTGTTAAGAGCCTAAAACAGTAACTGGCAGAGCATAAACACTCAAAAAATATTTGCTGTTATGATTACTAATCTTCACTGCCTTTAAAAACAGAAGTGTTCACAAAGCAAATGGAAGTGGTAAATGCTCAAAGGAAGCTAAAACAAAGAGTAGGGTGAGACCAGGAAAGAAGGTAAGTTGGATGTAGCTGGAAAGGAGAGGGAAGACGTCTGAAATGCACCCCAAGGACAGTAAGGTGAAGATGCACGGAAGCACTGTCCTGCTAGGGCCATTCACACAAACCATGGCTGCCACCAGCTGATAGGCAGATTCACTGACCCTAACAGACAAGGCTGTGCATGCTTAACCAAGGGAACAATCTGTTAATTCTTTTGTTTGTTTGCTTGTTTGTTTGTTTGTTTGTTTTTTGGGAGAGTCTCGCTCTGTCGCCAGGCTGGAGGGCAGTGGCGCAATCTCGGCTCACTGCAATCTCCGCCTCCTGGGTTCAACCAATTCTCCTGCCTCAGCCTCCCGAGTAGCTGGGACTCCAGGCACACGTCACCACTCCCAGATAATTTTTGTATTTTTTAGTAGAGACAGGGTTTCACCATGTTGGCCAGGATAGTCTCGATTTCTTGACCTCGTGATCCGCCCTCCTCGGCCTCCCAAAGTGCTGGGATTGCAATCTGTTAATTCCAATAGTTCACGGATTTCCCTTTCAGATTATAAAAGAAAAGCACATTTCTAGACTAGCTTCTGGGCTAGTTTTACAAATATTCGGCCAGTGTCTTTCATAATTTTTTAAATGCAGAAAGATTCAACAAATATAATTCTTTTATTTTCATCCATTATTTTTTCCTAGCATTTAAGGGAGAGGTTGCAAACTGCTCAACTAAAAACTGAATTGAGCTAACAGACATGTTTATTTTGGCTCAGCGGTGGCTGACACAGACTTTTAAAAACTTTTAAATATGTTGCCAATATTTAAAAAGTAGACTTAAATTATGCAAGAGACTGACTTAAAGTTCTTTCCTAATATTTCTTGCCTAATCATTGTATGATCTGAGTGTTTTTTGGTAGTGAAATGTCTGGAAAATCAAAAAATACCTTGAAAAAGCCATAATCCTCAAGTAATAGAGGAATTCTCTTGATATATTGGAAAACCTGGCAATGCTAGTTATACATTCCTGTAGGGCAGTGGCTCTCAAAATGTGGCTCCTGGGCTAGTACTCAGCATTTCCTGGGAGCTTGTTAGAAACGCACATTTCTAGACCTCCTGAACCTGAAACTCTGGAAATAGGATCAAATAATCTATCCTTTGACAAACCATCCAGGTGATTCTCTTGATTCTAAAGCTTGTACTCCACTGAGGCATTCAGTAGCAAAGAATTAGAAGAGAGACACTATCTTTGCCACACTCCCCACACCCCTCTACTGTACCAAATCAGCTTGCATTATTTACTTACCTACCCTGCCCTCCCAATAAAGCACCTGATTTCTCAAATCCACTAATAAAAATAAACTCTAATAAGAAAAAGTAAATACAACTTCTCAATGGATTGATTTCTGCAGAAAATGATCAGGTATCGTTTTACCTCAACTCAACTAAATGGATTGGAATATACAGTGACTCTTACCTTTAGAATTATATGAAACATTACCAAAATGCATCCTTGCCGCACTTTGAAGGAATAATGAATCAGATAATGTTAAAGTTGGGAGTTAGTGACCTTGGTTACCATTTCAACCTAACCTGACTCACGTCACAGGTAGAGAACTGTGTTTCTAAAGGAAAAGAGAATGAGAACTAACCTGGAGGTTCACAGACTTGGCCCAGGTGCTGCACCCTACCTGGAAAAATGCGGCAGCAGCAGCATCTACTTTACAGAGCTGTTATGAGCATTTCATGAGTTAAAAATATGTGTCTGGAAGATAGTGACTTCTAGGTACGTGTTCTTAGTACTAAAGAAGTACTGTGTGTATACTACACATTGTCTATTTGTCGAAATAATTTCAGTGCTCATATGTATTATACAAAAGATGAAATTGGATTTCAGTGGCTTGTCCAATAAAGTGATGGAGCCAAGATTTTTACTCAGGCTATCTGATTCCCACTCCAGTGGAAAAGCAGAATCCACACCACTATAATGTTTCACCTCACCAAAATTGAGTCTGTTGTGAAATATACAAATCTCTCGCTTCCAAACAAATATAACCAAGTTTTTTTGTTTGTTTGTTTTAATTCAGGGGTAATGGTCATTTTGTGGCTCATTCAAGTTCTTTTCCAGCTTCCTCGTTATTGCACTGCTGGTAATGTATGCATGGGAGCAAGGAGACGGAGGAAGTCATATCAGTCTGCTTCACTTCCATGTGGCTGTTATTCAAAAACATCCAGCAGAGGAGGGGTTGAAACACGCAGTGGAATTAACATGACCTGTTGTTTCTGTGATCAGTGATAATCCAGCTTCCTTTCTGAGAGATAATACAGCCTTGGTAGGGATAATGAAATGTTTGAACCAAGTATGAGATTTGAAGACTTCCAAGTCTTCAACTCTGACTAACCAAGTAACAATTCAGAGCTGTCAAAAACACTTCCATCATTCTCTGGATCTCCTTAAAATCCATGAAATTCAATACTTTAAAAAGTCATCACATGGACTCATAAGGATTCAAACAAAATTCAGCACATTCCATTTCATTTCGTGTTTCTATTTTAAATAGGAACGAATTAATAAATCGCTTTTGGGGTTTTAATCTAATTTGAAATATAAAAGAGAAAAATAAAATTCATTGTCAGAGACAGGCATGGACTGCCTAATAATACCATGCACAACAAAGTTGAGATTTTACAAACAACCATTTAACAGAGTAAAACACCTCTCATTTCATAATGCGGTCTTACCATATTGAAACCAATGAACATACTGTGATAGATTCACTAAGTAGCTTTTAAGTAAATACCCCTGCATATTTTCTCATTGCCCTTCCCTTGACACGCTGTACTTCACAAAAATTCATGTCCAAGTTCAAAGACAAAAAAAGAAGACAGATTTTTTAAACAACCCAGCCTTGGAAATATGTACAGAATTTATGCCTGTTTCAAGTGCTCTTTCTCCTTTACCAGAGGGTACAATTAAAGGCGCATAGACAACTTCCAAGCTGAGGTCAAAGAGAATTTTGGTCAGAGTCAATAGGAGTTCAGCACCCTGACCATGCACAAGAATACCTCTCCCCAAAAGGAATAAATAACTATCTTGGCATGGAGCACCCTGAAAACACAAGGACTGGAGCAGCTCACATGAGAGCCCACATTCGGTGAAACTAAAAAATTCACTCAGTGGCCTAGAAACAATATGAGAATAAGGATATGATCTGATGCAAGCCAAGAGAACGCAGGGAGCCTGAACCTGAGACCACTCCCTGACAGATCAGCTTGCGGTCTGTTTCCATAAAGCTGGCAGAGCCAAGGTTCACATGGGCCTTCTGATTTCTTTTTCTCTCTGTGTCCATAGATGTCATCTAGATACTAACGGTTCTGCATTTTTCTCAGTTATCAGGAAAGCCAGAACAGACTCACAGCAACTTAAAGGTGGGTGGCAGCCACATGTCCATCTGCTATTTAACTCAGTGAGTGTGTGCCCTGAAGTAGGGCAAGACGGGTGGTGGAAACCTCCAGCTCCCTCAGCCTGTCTCAATTCCCACCTGCTTTTCAGAATGAGCCACTAGTCTTCCTAGTGCATAGAGATGCATATTTTTCCTACAACAGGCTCTTATGAACAAGCCACCTGTTTCTTCTGGCACCTAACTAAAGAAAAAGCCTGTGATCCAAAACTAAACTTAGTTTGCAGCAGCTTAGATTTTCCAAAGATGGCCACAATAATAGCTCCTTCCCAGATGCTCTTTTAAAGTGACTGTGGCACTATCCCAATGAAAGGAGGGTTTATGTCCTCTCTTCTTGTATCTGGATGGATCTGTAGCTGCTTTAACCAATAGAAATTGACAGAAGGAACACTATGGGACTTCCAAGGCTAGGAAATAATAGGCCATGTGGCGCCTACCTTTCCCTCTGCAACCCTAGTTTTTGGACCCCTGAGCCACCATGTAATAGTCCTGAAAACTCTGAGACTGCCATTTTGGAAGGAGGCCCAAGCCACATCAAGAAGCTACTTGTGTTTATGCTCTAGTTGGCAACCCTAGCCGAGGACTGAGTCAGCAGGCAACACCAACTCCCACACCTATAACTGAACACGACTCTGACACCTCCCAGACACTGAGTTACTCCCGGATGTTGCCTGTCATCAGCTGGGCCCCAGACAGCAGGAAGCAAAGACATCCCTACTATGCTACATACATTCATGGCCCACAATCTGTGACCCAAAAAAAAAAAAAGCTTGATGCCCCTAAGATTTGTGATGGTTTGTTATTCAGCAATGGTAACTGTGACACACTCTGGGTAATTTAAAGGTCATTTTAACGATATACAATATTTACCTCATATGCCTATTCTAGAAGTTAAACCTTAAGGGAGAAGGGATTCCACTCTGCCTTATTACATAAGCTGTTATACAAAGTAAGGAGATACTGCCTATGTACATCCTCATTAAACTGCAGTAGGCAGGGACTTGTAGTAATTACAGGATTTATCATTTCAAAGTGAACAGAAGGCCTCTATTATTCTACCGTTGTATATGACAAACAGGAAAAGACCCATATTTGAAATCCAAAACCAGTTCAACTTGGGGCTATGAAGTTACTTTAATAATTGATAAGTTCAACCATTGTGTAAAGGAAATAGTCACCCTTGGCAGACACCAAAAAGCCATCTCATCAGGTGGCAAACTGAGCCCAAATGTTGCTCTTGCATCACCTACCCCATGCCCAAGAGCAGCATGGCAACAGACAGCTGGGAAGAGACAGCAAGACAAGATGGGCAGGCAGCTCTGTATACCTCTGAGTGCTCAGATGAGCATTTACTTTCCTAGAAATAAAAATGAATAAGGGGCCGGGCACGGTGACTCATGCCTGTAATCCCAGCACTTTGGGAGGCTGAGGCAGTTGGATCACGAGGTCAAGAGATCGAGACCATCCTGGCCAACATGGTGAAACCCCGTCTCTACTAAAAATACAAAAATTAGCTGGGCGTGGTGGCTGCGCCTGTAGTCCCAGCTACTTGGGAGGCTGAGGCAGGAGAATTGCTTGAACCGGGAGGCAAAGGTTGCGGTGAGCCGAGATCACGCCACTACACTCCAGCCTGGTGCCTGGCAACGGAGCGAGACTCTGTCTTGGAAAAAAAAAATGAATAAGGATTCCTATGGACATTTTCATTCTTCCTTTCTTATCTGTTAGGACACATTTGGCCAACCTTATCCTAAACATCTGCCCATCTGCCCCATAGCTATCGTCCTGTGATAACTTGGCTCTAGCATAAATGTGCTCTAATCCTGTGTTTTCTCCCACCTCTTCTACATACTATTTGCTACTGATTCATTCAACAAACACTTACTGAGTGCCTATATCATGACAAGATTTGTTGTGGATGCTGAGAATACAGAAGCAAACAAGACTGACAAAGTTCCTATTCTCATAGCACTTACATACTAGCGGAAGAGAAAAACAGTGACTAGGTAAACTATTCATAAAAGAGTTTCAAATAGTAATCAGTGCCACAATCAAGGTTCCACTACAGGAAACGTACAACCTCAGGATGGCTGCCAGCAGTTCTACTTCAGCGAAGACTCGACAGGCCACGGTGGAAAAATGATAATTATACAGAATGGGATAGTAGGCCCACGACTGGCTCTCTCACATAAAGACAAGGATGGCAGGTGCTCTTTAACTGGTTGGGGAGGTCCCCAGAAAGGCAGGGGAGACTACAGAAAAATAAAATGAAAGATATGATCATATTCAGTTTGGAAAAAGACAATGTTGGGTGTAACACGATTTTTTTTCCCTAAATCTACCCTATAAACTATGCTTAAGAAACCTGTCAAAATTGTCTGCAGAGAAGGGAGTGTAAAAATAGAAGGCACAGCCAAATAAGAGTGTCTTAGGTTTTACATAACCCTCTTATTAAGGGCCCCAAAGAATTTGATATTGCTGGGGAGCTGCACAGTGCACGTGAATGCAGCTGTGCAAGACAAGTGCACTGAGAACCACAAGGTTATGGGAAGACAATCACTGTTAATTCTTGGAGCAGAGGGAAGGAGTAAACACTGGCAACTGCCCATTCTCCTTCTTCTAGACACACCGTATGCTTGCATTTTCATCTATTTCATTTGGATTAGGTGAGGCCATGAGAATTGCTTTGGTCAATGAATTGTGAGTGGAAATGATGTGTGTGAGACTCAGTAGAAAGATACCAGTGCAAGTGGGCAATTCTCCATTGTTCTCCTTCCCCTTAATGCAAGGGCTAGTGATTTTCTAAATGGGGCAACTACATTAGTCTTGGTCCTTGAGTGAAGGTGACATGGAGCAGAACTATCTATCCAAAATGGACACACGGTGTGAGTGACAAATAAGCAACCACTGTTTTAAGCCATTGTAATTTTGAGTTTGTTTCTGCAGCATAACCTGGCCTTACCATGACTAACATGGGAAGAGTTAGGGCCTCAATTGTGAATGGAAGAAAGGATATTATTGGAAGAGCAACAAATCCCAGATTCATTTCCAGCAGGAGTGATAGCACTGCAGAGCAAAGGAGACTGATCTCGAAGGCTGCTTTAGAACATATAGGTCAACATGGAAGTGGCAGAGGACTTCCAGGAGAGGAGAGGCGACTTGGGTTCCAGCAAGGAACCCAAGGATTCAGAACCAAAACTTTACCCACATCCATTGACTCTGCTCCCCAGATGGCTTGAAGTAAAAGAAGCAAATGTTACAAAATATCAAGTTCAAAAATTTATCTAAGTTATTTTTTCTTTCTTATTTAAATTCTGTTTTATATATGCTTACAGGAATTTCAGCTTTATTATTTAAAATAAGTTACTAAAACACTAAACACTTAATAGTAATAAACTTCAACATAACTTATCTACAGTGATTTTTTGTGGGGGATCCCCCCTTTGTTATGTGAATAATAGCTTATCCACCCTGACATAATACAGGTAAACGTTTCTTTCCTTGGAGGTTACTATTATTATCCTTTGTCCAATGCTCTTATTTCTGATAGTATACATGGTGGAGAACAGGAATATTCTTTCTGAGACCCAGAGCTCATAAGAAATAAGACAGATGAAAAGAATCAAATAACAAAGGAATACCTGGTCTAGACTCACTAATTCAAAAATACTCTTTTAGGAATTTTACACCATCAAGTCCAGAACATCGATCCTGTGAACTCTCTAGCAGCAAACATCATACACATGAGCATAGCAAAAGACATGCCTTCATGATGAGTTTGGGCTTGAAACCAAATATATTCAGTAAGGACAGTAAGACCCATTTAGGATTTGTAATGGGTTTTACTAATCATGAAAACCCATTCACGATTTTGCACAGGTCCTACCTGCCACAAATTCTCATAGAAAAAAATTGTTATCTGTATGTATATTGTACACAACATGAGACTCAAATTTATGGTCAACAGGCAAGCATTAGCACCAAACATGCATTTAAGTAGGGCATACCCTCCACCCAACTCTTGATGCAGAAAATGATCATTTAAGAGCAAAATACAATTGAATGAGAAATTATACACTGAATTCCATTTTTGGGTAATAACCAGAATTAGCAGAATCACTTAATTTCTGATACTCTCTTTCTGTATTTTGGTATTAGAATGAAAACTTTCATACTTTTGATCACAGTTCAACACAACAAACATATTGAAAGATATTCAAGCATTTCAGCATAATGTTTTTGATGAAATCACGAACTTGACAAGGTGTAGAGCCAAATGGAATAAATGTCATCAAACAGTATCTTATGACATATGGGGACTGTAAACTGTAAACTTTGGGTCCCAACCAGCCGAAGGAACACCTAACAGAACAGGACATGCCTCTGGTAACTGAAAAATAAAAAACTGTATAACCCTCCCATGCTATTATTCTTAATTTCTTTATATATTAATGAAGAATGATACATATAAATTAGACCAGCAGCTTTCAAAAGTATTTCTTTTTGAAAATATGCCCAAACTCCCAAAGTCCCCAGATACAGCATAGCTCATGTACAATTTGAGTACAACACAGAGAAGTAAGATCCAAACAAAAACTCTCATTTCCCTGAGGGACAGTCAGATGATCCCTACTGGGTTTGACTAATAAGGATAATTTTCCTGATGTAGGGGACTTTCCAGGGCAGTATGAATGGTGGTGTTGTGTACTTAGAATTGCTGCTATTTTCAGATTCAAAAGCATAGAGGAGAATTAACATTGTTTGGTCATTCTAGTTTCTCCAAATTTGTTTAACCATGAAAATCCTTTATAAAACCATGGTATTCTCCCCATCGCTGGCGTACCTCAGAGTTTTCCACCGCTCATTATTTTAAGGCTCACAGAACCTGAGAAGTACATTTTACACGCTCCAGTTCAGAGTTGCAGCCAACATAAAGGTTTCCCCCCACCCCCCCCAGACATAGAAAATGCCCCCATTGAAGCAGAACTGAGAGGGTCACCAAAGATTTTATTTTCTTCTTATTGAAATATTTACTTCGTAAATCCACCAATCTCTGTTGTAAATGAAACATCACATGGAATCCTGACAGGGAGGAGGACTCCATGTTAAAACACAAGGACTGCCTCAGAAACACTTGAGAACAAGTTAAGAAGTGAAATTTACTGTATATATACCTTCTCGTGCATTTTGACACCAGTGAAAAGGAAGCAGGCACCCTGGCAGATGGGCCACCTTGACTGTAGTGATGAGTCTGGTGACAAGCTCTATAAAAACAGTTCTACCTTGTACATTTTTACAGCCTGCACTTTGCTGCTTTTGAAATAAAACAAAACCAACTCCAGCAAAAATGCCCCAGGCAATAGTGCTGGCCACAGAACTGGTGCCAGAAATCCGAGCAGGATGGTACTAGCAAAGGAATGTCATCTTTTCAATATGGAACAAGAAACAAGGCTCTAATGGGGCCGGGCTGCCAGAACCCCAGCTTTTCCCCTTCACCCCAGACAATGCTAGCTTTGTACAGGCAGAGATGCACACAGATTTTTATTCCTCTCTCTCTTTTTTTTTTTCAGGGATGAGTTAGTTCTTGGGTCCATGAAACAAAATTTTCCCTTCTGATGTTGCTTATCCATACGACACATTTAGTCTTCATTTCCAAGGTGGAAAAGTACTGAATAACAGCAACAACAGAAAGACATAGTTCACAGAAGACACAAGAGAAATTCTAATTCCAAAGAAACTATTATGGTAGGAGTTAGTGACAGGAAAACATTTAGAGATGTGTGGTTTTCGTGACATGAGCATTGTGTTGTGCTGGTTTGACTGTTGTGCTTAAGGACACATATTTGATGCAACATGAGAACAGAAAACAACTGTTTCATCTGGTGTTCCATGGAGTGATCCATTTCCAGAGCTAGAGGAAGAACCGGCTTTGTAGATCCTAATGAGAGACATATGTCAGTCTCCAGCAGTGTGCTTTTCAAAGGGGTTTTCTCGAGTTGTTTTGTCTACTTGTGTGATGACACTGGAATCTAACCCCTGATAAAGGTCTACCTCTATTGGGTAAAACTTTCCCAGTTTCTCAAAATGCCAAAACTGAATGAACTAGGAATATGGGGATGCTCAGAATCACAGGCTTTGAAAAGATAGTTTGATAAGTTTCAGGGAAACTTAAAGAAATGTGTCTAAGGAGGTTCCCACAGTAACCACTTTAGTAACAGATTATAAATCAAAGCCACAGATAGTAGGATCTCATCTCATAAATTCCTAGTTTCCTCATCTGTGAAATGAGGGGGGAAACAACTGATTCCACATACTTCTCTATCATGAGGATCAAATAAAAAAATGCTATGGCAGAAACTGTTAGCTCTTCACCAAATCCACAATTTCTTTCCATAAAAGTAGGTCTGTACCTGAGAACATGGCTAGACTACATCTCCCAGTTGACCCTGCAGTTGGTTTCGGTCACGTGTCCCATTCTAGCCAATGAGGTATGCCATTCCTGGCCCCGGCTTTTAAGAAGCAGGTGTGCTGCCTCCCCAAAGCTCTTTCCATTTCAGTACTAGAAGATGATGCTAAGAACCTAAGAGGATGACAAGCTGCCGCAATGGAGAAAGTCCTAATCACTGTGTGGAAGAAAGAAGGCTGTCAATCAGGAGCTGATGTGAGAAAGAAATTATGTAGCAAACATTGTACCTTTTGGGGTTTATTTTTACTTCAGCTAAGCCTGGCTTAACTTAATTCCATGCATGAAAATTAGAAACATTAAGGCTATAGGAATGTAAGATATAAGACAGTTTCATTATACACAGGTATGCGGGTGGGGAGAGAGACACCATATAGAGTGGGAAGACGAAGGGCTCTGAGCCCTGCCCTGACAAAGAGTGGCGGGGGAAGCTGATGAAACAGGAGAGCCTTCGCAGACAATTTCATTTCATATCACCTCTCTACAGGCGTCCACCTAGGAGAAGGAAACATGGAAAGCTCTCTATTTAACTTTTCTAGTAAAAGGTGGAGAAAGAAAGAGGATAATTGCAATAATAGCAGACCTTCAGTTTGTTTGTTATAACAAAAACAGCAAATGAAAGTGTTCTAGGTATTTTCAAACAACAAACAAGCACAGTAAGCATTTAAACAAGGATTCCTGAACGTTTAACCATTAAAAAATTTATAAGCCCCTTAAAACCACCAAATTAAATAAACTATTTTTACCACGCCAACACAAGGAAAAAAAAATATGCAGGGTTGCAGGCTAATTCAGAATTCACCCCCCAACTTCCTGTTTATTCATATACCAGAAGGAAAAAAAAAAAGAAGGATTTTTCTGCTTTTTCAATCCAAACTGAGTTCTCAATTTGTTAGAAGAAGTGTTTTCTCCTTCTGTAGGAATTATTACTAGGAAAAGCTAGAGTGTCATTTCAGCTGTCCTGAGGTTCCTCGATATGGAGGTAGATTCTCTAAGTTGAGAGTTTTTCTTCTCTTGAAAGCACTCACAGCCTTCAGTACTCTTCCATTTCAGTGTATCATGCCAGCCACTAGTTCCTAAGTTTGCCTAAAGATCTTATCAGAGAGAACCCATCTTTTGCAATTAAGGTTAACTGAGGTAGAAGGTAGAAATTACTAAGAAATGAGCTAGACTTCGGTAACCAAAGACCTTGTCCTGTTTATTTAATTCCATGAATGTTTACATGAATGTATCATCCCAAGCCCTATGTAATTAGATGTAATTCATTAAATGAGATAAAATATATGAAATTATTAATATACTATTGCATTATACAATTAGATCTAATTTTTTATACCTTATTTATAACTACATTAATTACTGTATAATTAGATATGATAAAAGCACATATGCATTAATGTCCTACTAGGTGCATCCCTAGTGCTGTGCAAAGCACTAGTAATAAGGCTGTGACAAGAGAGACCTGCCCAGCCCTCCTGGAGTTTATAGCTGACATTAAACTAATGACTTGGTAAAAATGACTTAATTTCCAATTGTGTTAAGTGCTACGAAGGAGAACAGCAAATGTAAAAGAGGGGGACCTAACCTGGGGGTTCCAGAAGAAGTTTCTCTGAGGAAATGTTATTTAATGAGTCCTTTTGAGTGTCTTTAGTATCCTATAGATCCCTAGTTGTTCACAGAGGGTTACACAAAATAAATGTTAAGAGAATGCATACATTTCCGTTTTTTCCACGTAACTCTACATAGTCAATTTCATTCTGAGTCCTCTTGCCTTCCAGCCCCATCTTCCACTTTTGCCTGGAACACTCCTCTCCCCTTCCTCATCTGGAAAACGTTTACATGTCTATACAATCAGGTCTTCTATAAAAACCTTCCATGAATGTGTCAGAGGAATCCGAGGCTCCTTCTCTGTGCCCATCGACCCCTTAGCTGCAACTGTCACAGCTCATGGCACACTGTTTCCTTGCCCATCGTTCATCCACCCAAAAAATATTTACCATTTATCTGTCATTGAGGAGCTTCGCTTTAAATTGCATTTTAAAACTATTTTGTTCCTTTCTTGCTCTCAGCCTTAAAACGTACTTTAAAACTTTTTTTTCTCTCCCTTCCCACCAGACACTCTCTTGCACTACTAGCTTATCTAATTAGGCGTTTACTTAGAAGTTCCAGGAGCTAATTTTAAAACAAACCAGGTATGGAGACCCAGCTGTGAAATTGCAGACACTACCTCAACAGAGGCATTGCTGAAAATGACGACAGCCTGCACTCCAGGTGGACGGTGACTTGAGACGGCCTCCAGAACCAAACACGCAGACCATGCACCCAGCACCTCTCCCACATGCCCCCCACTCCACGTTCCCCTTTTTAAGACCCTCGCCACAACGAAAGTTTGGATTTCTTTCTTTTTTTTTTTTTTTTNAAAAAAAAAGAAAAGAAAGAAAGAAATAGCCGGGTGTGGTGGTGGGTGCCTGTAATCACAGCTACTCAGGAGGCTGAGGCAGGAGAATTGCTTGAACCTGGGAGGCAGAGATTGCAGTGAGCCAAGATGGCGCCTCTGCCCTCCAGCCTGGACACCAAGAATGAAACAACTCAAAATAAATAAAACAAACAAATAAATAAAATATGCCCCTATCTGTTAGTGTTAAATTTGGTGGCCTATGAAACCTTCACTTTAGACCAAAACACAGCACTGCATCAGACCTTCTTAGCACAGCTGAAGCAGTGGGGTGGTGTTTTTTGTTGTTGTTGTTTTTTTTTTTTTTTTTTTTTTTTTTTTTTTGAGACAGAGTCTCGCTCTGCCGCCCAGGCTGGAGTGCAGTGGCATGATCTAGGCTCAATGCAACCTCCACCTCCCAGGTTCAAGCAATTCTCCCATCTCGGCCTCCCAAGTAGCTGGGATTAGAGGTGCGCACCACCACACCCGGCTAATTTTTGTATTTTTAGTAGAGACGGAGTTTCACTATGTTGGCCAGGCCGGTCTCAAACTCTTGACCTTAGGTGATCCGCCCGCCTCAGCCTCCCAAAGCGCTGGGATTACAGGCGTGAGCCACTAGCCCTGGCCTTGGAATGGTCTTTTAAAGGCTTGAGCCTGGTCATGCCCCAAAGGCCAGAATTTAAAGCAAGTTACTTTGCTTTCACCACACCTCACTTCTCCTGTTTTCTGCCTCTAAGTGGCTAGCAGCCGGATTTGAGCCACTGACATCCCTATTATTGGACAGGCATGGTTCTGTGTATTTTTTAGGCTTTGGGATATAGCATTGGAAAGAAAATACACATGAGGCTTTCATTTCTATATCCTGGAGCCTCTCTCATGGAGGGTACTTAATAAATGTCTGATGAATGAATGAGGAAACACATAAATCCTCTATTGCTGGCAGATTATAACAACAGGGAACAGAGAGCTGCTCTTTGAGGCGATGAGGAAACCTACTCTGTGTGATCCAATATAGTAATGAACTTTATGGCAGGCTTCATAATTCATTGTAGGTATCACATGTGGCACACAGAGTGTCCTGCTTTTGTTACTGTTTGGGTTTTTGTTCTTGGGGATCAATACTGCAGCAAACCCCTAAAACAGAAGCAACGATCAGGGTGAGGAAAGCTAAAAATATTCTGCGAAGAGAGCAAAATGTTCATGTTTATCCACTCCAATTAAAAACAACAATGTGGTTTTAAACAGTCCTGGTCAAATAAAATCATTAAGCTCATTTAAAGTATTTAATAGAAGTTCTAAAATTAAGTGCAGACATCCATCTTCCTGATTGCAAAACTTTCTGTGACTGAACATTCTGCTCGCTGTCTGCCAGGAAAACCCAGCCCCAGCAGCCGGACGCTGTCATGGAGATGAGGGCCTCCCTCTCTTCAGAGGCTGGCAAAACAAAGGCAGATGAGAAAAATGGACAAAATTAGCCCTGAGGGACTGAGGGGGCTAGTGCAGTTAAAACTCTTAAAAGACTGCTTTAAATAGAAGGCTACCAATGCGACCTTCAGCAAGCATTTCCTCTGCGCCCTTATGGAGAAGACACACCATCACGGCTGCTCCAGGCCTCGCCCTGGGACACTCTGCAGGACAGGCTGGAGCGTGACCCCCCCCCAAAGGCTGGCTTAGGGATGGTAAGTTTCCACCCATCAAAGGCAAAATGTAGAGAACAAGGACAAAGCTGCATCTGGGAACATGCTCATGAGTGGGTTCTGTCTGCTAACTGTCCCTTCTTGGGAAAGATTGCCTTGGACACGCTTCCTTTTTGCATTTTTTTGTTGCAGAGATGTCATTTCTTTTATGAAATGATCAAGACTATTTATTTGTAAAAAATATGACCCTGGGCTGGATCACACCTGTAATCCTAGCACTCTGGGAGGCCAAGGCGGATGGATCACCTGAGGTCAGGTGTTCAAAACCAGCCTGGCGAAAATGGTAAAATCTTGTCTCTACTAAAAATACAAAAA
>NW_016107666.1:953676-979999 GCF_001604975.1 Cebus imitator
GGATAGTTTTCTTCTTCTCCTACTCCACACTTGGACCTGCAGACATTGGAGACCTCCCACTCCAGGTAAGCCAGCCCTCACAGGAAATCAGTGTCATTATTGGGTTTGCTGCCTTTATGTCTTTATTTGGCATGGGGCTGGGTTCACACTTGTGGATTTGCTTTCCTTTTACAGATAGGCTAAGGCCCAGAGAAGTCAATGGACATAGCCAGGAGAAGTCGAAATGGTCCCAGAATCCTAGTGTTTGGTTTCTGACCTAAAATACTTTCCCACTATGACTCAGACAGCTGGTTCTTTCTCGGCCATGGGATCCCACCTCACCCCCATCACATCAGGCCCTCTTGATCCCTATGAAATAGAATACCCCCAAATTATTCTTTATCAGACCATTCTGTTTGTCTTCCAACTTTGAATTGTTTATTACCTGTCCCTTGTGTGAGCCACTCAATTTCATGAGGAACTTTGTCATGTTCACTGTTGTTATCTCTAGCACCCAGCACAGGGCCTGAAACTTAGCAGGTGTTCAACAGATACATGCTTAAGGATGAATGATCAGAGAATGTGGTTGTCAGAAGAAACTTGCCCATAAAACTAGGGAGTAATAGAAGACAGTATGCAATTCAAACGCAAGCTCTGGGAGGCTCGCCCTTTTGCAAGGTGACTTTGTCACTTCACCCCTTCAGAGGTGAAGTCTATTTCTTCACCCATAAAATCCATGCATAGTCATTTAATTTGTTTGTCCAAGGGGATATTAGCAAACGTGATGCAAGCAGAGGTTGAAAAGTGTTTATAAACAGTGATTGTCTTCTATTACTGATGGGAATCCATGCACCATGTGAAGAAACCTAGGCTAGGCTAAAGGTGAGCAACAGCATGGGGAGAAGATCTGGTCATCCTGCCAAGGCCCAGACGTGTGAGTGAGGCCATCCTGGATCATCTGGACCAAGCCAAGTCAGCCAAGAGAGGAAGATCTGTCCAGAATTATCCTGAATAATAAATGTCTGTATTTTAAGACATTATGCATTTGAGTGATTTGTTAATAACTGATTAACAAGAAAAAGCTAACTGATATAACAGCATAGAATATGTTCCAGAAACCTCTCCAAGGAAGGATGCCAGATATTTCTGGAAGTAGCTCAATTATACGGATATTGCTAATTTCTCTGACTTTGGATGACGAGAAAGTGGGAGTTGAGTGTGACTGGCAGGATACAGGAATGACCAGACATGCCTCACAGCTTCTAAGCCATGGAGCCGTAGGCAGGTGGACATGAACTCTTTTTAGCACTGGGGAAGAGGAGCAGCAGTCCCAGGCTGCAGCCCACCAAAACCAGCTGGCTTGCTACTTCTGGCATAAGAGCCTTGGGACACCAGCTTCTGAGTTTTAGAAATTGTGAGAAGGAAAAACGTCATCAAGAGCCAAATCTGGTCCACTGCTTTTGTAAATAAAGTTTTACTGAGATATAGCCGTTCTCTTTTTTTTTTTTTGTACATACTATCTACAGTGTCTTTCATGCTACAATGACAGAGTTGAATAATGGCAGCAAAGACCACGTAGCCCTCAAAGCCTGAAATATTTACTATTTGGCTCTTTGCAGAAACAATTTGCCAAACCCTGTACTAGGGTAATACAGGGAGGCTCCATGGAGTAGCTGGGTCTTAACTTGAGCCTTGAAGGAAACAGCCAGTGTTATTTCAGTACAAAAGAATGAAGAATTGGAGAAAGCACACTACAAGAAGAGTACTAAGATTATAACTGATGTTACATCACTGTGTGCAGAAGTCACTATAATAACTTAATGATAAAACAGACAATAACTAAGTATGTATGTGCTATTTAGTACCTATCACTTACTATGTGCTAGGTACTCTTCTATATGCTCTATGCAGAGTAAAAACATTTTATCCTCACAACAATACCATGAGGTAGGTAATATCACCCCCATTCTTCCAGATGAGAAAAGAGGGCGTTGCACCAAGCTAGTAAGTAGTCTAGCTAGAATTCAAATCCCAGCATTCTGACTCTAGACTTCACCTGCTTCAAAAGCTATAAAAATGGAAATATAAAATATAATTAAGGCCCAAATTTTTGCATTCAATTTTAGTTAGGAGCAATAAGACTGTTTTCTAAAGACATTATTTGATTTTATTTTGTCCTATTATTTTCTTTTTAATACTGCATTATTATTTTATTTTATTTTATTTTTTATTTATTTTTTTTTTTGCATTATTATTTTGTACTGTGAAACCTTCTTGGCTAACCACCACTGCACGTTCATTTTGTGTACTCTTTGTCCCCTACAAAAAAACTGCCAGTGCTCAGCTGGAAACTCCCTAAACGGGGCATCCCTGCAGTGCGTCTGGTGATTATGTTGCCATGGTAGCACTGTGTCAATACAACAGCCACTGACCAACCATTCCCAGAGATGGACCACAACCCATTTGTTAAATTCTGATCAGCATCGTATGGCTGCAGCAGAGGCTGAGACTGTCACCCAGTCCCTGGGAAGATGGAAAGTTCTCTTCCCCAAATAACAGTCAATTAGGCCATCCTGGTTATGACAGACAGAAGCCACTGTGGGCATTACTTCTTGAAGATATACCAGGCTCTGTTTGGGAATCCTACTTTAGAGCAGAGGTTCGCAGCTCATAGCAGTAAATTTTGATTTCCTGGTCTATCCTGAAGATATACCAGGCTCTGTTTAGGAGCCCTACTTTAGAGCCGAGGTTCTCAGCTCACAGTAGTAAACTCCAATTTCTACACAAAGCTTGGGTCAGTTTCTACAGGTCAACCAGCAGCCTATGGAGCATCTGCTGGTATCCTAACAAGACATCACACACAGGGCCCACTGTAAATATCAAATTAAATAGAGGAAGAATTCAAGAAGAAAAGTTGCTTCTGGATTCATTACCTTATTATAACACAAGGGAGAGGTTCCTAATAGATACTTTCCGAAAGGATTAACTTTTTATGGGCTACTAGATAATTCAGACACCTTTTCTAGGGGGCATTTTGGCCATCTGATTCAAAAGCCTTAAAAATATACAAAGCCACTGATCAAGAAATTTCACTTATACTAATTTATTCTAAGAAAATTTTCAGAGATATACCTAAAGGTTATACGTTAAAGTGTTGTTTATAATTGAAAAAAACTGTAAGCACCTTAATTGTATAACAGGGGATTAAATAAATTATGACATAACCGTAAACTACTATATTAATTGCATAACCATAAAAGCTGTGCAGTTGCTTAAATTTGGGTCAGAAAAGATTATTAAAGATTAACTGAAAACCAGTGTACAACACACAATTCCATTTTTGTGAAACAATGACAACATGCATATACTTATACAAAAGCTGAGATTCACAGGGGTTCTCTCCCAGGGTAGAATCGTGGTTGTTTTTATTTTCTATTTTTTATGCAACACATTTGCAAGCCTAAATATAGACCAACTCTTTCTCAATGACCAGGGAGAAAAGCAATCCATCCACAACACAGAAATTGTCAAATTCAACTGGCGGCCGAACTCATCTGACCTTATTGGGTTTATAACTCTGTTAAAAAAATACACCGTAATATGACTATCATTTAACTGAGTTTCATTTAACTGAGTTTATCAAAGTTGTTCGTGCTGGTATGGGTTTTGTTTTTGTTGGGGTCTTTCCTAAAAAGAGTCAGAATACCAAACAAAGGTCAGAGAACTCACTGCCTATGAGCTGATTACAACAGTTTGTTCTGTACGGATCATGAAACAGCTTCATATGCAGCTCCGTGTGTGCTACAGAGACACGCTGGATAAGGATGAGAACAGGTAAGCCGAGTTATAGCATATCTCATTCAGATTTCTGGACGTGAGATTACTTAACATTTTTTCAGAAATAAAGAAGAATCTTTTCATTTACTTTTCAAATAAACATTAGAAAATGATTTATTTATATGTTGCACAACAAGTGGACAGAATGAGCTAGCTATTCCAATGAAAACTTTCCAAATCTCAGGACAAATTTAAGTAGGTTCAGCTTGGGGCTACCAATAATAAAGCAATCATTGAATGAACAAATGTCTCGCTTTTTAGCCAGCTGCCAACTGGTTGCCCATATAACTTTCCTGACTACCGTGTCAGAATCTACAGGAGAAAAGGGAATTGCCATAACATAGCACAATCCCCGAGGCAGAGAGATGTCCCAAAGCCTTCAGTGAATTTCCCAAGACTGGCCTTACCTTATTTATGATATTAATAAACCATAGTGTTTATTTAAATGATTTGAAAAGAAGGAAAAATTCACAAAATGACTTTGAGGGGCTGAGTCACCTTTACTCATCTGTTCAATCTTTAATCACCCACTATATCCAGACTGTGTATGACACGCTTCCTTGGGTCCCCGTCCACCTTGTGTTCATAGGCAATCAGACATGCAGTACGGTAGTCTGATTACAAAAATAACACCCATTCCCCCGGCCCCTCCATATCTATATCCCTTATGACTTTGAAGCTCTGCCCATTAAGAAGTTGAGTGGGGCTGGGCAAGGTGGCTCACACCTGTAATCCCAGCACTTTGGGAAGCAAGGTGGGAGGGTCACTTGAGCCCAGGAATTCAAGACCAGCCTGGGCAACACAGTGAGACCCCCAAGTCTATAAAAAAGATTTTGAAGTTGACACATGAGTTTTATTTTATTTAAAAGAAAAACAAAAAGTTGAGTTTATGTTCCTACCTACTGAGTCTAGGCTGACCTTACAACTTTCTTTGGTTAATAGTGTAGCAGAAGTCGTAATGAGATGCTTCTTAGCCTTAGCCTAAGCCTCTGGAGACCTTATGTGCTTTTGTTCTCTCTTTTGGAACCCTGCCTCTGCGAACAAGCCAGGGCCAGCCTGATGGGAATGAGGGATCACACAGAAGAGAGCTGAGTCTCCCCAGCCCACGGTCAGCACCCCTAGAAGCAGAGCCAACTAGCTACCCTGCAGCTGTCCAGAGATACATGGTGGAGCCCCGCCAAGTCCAGATAAACCATGCAGATGAGTCTGGCTGAAACTGCTGACCCGCAGAATTGCAGGCTAAATAAAGAATAGTTGTCTTAAGCCATTAAGTTTTAGGATGGTTTGTTATCCAACAGTGGCTAACCAATATATACGGTGAAGTGCTAACTCCGATAAGCCAAATATAAAATGCCATGGAGTACCCGTAACATTATTCCAACATGTTAACAATTACAAATGAATCATGCAATTTAGATGTATAAACAACAGATCTAAACAACCATCCAGAGAGGACTTAAAGAAGTTATATATCTAGGGAAGGGCTAGCTCAAGACAGCCATAGTTCCTTTGAGAAATTTTTTATGGATGAGTTAGTTGTATTTGCCTATGAGGTCATTGCTTCTTTTCTCTCTTGAAAAAAATAAGACGCTCTTTCACTCAATTAAGACTGTTGGACTTGATAACAATTGTCTCGCTTGATTCAAAGCAGCCATATACTACTCTCTGACACATGTTCAGCCTCCAGTATTCTGTAGGCAGGAATTTTAAATCCAGCTCCCCTGAATTTACGACATACATACAGTAGCAAGTCCCTACAGGCTGAAAATCAAGCTGTAATTCAAAGGCCACAGGGCTGAGGAAATAGCTAGGAGATAAATCCCAATTTCAACCTCGGATTCCCTGCAAGTTGATTCAGTGGACTGTCAGTCATTTTAAAAATAAAATCAAACTACAGACACCAGACGGCATGTTCTAAGGAGAAACCGGATGATGCTTTTCGAGATTCTTCCAACCCTGGTTTTTTTTAAGACATAGTCTTGCTCTGTTGCCCAGGCTGGAGTGCAGTGGTGTGATCTCAGCTCACTGCAATCTCTGTCTCCCAGGTTCAAGAGATTCTCATGCCTCAGCCTCCCGAGTAGCTGGGACTAGAGGTACCTGCCACCACGCCTGGCTAATTTTTGTATCTTTAGAAAAGATGAGGTTTTGCCATGTTGGCCAGGCTGGCCTCAAACTCCTAACCTCAAGTGATCCACCTGCCTTGGCCTCCCAAAGTGCTGGGATTATAGGCGTGAGCCATTGTGCCTGGCCTAACTGGTTCTTATGATCTAAAAATAATTGTTATGCCGGGGTATTTTAAGGGCCTTAGAACCTTTAGCCCTATTCAGTCATTTGCAGAAGTTTCTGAATTTTAAACTAAAGAGATATAAGAGAGTAATAAAACCCATCGAATATAAGGGAATTCACCACGCTGATTGGAAGTGATGTTACACATCCAGTCCATTTTTGGAGCTGGGTAGGCACATGGAGAATGAGACTTCAGCAGGCACAGAGGTGTGAGTACTCACCTTACATCCCTCACAGGCACTGACCCCATAGTGGTACCCTGATGATTTGTCCTGGCAGACGAAGCAGGGTTTGTACACTCGAGGGGGAGGAAGTGGAGATGGAGGGCTTGGGACGAGTTCCTCAGAGCTGGTGCTCTGTGTTTCAATCGCTGCAGTGGAGACGGGACAGAGGGAAAAAGAAGAGAAAATGCATTTTAGTGCATTACTTTTTTCAACAGTGAATTCATATTCTTCTGCCCCAAATTCAGCAATAACACTAGCAAGGATGAGCCAATAAGGACAGCTATCATTGTAGGCCCAGCAGCGGTGATACTGACATCGACGTGGTGCTCTACAATTTACAAAGCCATCTCATACAACTCTCGGTCGTAGTTCACACTTCACACAGCACCGTGAGGGCCATGGCTTTTATCGACTTTACCCACAACAGAAACAGAAACGCAGAGGAAGGGACTTGTCTAAGACCAACAGGGCAGTGGTAGAGCCAAGACACAAAGTCAGATACTCACACTACAAACCCCAGTAGCTTCTGATTCATGTGGAGTCTCAAATGACTTGACCCTGTCGCTCACTTAACCAAAAGTACATTTTCTTTGGGCTGGGCGTGGTAGCTCACGCCTGTAATCCTGGCACTTTGGGAAGCCAAGGAATGTGGATCACCTGAGGTCAGGAGTTTGAGACCAGCCTGGCCAACATGGTGAAACCTTGTTTCTACTAAAAATACAAAAATTAGCTGGGCGTGGTGGTGGGTGCCTGCAATCCCAGCTACTCGGCAGGCTGAGGCAGGAGAACTGCTTGAACCCGGGAGGCAGAGGTTGAGGTGAGCCAAAGTCCTGCCACTGAACTCCAGCCTGGGCAGCAGAGTAAGACTCTGTCTCAAAAATAAATAAATAAATATATTAAAAGTTTCCTTTGGACAAATGAAGAAAATGCCCAAATCAGTCATTCAACCAAGTATATGGGGAGAGTCTTTAGCATGATGCAGGCATAACTGATCTGCATTAATAACAATATGGGTGGCCAGGCGAGGTGGTTCACGCCTGTAATCCTAGCACCTCGGGAGGCCAAGGTAGGCAGTTCACCTGAGGTCAGGAGTTCCAGACCAGCCTGACCAACACGGAAATATCCCACCTCTACTGAAAACACAAAATTAGCCAGGTGTGGTGGTGCATGCCTGTAATCTCAGCTACTCAGGAGGCTGAGGCAGGAGAATCTCTTGAACCTGGGAGGCAGAGGTTGTGGTGAGCTGAGATTATGCCATTGCACACCAGCCTGGGCAACAAGAGTGAAACTCCATCTCAAAAAACAAAAATTCGACAATATGAGTGAGACCGTTGCTACTCAAAGAAGGCTCCTTGGACCAACATACATCAGCATCATTTAAGATCTTATTAGAAAACATAGTATCAGGCCCCAGCTAAGGCCTGTGGAATCGTAATTTGCATTCTGACGAAATCCCCAGATGACTAAATGTGCAATTGATGTTTGAGAGGCAGCAGGTTAAAACTAATGATGACACAGAGTGGTGCGATTCACTTCTAAGTCATGTTACTCTTTATTCTAGATCTAAAAATACATAATCCTCCATCCCATTATCTAAACACCCAAATTCCATGGGAAATGGGAGTTCACAAAATACAGAATGGAGTGTTCTCCTACCCCTATTCTCCAGGGTTGTACTCAGAGTCAAAGCAAGAGCTGATTCTACTTCTATCACAAGTAAAAAATGCTCACAAAGTAAGATGGAAATCAGCATGGGGAATTCAAAGTGGTTAAAGAATGTTCCAGAATCTTCTTGTCTTCAAATTGCTTTTTAAATATACAGTATTTTTCCCGGAATATAAAGTTTCCAGTTGACCTACCGCTTATAATCTCCCAGAATAGATATACTACTGACTGCGTTATCCTACAGGCAAGTGTTCAGCAAGTCAGGTTGACTCTATCCGCTAAACTTATTGTTAATCCATCCCCGTATTGCTATCCTGCTACCGCACCATGCTAGTAATCCACCATCACCTCTCATAACTGCTGCAATAGCTTCTTCTTTGGTCTCTTTATGCCCCTCCCTCCTACCTAGGGTCTCTTCTTCAAACAAGTAGTCAAGATAGTTTTTCAAATGTTAAAAGCTACCTCTTTCACTAGCCTATCTAAAGCCCTCCAATAGTCATTAGACCAAAGTCAAACTCCCTGGTATGTTCCACAAGGCTTCTCATCACATGGTCTTTTTTAGCAGCATCACTGCCTTCAGTGAGTCCCCTAATTTATTGAGTTTCTACGTAATTGGCATCTATTCTGTCTTTTGAATAGGCCAAGCTCTTATACCAACTGATAACTACTGCAATAACCATCTGTCCTTTCTGGAAATTCTTACACCTTCAAATATCGGGTTGTTTTTCACTTCTTAGATCTCAAAGCAAATGTTACTTTCTCAGAGGTGACTTCTCTCATTAAAATACCTCTCCCCACTCCTGGTCGCTCTGTCTCACTATTTAATTTCTGTAAAACCCTGCATTCAAATTTTAGATATTTGTGTATGATTTTATATTCTACATCTGCCCCCCACCCCATACTCTGAATACTGAGTTTCCTAAGGCAAAGAAACTCAACCTGCATTGCATACACCTGTGTTCCAGGACTAGAAGCAGTCCTGGCACATAGCAGACAATCAATAAGTATTTGTTGAATCAGTGCATGAACCTTTTTCCTTTTTCTTCCTTGTTCTGAGCACTAAGTGCCCCTCTAAGTTGTTAAATGATAAAATTAGAAATCAAATAGCTCTCTTATACTCATTTGCTTCCTTAAAAAAGAAATTCATTAGCCCTTTGGAACAGAATCAGCTATAATTATAGTATTTTCATAATTCAGAAGAATCTTGGAATCAATTCATTACAGTAGTGCAGGTCCTAGTAGATAAATCTATTAAAGCCTTTACTGGTTAGAACAGAGGTATCTGGGATGAAGATATCAATCTTGAGTACATTATTCCTGGCAGACAGGAAGCCCTTACTTTGGCTAAGTTGGCACAGTGGTAGCAACTGTTTTATAGAAGGGTTGGCATCTGAGTTGTCACTAAAGCTTATCAGCTATCAAGCTGTAAATGCAAAAGCATTTCTCTCACTGAGCTAATCAGCTTCACTGAAAGCAAATTAACAAGAAAACACTACTTGTTAAATTACCAAACATCACTTTGTTAAAAATCTAAGAAAAAATATACACAGAATCACCCACAATCTTTTCACTCAGAAAAATTGTCTGTGTACAACCCTCCAGAATTTTTTTCTATGCACCTAAATGCTTCGGGTTTGTCTACTAACGTGGAATTATACTGAGACTGTTTGGGACTTTGTTTAACCCATGATGTCATCAATTTATTTCCTTGTCACTAAATATTTTTGACAGAAAACATTCCATTGTGATGAACATTTTTGTAGCTAATCTTAGCACGTCTTTATTTCCTTAGAATAAATTACTGAAGTATATCAGTTCAAAAGTCATTATTTTAAAAATATTTTTATTTTTTACACATTAAGATTCTGAAAAAATATTTTGTTTTCAAAGCATGTTGATAGACTGACTTCTAGAAAGGCTGTGTGGATTTACACTGCTGATATCAACACATGTGAGCTTTTCCCCAGATGCCTCTCAAACCTTTTGGAGTGGTTTGCACGCTTCTACTTCCATCCACGTGCTTCAACAACTGGCAGAGCCATGTCGTCACCACTCTGATCAATCTCACATTGAGTTCTTCACAGAAGGGTGTGTATGGCGGGGGTGGGTGTTTTAAGGTCTTACTCCCTCATGCAGAACAGCTAATCTGGCTTGTTTAGGAACGTTGTAAATAGAATTCTGGTAGGGCTGAAATCAGCTGTCAGAATTATGCCCTGAATTTCAAAAGTGGGTAGTAATTTCCATAAATATGCCACTTCAAACACACGCAGTGACGGCAGTCCAGCATTTTATCTTCTCAAAGAAAGGAAACAAAATTGTGCATAATTTGATACCCAAGAAACGTGGGGCACAGCACACAAGAAATGGGAAATCTACTGGATTTTAAAGCTCCCAAAACATTGTACAAAGATTGGATCTTTTCCTAAGGGTAAGAGTCATTTATAATGAATGAATGAATCCAGAAGGCTTTTCCTGAACGGTTGCCATGAATGAAAATGTTCTATTGTAAGTAATCAATAGTGAGAGCCTCGGACTTTTATTAAGGCTGTGGTGATTTCGCCAGCAATTCTAAGAACTTTCTCATAGGAGTACAATAGATCCTCAGGCTGTTCATGTGTTCAATCACTTGTTTGGCTGAGTGGCGTAACATACCAGGCGGTGTGTTATATGCTATGGATGGACACTGATAGTATATAATTCCTTGTCCGTGACAAATATGGCCTAGTGAAGAATAAACCAACAATGATAATACAGTGGGTTCCAAACTTGGCTGCACATTAGAACCAGCTGGGGAGCTTTTAAACATTCTAACGACCAAGTTGTATCCCAGATCTATTATGCCAGAATGTCTGGGAATTAAGCTAGGAATTGTGATATTTTTTAAAAAAATTCCCTTTTAGCAGACTGTAAGATTTCAAAACAGCAAAAATAAATAAAAATAAACGGTATTCCCAGGCAAATCCAAATGGAAGTAGCTTGAGAACTACTGATATAATGACAGAGAGAACTGTAGGCCTTATTTATCCAGGAGAAATCAAGGGAGCCTTCCAAGAGGAAGTGATCGGGCTATGTTTTTGAAGGATAAATTGGTTCTCTCTACTATTTTTATAATTTGAATCCTACAAATGCCATAAAGGAACATAATTTGAAAACTACAAATGCCACAAAAACAAAAAGGGAAAAGTGTTTTGTGTGATCAAAAAAAAAAACATCTTTAGAAAAATTTTCCTGCTGGTAATAAAAAATTAAATATTTGACTATATACATATTCAAATATCACCCTCAAAATTGCCAGCCAGTGGTCTTATTTCCTCTGTGTAGCGTATAACAGTGATAACAATGCAAGGCAAAAAAGAAAAGAAAAATTTCAGTAGTACAGTCCGTCAGATCATCAGAGCTAGCCTCAGGCAAACATGCCAAGACAAGTCCTAGAATTACAAACAAAATATGGCATCAATATCAAAGATTTGTACTTTAATGCAATCTCTTGCCTTCTTGGTAAGGTAGCAAAAACACACTTCAGCAAAGCTGATTAGAGCTTCTTTTCCTTTTTGCCTTCTTCACCCCCCAAAAAAGTCAGTGGGAAACAAGCATGGGAACAGCCCATGGCCTTCCTTTTACCAGCCGTTTTTGGTATTTAAGGTAGACAGAGGGCTCAGCCATTGATCCGTTCACTGTCATCCTGCTTAAATCAATAATCTATTAGTCCCTTTAAATTAGAGTTAGATTCATCAAATGCCCTTGAGAGGCCTCAAACATTTGTTCCTTATTCCAGGCAAGCACAATCAGTCTATGGAATGATAAAATTTTTGCTCGAAAACTCTGCCAGCTCAGCAGACAATGTGTTCTGTATTAGCTCATTCAGCGATCTCAGGCAGGCCAAAAAAGCAGTTTTTAGACTTCCCAGGGGGAAAAAGGAGGCTTGTGTCATTCAATAAAACAACTACACTGCAGCCATCCTGATGTGATCCGTTTGGAGAAGCAGTCTTTGAGGAATATTTCGGATCTGCTTTTTGTCTCCTGCTTTTATTTATTTCCTTGCTTACTTATTGACTTATTCAGTTCTGTTTGCTGACTGAATGCCCAACAAGCAGCAGCCTCCAATGTGGCATCCAAATTGCTAACCAGATGGGCTGCCCTGCTTGGTCAGGGAATGGGCAAGTCAGAGGAACTGCTGCTAGTCGGGTGCGATGGATGCGTGGCTCAGTGGGTCCCCGCCCAGAGCACAGTCAGCACCAGTGATGCTGAGAGAGCTGCACACACCAGTGGAGACAGTAAGTCTCAGGGAAGACGAAAATAAACCAAACCTGCATCCTCGGAAGCTTCTAGCCCGTTTTAGACCTCTCGACCCCCCACAACATACAGATGACTATCACTAAGGAAAACAAAGCTAGAATACCTTTCCTTGTATAATAAATTAGTGATGGGACTCATTTGCCTTTAAATCAATGTTCCTCCAAGTGTGGTCTGCAGCAGGAGAATTCTTGATGTTGGGAAGGAAGGCATTTGCTTTAAATTCGTGTTTTTCAGACTATCAGTGGTGAAGCACCATGTCTTAGTCTTTGCCCCAACCCCTCATGCGTGGATAAGATTCAATACAAACGAATCTCCAGGAAGCAGGAGTTAAGGAAAAACAAAGACGTCCAAAGCACGAGCTCCAACTTTTTAAATAAACAATTAGATTTAATGGACATAAAATAACGTCTGAACTTCTCTCATTGTGGACTGGCACAGTTCTCCCTATTGCATTTTGAGAGACAGTCCTTTAAAAGGACTTCAAACTCAGAGGCTGTTTGCAGACAAAACAAAAACAAAGCTAAACAAAATCTCCACCGACTGGGATGGTACAAAAGCAGAAATCCCGAGTTCCCACTGACAAAGCTTTCTTAAACACTCTAGGGTTGATTCAGTCCCAAAATAAAAGAAATTAACATTGCTGCTTGTTAAAAGGACTTGGCACTTACGAATTTAACTCACCTGAGAAAACACAGTATAAATGTCCTTGTTATTACAACACACCTGAGTGTCATTTAAACACACAGAAAGTCTTCCACAATAGCTCCCTTCACAATTCCTTACATGCTTGGCATTTTTCTAAAGGTTAGATTAAGTAGCAGATAACATTTTTAAGAGAGCTCAGTATACCTTTTTTTTTTTTTTTTTTTTTTCTTTGTGAGAACTAATTTACGGCTGGCTAAACCATGTTGACAGATTTCAGGATTTTAGGTTGGGCCTGATTACAGACAGGCAGGCATCGTGCATTAGGAAAGCCCAGCCTTTTTACTAGAACCTTCTATGATTAAGACTATTTTAATGCACTCTCTGGGCAGCTGAGCTTTAAAAGAAAAAGTGGTTATAAAGCAAAAGACATTTCCTGCATGGCCCCAGGGGAGTTTTGAGCCCAGCGCTCCAAATCCCGGTGGAAGGGAGTAATTTCAGCTAATTAAGGGAGAAGACCAAAGTGATGCATTTGGTCAAAACGTTCGTTCGTTTGGGCTTCATTTTTGTTGGCACCAAAGAGAGCTGATCTGGACTTTTTCCCCCCTTTTTCCGTGGATTCACTGCAGGACTGCAAAGCCTACAGCTCACATACATTAGGGAGAGAGTCAAAGGAAACGCCGAAGTTCAACTAAAGTACAAGTAATTAGAACCAGATTCTCTGCTGCTTGCGTGTGCGCATGCGTGTATGAGCACGTATGTAGACATTTTATTAAAACGTAATTTGCATGCATCTAAACATTTGGGGCACGGCAAGACTCCATACTGTCACTCACTTTATTTTTATGTCACTTTTTCGGGAGAGGATCTGCTTTTAATCATCTTCGAGGAGAAACGGTTTCCACACACATGGGTTTTGCAAATCTGTGAATCGCATCCTGAAATTAGGTAATTGCTAAACAAGAAAAACTCAGCTTTGAAATCGTCTTGCCTCACTCTGCTGCTGGCTTTGTTATTATTAAGCAGCTCCAAGATTAGTCCCCGGTTCGGGGCAGGCTAGGGAGATAGGAGGATGGGGAGTGAAGGAAAATATCACTGTGGGGCTTTGGCAGTCTTGACTCAGTAACCTGCCCCTGACCCTGAAGAAGTGTTTGCCCAGGTCACCCGGGATCCTGGCTGAGGACTGGAGCTGGGTTATGAGAAACCCTGCTATTCTGACCACACATGCAACAGGTGCTGAATATAGGCAGGGGACAGAAGGAGGGGCTAGGGGAAAGATTCTGGTTTTTGAGTCTTTAATAAAACCTTGCTCTGCCAAGTGTGGTCCTGGACCAGCAGCATCAGTATCATCCGGAAACTTGTCAAAATGCAGAATCTTGGCTGAGTGCGGTGGCTCATGCCTGTAATCCCAGCACTCTGGGAGGCTGAGGTGGGCGGATGATCTGAGGTTGGGAGTTCCAGACCGGCCTGACCAACATGGAGAAACTCCATCTCTTGTAAAAATACAAAATTAGCCAGGCATGGTGGTGCATGCCTGTAATCCCAGCTACTTGGGAGGCTGAGGCAGGAGAATCGCTTAAACCCGAGAGCCAGAGGTTGTGGTGCCGGAGATCTCGCCACTGCACTCCAGCCTGGGCAACAAGAGCAAAACTCTGTCTCAGGAAACAAACAAACAAACAAAAAAGCAGAATCTTGGCCCCACCCCAGAAATGTAGAATCACAATAAGCATCCTAAACAAAACTCCTTGGTCATTTTTATACACATTGATGCTTTAGACACCCTAAAATAAAAAATGTCTTGCTGAGTTAATTTAGCATCAGAACTGCCAATTTGCCCTTTGCACAGGTCCTTACTAAATACTCTACCTTGTTAAGTTCTTAATGCATTAAGATCTTCAGGCTATGTGTGTTTATGCTCACCATAAACCAGAAGTCTTCGTTGGCTCTCGCAGAATTTTGGCAGTGGCATTTAGTTGGCAGTGTGTTCAAAGCTGCACCAGAGGAGCCTGAACTAATAGTAATTACTATTTACCGAGCACTCACTGTGTCAGGGGCCACGTAAAGTGCTTAATAGATATTAGTTCATTTACTCCTTCCCGGAAACCATGGGGAAGAGAGGGAAAACTGAGTACCTTAGAATTAGGAAATTTAAAACACAACAATGCTTTCAGACTTAAGATTTAAATGACTTAATATGTTTACTATTACCTCACCAACCACCTCCCCCCCCCACCCCCAGCTTTTTAACTTCTCATTTTCCATCTCCCCAATTTATTTCCTAGGCTAGGAAGGTCACAGAGTTTGGTCTGATCAGGAGCACTTACTCAAATGTGAGAACTGCAGAACTTTGTAACTTTCTTGCTTTTAATTCATGGTTCTAAGTTTCCAAACGCTGATTTGATTCCAGATATGCTTAAATTTGACAAGACAGTTTGGGCCTTAGAGAGTTAGGCTCAGGACCCACTAATCACTCTTGTTGTAGTGACACCTGTCTGAGCTAACAGCCAGCAGCAGACATTATTCCTGGGACTGGCTTTTATTATGGGAAGTGCAGTCCTGTTTCTACAAGGTACCAGGACACGTTCAACACCAACATTTCATTTTTATAATATGTGTTCTCACCACAAGGAGTATATTCAAAAATTATCTCACAGGCTGTTTTGCGTGACGTTTTAAACAGACATTTTCTATCTAGGACATACTAAGATAGCTTATGCCAGGGTTCAAATAAATTCTCTTACAGTCGCTTAACAGGCCGACACATGTAACTGCTTATTAATGATCTGAACCTGGAGGCATCAGAAACCAAACTACATTAAGTGAACAAATGCTAGAACGGGTCTCCGGAGTCATGTGTACATGAAACTAATTGCTTTGCAATCTTAAGATCCGCTTAATACGGAGAAGAGTTTACCTCAACATCCAGTGACTCAGTTCCACATTCACTTCTATCGGGATTCCCATAATTTTTACAAAAGCAACTATCACACTAATAAATGACATTTTTTATCTGATCAAATTTCCTGCACACAGAGTAGATTAAAACAGGAGCGTTAACACATATATCATTTCAGATATACACATTCACATTCATTTCAGATATATACACGTACATTCTTTGCTTATGTACTATATACCTATTGGAAACCACGTTGGTACCAGCCTGACAGAAAAGTAACTGGGAAATACTTGGAAGACAACAATAAAATGATGCTTTGTCACATACCTTGTGACTCCTCTAAGATCTGAGGAAGTTCAAGTGTGATCGATTACACTAGAACTTAGCCAAAACCCTCTTTCTCAATAAAATAGTTGCTTGGCTTACTCAGAATTTTGCTGCAAAGAAATTTTTCTGCTTTGTTTCTTACAGGTATGCGCCATATGAACGGCCTCAAAATAACTTTGAAACTGATTTAATCCTCACTGTGTGGGTGTTCTTGGTTCCCAAAAAAAAAGAAAATGCCATGAGCCTACATAGGACTGTGCAGAGGAGGGGAGGGAAAGTGGTAAGCTTTGCTGCCGCGTGGACCTGAATTTGAATCTCTCTTCTGTCACTTACTAATGGCCAGAGTTTTATTTCTGTGAGCCCCAGGGTTCCTTGGCTGAAAATGCAGCTAATCCTGATTCCTGTTGGTACACTAGAGACAATGCTTGCAATTTGCCTGACATACAGTAAGTGCTCAGTAAATGATAACCAGCCCCCACACCTTCACCTTTCCCCTTCTCCCACAAACACATTTATCTTCCAACTTCCTTATCTACAACAGGGATTTTTAATTTTCTGAGACAGAGTTTTGCTCTTATTGCCTAAGCTGGAGTGCAATGGCGTGGATCTCGGTTCACTGCAACCTCCATCCGGCTACTGGGTTCAAGTGATTCTCTTGTCTCAGCCTCCCAAGTAGCTGGGATTACAGGCATGCGCCACCGTGCCCAGCTAATTTTTTCTATTTTTCAGTAGAAACGGGGTTTCACCATGTTAGCCAGGCTGGTCTCAAATTCCTGACCTGAGGTGATCTGCCCTCCTCGGCCTCCCAAAGTGCTGGGATTACAGGCGTGAGCCACCACGGCCCGGCCAGGCAGGGTTTTTAACCAGCACCATTTTCTCTCTCAAGGGACATTCTACAACATCAGGAGACATTTTTGGCTGTCATCTAAGTAGGTAGAGGCCAGGGATGTGACAAAACATCTCACAATGCCCAGGACAGGCCCCGCCTCCACCACAAAGAATTATCTGGTCCCAATTATAGATAGTGCTAAGGTTGAAAAACCCTGATCTAGGGTGAGGATATTATTGGTGTGGAGACTCTGGGATCAAAGAGTGGAAACAGCAAAGAAAATACAACAGCTCTGGAGAAGTGGAAATTGCAGCGTCCTGGAGTGCAGACGGTCTGAGCCCAGTTCCTAATTCTGCCTTTTACTAGCAGTCACTTGTCCTTCCTGATCCTCAGTTTTCTAATCTGGAAAAAATCAAGGTGACAATCATGCTTGCTCCATTGAAGGGTTTATACTCTGTAAACTACAAAAAGTTTAAAAACACATAAAAATAATAGCGAATGCTTTATTATTAGACTATCCAGGGAAAAAGTAGATTAAGTCCATATCAAGAATGTGACTAATATGGTCACCACAGAAAACAACAGAACCATCTCGAGTCTAGTTAAACATTTCAACAACGGTAATTGCTAACACTCATGGAGCATGCGCTGCAGGCTCGTCATGCCCCTGCTCTCTATTCTGATCCCCAGAGTGACCCAATCAGAGAGCTAGTCTTGGCCAGGCAGAGTGGTTCACACCCGTAATCCCAGCACTTTGGGAGGCTGAGGTGGGCGGATCACTTGAGGACAAGAGTTCGAGACCAGCCTGGCCAACATGGTGAACCCCCATCTCTACTAAAAATACAAAAAAAATTTGTGGTTGTGTGGGCCTGTAATCCCAGCTACTTGGGAGGCTGAGGCGGGAGGCTGAGGCAGGAGAATTGCTCGAACCCAGGAGGTGGAGGTTGCAGTGAGCCGATATCAAGCCACTGCACTCCAGCCTGGGCGGCAAGAGCGAAACTCCATCTCAAAGAAAAAAAAAAAAGCTAGTCTTAGTATTTCTTTTTGACAGGCAAGAAGTAACCAGAAATATAGTTAAGTCACTTGTTGTTCAAGGCCATACAGTTGGTAAATAAAGAGCATGGATTTGAACATAAATCGTCTTAAGTTCAAGGGAATGGGTCTGCCCCCCGTGTTAAGAGGAGACAATGACATCCCCTCTTAGGACTGTGCAGAACCCCTGTCCCAAGCAGCTGTCCCTGGCAGGAAGTCTTAGAGTATGCAGGATATGTCTAAGTCAGACAGACAGACACACTGTTGTCCCAGCATAAAGAACAAACGTAAAACTGGAAAACTCGAAAGAAGTTAAGGAGACAGAAATAATGCCCTTGTTTTCTTTCCAGTCAGAGCAATAAAATAGGAAAGTCCCCCAGAAGCAAACACAGGAATTAGAAGGCACGCAAACACACCCACTAACCCCTTCTGCAGCTTCCCCGCTGAGAACCCGGCCCTCAGCAGGGAGAATCGCAGCAGCTTAGACCCAGATTCCAAAGGCCTCTGGAGGCAGTTCCAGGGTGTGTGGCTCCACACTGTCAGGGGCAGTCACTCAGGCCAAATGGAGCCTGCACAGCCGCCAGCTCCAGGGCTCTTGGGGAGGCAGAGGAGGAGGGGACTCGGAGCCTCCAGCCCCTACGCAGGGTCTCCTCCTCACCTGAAGGTCACGTGCACTCCATTAACCAATATGCATATGGCACAAGAATGAACCCAATATCGAGAATTGGTTGTGCAATAGCTTTTCTGTCACTGTCTACAGAATTTGCATGCCCCAAATGAGGGGCTGAGTTACTCTCTTCCCAAGAGGTCAAGGGGTTGGCGGGTGGGGGGTGGGAGGATTAACTAGTAGACAGTGAGTATCCTTACTGCACCCTCTAGTTGGCTAATATGAAGACTGTGTTACTGCACGAGCCGAGCAGAAGACACCAAAGGATGCACTTGATATTTCATTTGAAAAGATTCTCAAGTTTCTATAAAGAATTGTGCAAATTACAGGGATACTACATTGTTATTTTCCCTTTCAGAGCAGTGATTCCTAGATATGAGAAAACAGAGTTTCAAAGTGCTTTAGCATTCTTTCTTTTTTAAAAATGCTAAGAAAAACGTGAAAAAATAAATCAAAGGCATTTTCACCAACCTTCCAACTGTGAGCAGTCCCCAAGGTACAGGTCTTTTTTGGATATTCCCGAAACTTGTCCACCTTTATAGACAAGACGGCCGAGGCATATGGTTGGAAGTATGAACTTGGGAGTTGACCTTCCTGGATTCAAATCCTAACTCTCCTACTTACTGGCTGTGTGACTTTTGGAAAGTTACTTAACCTCTCTGAGCCTCAATTTCTGCTTGTATAAAATGATAGTATATTCTTCATTGTACCGTTGTGAGCATTAAATAACATCATTGTAAAAGTATTTTGCACAATGCCTTCTACATAATAGTGTTACACAAGCAATTATTATCATGACTGTATCGTGCTTAAGCTGATGACGCTCACTGCTATTCACCTTCCCTTCTTTCCCGTCTTGATTTGGTGACCTTCACTTCCATTTTCCCTCTCAAAATAATTTTCCCTTCTGATGTACCCAAGAGATCCTCTACAAGCTTATGTAAGGAAATCAAGTCACATCAATTTTCCCTCCCTCAACTGTCCTTTCCTTCCCAGGCCCACAGGCGTTAATCCAAAGTATTTCAAGGCCTCTCACTCCTTGGGGGTTTTCCTGGCCAATCCCCAATCCAGGCTGCCTAGCCCCCTCAGAAATGGCTTCTTTAAACCCCTCTTTACCCCAGTGATCTTTCATTCGAGAGCCTTCGATTGCTGTTCAAAACCCAAAGGCCCAAACCATTGCATGGAGCAAGGTGGCTGGGGGAGGAGAAGGCAGTGATTACTAGCCAACATCATCCAGCTGCTGACAAATATTTATTGAGCACCTGCCAGGGATCAGACCCCTTGATACATGCTGGGTTATAAAGAAGTTAGAATACACTGTCCCCTGCCCACGCAAACAGACAACTGAAAAATGCCACACAGCAAACATGGCCCCAGCCAGAAAAAGGATCTGATGGGGGTCGGAGGCTGTCATGATCGGGGGCGTGACTAGCACACACACATTTTGGCGGCCTTGCCTTTAAATATTCAGGGCTGAAAGAGTGTCCAGTACATAACAAAAGTTCAATATTGGTTAAAAAAAAATGAATGAAAAAAATGAAATGTGCATACAAATCCTTATATATTATATATTATGTCAAATAAATAACACTTTCAGCCAGTTAAGCAGAACCTGCCAACAGCACACATAGGGTGGACAACTTGAGGGGTGTTTTCACACACCATATTCCATTTGCTCTCTCCTGACAAACGTGTGAAGAGTGAGGATTATTATCACGATCTTTTTGTTTTTTGAAATGGAGTCTCGCTCTGTTGCCCAGGCTGGAACGCAGTGGCGCGATGTTGGCTCACTGCAACCTCTGCCTCCTGGGTTCAAGCAATTCTCCTGCCTCAGCCTCCCAGCTGGGACCACAGGCGCGTGCCACCACACCCAGCTAATTTTTTTTATTTTTAGTAGAGACGGAGATTTCACTGTGTTAGCCAGGATGGTCTCGATCTCTTGACCTTGTGATCCACCTGCCTCGGCCTCCCAAAGTGCTGGGATTACAGGTGTGAGCCACTGCACTTGGCTTTTTTTTTAAATCTCCGTTATTCACACGGGGAGACTGAAGCTTCGAGAAGTTACATGATTTGGCCAAGGTCACACAGTTAGGAAATGAAATGAAAGTGAGTTCACCGCCTGAATCCACATATGAGATTAGTATAAATGAGAAACCAAGTACACATTTCTATTTCTCACAGTCCTGTTCATTTTTTAATGTTTAAGGCAGGGTCTGCAAATTTCGTAAATGGTCAGACAGGAAATATTTTAGGCTTTGTGGGCTGTCTGGTCTCTGTCACAGTCACTCAGCTCTGCCACCATGGGGGAAGGCAGTCACAGACAAAACGTAAATGGATAGGCATGGCGCATTCCAAGAAAGCTTTATTTACAAAAACAGGCGACAGGCCAGATTTGGTGGAGTTTTCACCCCTGCTTTAAGATAAAGGAAATCAAAACTATTCCTCCTAAAAGTGACTGCACATGTTACTATAAAATTCATGCGTTTCCTCACTTCCAGGGTAAAGACAGAGGATGGCAGCCATATGTCACAGAGACGTGGGCATTATTTTCAAGATACTAACACCATAGTGTGTTGTAAGCGCTACGCATTTGCTTCAAAACCAACCTCATGTAAACATTTTTATTAGTTAGGGAGGTCAATATGTCCGCCATAAATACATTTTAAAATTCCTTCCTACATATTCTGTCTCTTGGGATTATTTATCATGCTTTGTTCCCTGGCCTAGAGCCAGAGAGAATATGGGAGTTTTAATACCTTTAATCCATTACGTGGATTTTTTTAGAGCTCCATAAGACAAAATAAAATGCACTCTCATGGTCATACATGCAATAATCCTGAGATGTCACTTAATATTTCATGTCCCATTTTATATTTCAGTTGTAACTGTTACCAGCTTTCAACGTCCAAAATGACACAATTTCAACCATCCTTTTGCTCCGAATTTTTTTTTTTGTCATTGCTTAGAGAACTCCTGACAATTTATAAACAATAAATCTCACGGTGGACTTTGAGGGGCAATTATTATTGCTCTCTGATATTCCTTTTTTTTTGAGACACGGTCCTACTCTGCTGCCCAGGCTGGAGTGCAGTACCGTGATCTTGGCTCACTGCAACCTCTGCCTTGTGGGCTCAAGCAATTCTCCTGCCTCAGCCTCCCGAGTAGCTGGGATTACAGGCGCCTGCCACCATCCCCGGCTAATTTTTTGTATTTTTAGTAGAGACAAGGTTTCACCATGTTGGCCAGGCTGGTCTCGAACTTCTGACCTCAAGAGATCCACCCGCCTCGGTCTCCCAAAATGCTGGGATTACAGGATTCATTCAAACGCTACATTCAGCCTGCTCTCTGATATTCTGAAGAAGTACTGAAATAACTCTCTACTGACATATGTCACCCAGTTTATGGCAACATGGTGGACTGGTCATGCTTATTTCAATTAGGCCATGTCAACCTTGTTTTGAGAAACAGGTGTTCATTCATTTCTCCAGCTAGTTGATATGGTAGCACTGGTCGCTAAAGATGGTCTGTCTGCTCGATACACCTTACCTCCTGTAAGTCAATGGGTTTTTTTCTCAAATTGCTTGTAAAACTCACTCAACACATCTACCCGAGTGAACACCACCTGCCTATCACCTGCACACCGTCTTTTGAGAAGCAGATGTTTGCTTATAGGGCTGTTGTATTTTTATTTGTTCCTCCAGGAGATAAATTGTATCTTCCTCCCCATACTGGACACTGCAATTAGACATAATAGCAAAAGGCCTGCAGGTAACAGGCCGTAATACTCACTTAGTACCCACTAAAGGACGGTTTACATCACTTGTTCTCTGTTACCTTTCGTGAAACATCTGTTTCATGTGAGCCACTTAAGAGTGCATACATCTGTAAATAATAAGCCTGTATGTGCACATAATTTAATGAATTAGGACATAAAAAGGAATTGAACAGTAGGGGTACGGCAATCAGAGGAAATGCCCATTTGGTTAAAAATGTAGCATTTCCAGCTTTCACTTGGAAACCCTTTTATTATCCTGTGGGTTCTGAGACTTCTAATCTTCCCCATCCCTCTTCTCTGCAAAGAAAATAGAAATTTGTATAGTTGGCAAAGAAAAGGAACCCGACATTACACAAAGCTGAGTTGGGAACTTTAGACTCGCTTTTTCCAACTCAGGAGAGTCAAGGTGGGTATTTGAATGTCTCGGTGCCCAGGAACCTGCATCTGTCAAGTGGGAATAACAGTGCCTTTCTCTTCAGGCTGCTGTGAGGATTAGATGATGTGGTTCCTTTTAAGCACCTTGATGCATAAGCACTTAATAAACATTAATTATGATGAGAGTGAGTGTTTCAGTTTACTAAAAACCAATCACAACTTTAAATCATGGGGGTGGGGAAGCAAACCTTGGTTCAAAAGTTTCTCTTGATAGTTGTTTTAGCTCTTTATGTATTTACTTTTTTTTTTTTTTTTTTTTTTGAGACGGAGTCTTGCTCTGTTGCCTAGGCTGGAGTGCAGTGGTGTGATCTTGGCTCACTGCAACCTCCACCTCCTGGGTTCAAGTGATATAATCCCTCCTGAGTAGCTGGGATTATAGGCACCCGCCGCCATGCCCAGCTAGTTTTTGTATTTTAGTAGAGATGGGCTTTCACCATGTTGGCCAGGCCGGTCTCAAACTCCTGAGCTCAGGTGATCCACCCGCCTTAGCCTCCCAAAGTGCTGGGATTACAGGCATGAGCCACTGTGCCTGGTCCTTTAGCTTTATTTTTATTTATTTTCTTCACACCATTTCTAGGGACAAAAAAAAAAAAAAGGGATGGGGGGACAAGAGGTAGCACTAATGTCCTGGTTAACAGGAAGTGCCATCAGAAAATCTACTTCTGTAACACCAAAGTAAGTGCCAGGAGCCCAGGGGATAATCCATTCTCATGTTTTCAGGCCAGTTTGCCAGCGAACACACTTATAAGGGCTTCCTTATCTTGCCATCACAGCCAAGCTGAACCTTCCAAGTTTTTGACAAAAAGCCCCCATCAAGTTTACTTTAGGTGTTTTGAATAACCAAACAATATTAGCTCACCTGAGATGTTCTTAATTTCACTGTGACTGAACGACACTCGGCTTATTTCTGAGCACCTACTGTGTGCCGTGCTCTGGTTATAAAGCAGAGCACACTCATGAGCGGGAGAAGGCACCCCGCGGGGAGAGCTTATGGTATTTTCTAGAATGCAAACTGAGATACCCATAGAATATGGCCGGTTCCTCTTTGCCTCCCTGAAGTTTGTCAAAAAGTTCAAGCTGAGCTGAAAGCTTGAAAATGTTGCAAGATACTCTGCCCGTCTCAAAACCAAGCAGGTGTGGAGCACAGGAACAGACATTGTATGCTACCATGATTTGATTGCTACCAGGAATGTAATTTCGGCCCACTGAGATTCTGTAAAAATCTTGGTTTAGCTGTGCAAACTGAATGTTAGCAAAACAAGTGCTAAATATTTGCCAGGCCGCAGGAAAAATAGTTCCACCCAGAAGGAAAAAGAGTTAAACAATGACTGAAATCACCACCCTACAGCATTCTGTTTACATTCTCCTGCAGTCTATTTACCCGCTACATAAAGGGATAATTAGAGCTTGTTAATAGCAATAGGAGAAAAGAGTAAAGGCTGAAGGGAAAAAGGAAATAAACAAGTGAATGAACAAATATTGAAAGAATAATAATAGCTGAAGTATATAGAAGTGCACTGTCCAATACAGTAGCCACTAGCCATGTGTGGCAATTGGAAGTTAAATTAATTAAAATCAAATAAAATTGGTGGGGCATGATGGCTCAAATCTGTAATCCCAGCACTTTGGAAGGCCTAAACGAGTGGATCATGAGGTCAGGAGTTCCAAACCAGCCTGACCACCATGGTGAAACCTCATCTCTCCTAAAAATACAAAAATTAGCCAGGCATGGTACACACCAGTAATCCCAGCAGCTCGGGAGGCCGAGGCAGGAGAATCGCTTGGACCTGGGAGGCGGAGGTTCTAGTGAGCCAAGATCACGCCACGGCGCCCCAGCCTGGGAGACAGAGTGAGACTCTGCCTCAAATATAATAAAATAAAAGTCAATAAAATTAAAAGTTACTTCCTCAGGTGTATTAACTGCATTTCAAATGCCAACAGCCATACATGGCTAGCGACTACAATATTAAACTATGTAGAATTATAGATCCTTTTCATCACTGGAAACTTCATTGTAGGAAGTTCTATTGGAGAGCATTGATACCGAGTATATTAAAGGGTTGCTTATTTGAACATTTATGTAGATTCAACCATAGTTTACTGAGGATCATAGATCAAGTACCATATTTGCACTGGAAACACAGAGGTAAAAAGCACAATACCTGACCTCAAAGACTTCTCAGTTTAGTGAGGCGACCCAGTCAACAAAGCAAAACAAACACATGCAAAAGGAGAAAAGGGTGGGAACACAGAAAAGAAAACTGGTCATCTTAATGGTAGCTATGGCAGTAGGTATCCAGACGTTTACAATAAAGCTGCTGTAACTTTTCTGCATTTAAGAAAAACATACTAACTTATTGAGGAATTGGGTTTGTAGTTGGGGCTCTCTGATGCCAGCGCCACCCCTAGCTCACCCACCTCTGGGCGAAGGAGAAGCAAAGCACATTACCTGCAAATCCACCCATGGAAAAGCACCCCGGAAGAAACTGGCCACAAAAGCCATTAGCAAGAGTGCGCCCTCTACTGGAACGGTGGAGAAACCCCATTGTTACAGGCCTGAGACTGTGGCACTCTGTGAAATTAGGCCTTATCAGAAGTCCACTGAACTGATTCACAAACTTCCCTTCTAGTATCTGGTGCAAGAACCTGCTCAGGACTTTAAAACAGATCTGTGCTTCCAGACCACAACTACTGGTGCTTTGCAGGAGCCAAGCGAGGCCTATCTGGTTGGCCTTTTTGAAGGCACCAACCTATGTGTTATCCATACCAAATGTGTAATAATTATGCAAGAAGGCAGCACGCTGCATACGTAGAGAACGTGCTTAGAAGTCCACTATGATGGGAAACATTTCGTTCTCAAAAAAAAAAAAAAAAAAATCTCTTTTTCCTGTTATCAGTAGTTCTGAATGTTAGGTATTTTTCTTCAATGGGGTCAAAAGGTATTTAAGTATACAATTGCAAGTAGAAAAATAGGGGACTGAAATTAGGTATTGGCAGTTTTTCCATTTTCATTTGTGTGTGAATTTTTAATATAAATGTGGGGATGTAAAGCATTAATGCAAATCAAAATGTTTCAGTGGACAAAATTCAGTAGTTCGACTTTATCATAATTACAAATAAATCTGTTAAATGTTTCTGGACGACGCTAACATTTGGTTTCTGTTTTTGTTTTTTGAGACAGAGTCTGGTTCTGTTGCCCAGGCTGGAGTGCAGTGGTGTGATCTTGGCTCACTGCAACCTCCACCTACCGTGTTCAAGAGATCTCCTGCCTCAGCCTCCCAAGCAGCAGGGACTACAGGCGTACACCACCACGCCCAGCTAATTTTTGTATTTTTAGGGTTTCACCATATTGACCAGGCTGGTCTCAAACTCCTGACCTCATGATCCACCTGCTTTGGCCTTCTAAAGTGCTGGGATTACAGGCATGAGC
>NW_016107666.1:980289-985548 GCF_001604975.1 Cebus imitator
CTGCCTTGGCCTCCTTATGTGCTAAGATTTCAGGTGTGAGCCCCCGTGCCAGGCCTAAAACAAGTTTCTTATTGACAACTATGTATAAATGTGAAAACAATCTATTTCCTGAGCATTAAGTGTCAAATACACTCCCTTATTTAAGGCTTTAAGGCTGATGTTAAGCTTTCAAGGTAGGTATTATGGATTCATTTTAAAGATAAAAAATACTGAGGCAACCTGGAGCTCAAGCCTCTACAGCAGATGCAGTGCACGAAGAATATCTGCCCAACTTCACTGTATCCCACTGTAGGGTACCATGCTGTATTTCACTGTGTTACATGTTAGTGTCTCAGAGATTTACATCTGCTTCCACCTAGAGCCCACTACACGACTTCCAGCAAGTCACTTCAATTTGTCCACCTGTCTCTTTTTCCTCAAAATATCTAATTCAGCAACCATTAGATTTCAAACAAAAGAAACAGGTAGAACATGGTGTATAAAAATTCAAAAGTACATTTCATTTAAAACATATTTGAGCTGGGCACAGTGGCTCATACCTGTTATTCCAGCACTTTGAGACAGCAAGGCAGATAGATTGCTTGAGCCCAGAGGTTTAAGACCAGCCTGGCCAACATGGTAAAACCCTGTCTCTCAAAAAAACTAGCTGGGTATAGTGACCCACACCTGTGGTCTCAGCTACATGGGAGGCTGAGGTAGGAGGATCACTTCAGCCCAGAAGGCTGAGGCTGCAGTGAGCTGAGATCACACCACTGCACTTCAGCCTGGGCAACACAGCAAGACCCTGTCTCAAAAAAATATAAAAAAAGACATTTGAAGTCACTGGAGCATTATCTGAGAGGCCAATGAAATCCACTATGATTCACGTAAATTTCACTAACTGGTAATGGTTAACTTAGGTGTGAGATCCTCTCTACACAAAAGATACTTAAAATATATAGCAAATAAAAAAAACATTGATTCGACTTTACTATCAGAAAGTTTTCTTTCTTCCTTTGTCTTTTATTTTGTTTACTTTCAGTAATGGAAGACAAAATAGTTCCACTTAATGAAGAGATACCCTCTAGCACAAACACAGCACCCTTATTTAGATGTGGGTTACCAGTAAACTAGAGTAACATGAAAAGCCCTGTTTCCCAGCTCTCAGCTTCTTGAGACTCTTCAGTAAATACCAGAGTAATCCTGCTCCTAACCCCCAGAGCTACAGCAGCGACTAGGCCAGCGACGACTTCAACAGCAAACAGGATGTAAAAACAAAAGGGCGAAAGAGTAAAATAGCCTCATAGTTTGGGCAGAGTTTCCTCCACAATTTAAAAGACTGGTTTCCAGTATAGAAAATAATGTAATCAGAGGAAGCTATGCGAGTTACAGTTCTTTACCTCTTTTTTCTACCTTTCCCCTAAACCAAAACACTTGATGGTGTTTTTTTCTTGGGATGATTAGGGCATACAACATTTTTCAGAAATTCTTCACTCAGCTGACAGGATGACAGACTCCTGAAGCTGATGACCCCTAAGTGAGTAATGACACATGGAGGCTAGAGAAAAGCCCTTCATGGGACTTGAAACCACACTCTGCAGCTTACATTTGGTGTGACTCCGGTCATGTCGCTCACCTTCCCTGAGCTTCCTTCTCCTCATCTATAGAGTGAAGATGATATCGCAACTTAGAGGGTTGTGAGGATTAACTGAAAATGATGTGTGTCATTAGAGTGGTGTTTCATTAAATATTGAACCAAACAAAAATCTAAAAGCCCCACAACTCTTCTTCAATGTAATCATTTTTAGAAGACAGTATTTTCTTTCTTGTTATAATGCATGTAAGCTATGATTGTTATGGTGGACTGAAGATGGCTGGAGATTCTTTGCCTCTCTCCCCCAAACTGAAAGGTCGTTACAGAGTCTGGGCTGGCCCTGTATCTGCCTCACCAGTAGGATATAGTGAAATGAGTGTATGCCACTCTCTGGGTCTCGCCTTTAAGAGGACTGGGAGCCTCTGCCGTCTCCTTCCTGGAAGGCTCACTCTCGAAATGCTCCCTCTCATAATACTGCCACCAGGCTGTGACATGCACGAGTCACGTGCTGATCCCGTAGAGCTCTCATCGACAACCAACATCCCCCGCCAGCCATGAGAGTGAGGCTTTCTGGATTTCCAGCCGAAATCAGCTCTGGATGATGCAGCCCCAGCTGACACCATGCAGAGCAGAGGGTCTGCCCAGCAGCCCCTCCACAGAATAACCTGATAATAAATTGTTAGACCAGGAAGTTTTGGGATGGTTTGTTACACAGCAATAAGTCACGGAAATGATCATAGAGAAATAAGTGATTTTTAAAAATCCAATCGACTCAAACCCATCCCCAAAATAACATGATCACTTAACAAGCTCCAGAAACACCCATATGAAAGTCTTCAGGAAGCAGTTTGGAAGGTGTGTACTTGTTCCACTGCTTACGATAGGTTTAGAACTTCCCTTTGTGCACCACTTTTAGAGATGATCTATGAGGCCTACACATAGAAAAACTTCACGCCTGCTCTACTGTGACAAAAATGTATAATCCACTTGATCACCCACCATATAAACCAGCTGTGGTTCTTGGCATTAGTTCTTTCCATTATCAATCTCAGGTGCAAAGACCTGAGGGGATTTCCGAGTTTGTTATTAGGGGGTCATGTGACAATGACTTCTGTACACAAGTTCTTCCCATTGTTTCATGAGTTGAAAGAAGGGACAGTGTCTGATTCATCTTGGTGTCCCCCATGGATATCAAGGAGACTGGCACGTGGCAGACACCCAAGAGCCATTTGTTGAATGGCACACTGCAAGATCTAATCCATCAATGAGTAATAAAAGCTTACTGTGCCCCGACAACATCTTTGGGCTAAGTGTATTGTGACAACTTTGACGGTGACAACGCTGACTTGTAAAAGTCAATCATCTGCATGAAATCTGGGGAGTTGGTAAACGGTTGCCCCTGAACCATGCCACAGTGCTGCCTGACAAACAGAAAGGACTGCCACTTAGGATGTTATAAGCTATAGACAGAGGGATCATTTCACCAAGGAAAAGAGATACCTAATTTAGATAGGGCCGAAAAACAATACCATTTGTTATTAGCAAAGGCATGTAAGTCACAGGTGCCATGCCAAAATCAGGGCAGAAGGCCTACCTGGTAACTTCTATATGTTTTCAAGACAAAAATAGAACCTTAATTTACATGATCTCTAATCCTTCTACAAATCCTGACGTGTAAACACTATTACTCCCATTTCATAGCTGTAGAAACCGATGCTGGGTCAAGGCAGGCTACCTGCATTATCTTGGACCATCAGGCCACGATGGGGAGGCAGAGGTGGAGAGATTTGTGGAAGGGTAATTCTGAGAGGATTAGGGAGAATCGGCAGTAAAACGCTTGGAAAGGGACAACTTTTCACACCTCTGCTCAGTGCAAGAAAATTATTATCCCCTCTTCTCTAGAAAGCCTCTGAGGAACAGATAATAGAATAAGCTCTGGGAAGAGTATCCGCAACTTCTGCTCAAATTATAAGCCCAACATGGGTTTCCGGAAACTCTCGCCCGAGAAGTAGAGGGATGCCTTGTTCATCTGCATCCCCCAACTTTCCCTGCAAATCCAAACCTGCTCATCCTACCTCTAGTTCTTATTGTTTCCTCTGATAAGCAGGGCCCTAGTGAACAATTAAAGCTTTCAATAAATAATCTCTAAGCACATTCATTTGATTGACTGTTATTTGATACAGCAGTTAGTTTCAATGGGGCAGTTAATATTGATCACATAAAGTACTCCAGACAAACATGAAACAGTTCCAGAACTCCATGGATTATTACCCTTTATCTGCCAGTCATCTGGGTTACTTGTAATGGTCACGGAATTTAAAATCAATAATAACAATTAGTGTTCTGTACACCAAAACGGATGAATCATGTGAAATGGGTTTTCATATAAAATCAAAGGTAAAGCAAGCCGACAGCATGCAAAAAAGCTCTTTGAATTTCCAACGCACATTTGGCAAGGCACTTTCATGGAAATCTTCAAAACAGGCAGCAAGAGCGAAAGAAAGGTGTTCAGGAGAAGATGTGGCCATAAAAAGGCATATGAAACCCCTGACGATCTTAATCCAAAAAGATGAAGCATAAAAGATAAAAGTGATCACAATGAGTTCTAACAAATGTAGTAAAATTAATGGAACTGGTAATTTACTTCCTTGGAGATGTGTATCTAGCTACCTTTTTCAGCTTTCAATTTGTAGGCATTAATCGTGATTTTTTGGTAATAAAATGGCAACAATGGTATTTTAGCTCCACAGCACCACTACTGTAATATAATGTATATATAATTAAAATGCAAAACAACAGAGAAATGTTTCATCATTAAACTGTAACCAGCGTACTATGTGAAATCATCCATTCCAAAGACTTGTTTTTCATCAATTATTTGTTATTTATCTGATGTAAATATAAAAAGGACTAATTAAAATGTATGCCTTTTTATATGGCTTCTTGTCATTAAAGCCAATGAAAGCATTCTGAGGACCATAATGAAATAATTATGTTTGCCTTTAAGAATTCTCTTCAATAACACATGGCAGTACTGAGCTAAATTAAAACATCAGAACTGAATTTCGATGCCTCCATTTCCATTTTAGTTAATTAAACCCCCAAGCTTTCCAATAGACCAGACCTTAAAAAATCTTTTGAAGCTGAAATGGCCCTCAGATCATCAGCCTTTTTATAATTATGGACTTTGATGACATGACAAAGGTAGTGTAGCCGTTGAAAGCTTTAATATTTTTGAGAAGACAAATTTATTACATGAGGTCTTCATTTGCTCTGGAAATTGGGAAAAAATTGGAATGTGATTCAATCTTCTCTTCCTAGTTAATTGATGCACTCATCTTGTTTGTTCTTTTACCTGCACAGTATTTTGAATTTAGCTATTTTTTCTGACTTGACAAAATTAATCTGTGATGAACAGTAATTTATCAATAACAAAACAAACATTCTACTAAACATAGGTCAAATTAGGACAGAGATTCTTTGCTCAATACTAAAACTTAAAAAACAAGGAACTATCTTTAAGACAGCAGTAAAGAGAATCTGTAAATTTTAAGAAATAAAATCTGTTTTAATTTCTCCTTCTCCAAACCTCAAATCACATACTTTGGAAGGGGAAAAATAATAAAATAAAAATAAATCTGAGTTTAAGAGAAAATGATAATGAGTCAGTAATCAGGTTGTACACA
>NW_016107666.1:985624-1004878 GCF_001604975.1 Cebus imitator
AGCACCTGAGTCCTGGCCTCTCTCTAGAAAGGGAAAAAGAAAAAGGGGGAGGAAAACTGCTAAGTGGTTTCAGGGCTGGTGGCAAATGAAATGGCTTCAGCTGTGTTGTCATCTGATGCAGATGGAGGTGGGAACTTCGTACTTACAAAAGTAAATAGGAGACCAGGCTTGGTGGTTCACGCAGTAATCCCAGCACTTTGGGAGGCCCAGGTGGGTGGGACATGAGGTCAGGAGATCCAGATCCTCCTGGCCAACATGGTAAAACCCCGTTTCTACTAAAAATACGAAAATTAGCCGGGCGTGGTGGCATGGGCCTGTAGTCCCAGCTACTCGGGAGGCTGAGGCAGGAGAATTGCTTGAACCTGGCAGGCGGAGGTTGCGGTGAGCGGAGTTCCCGCCACTGCACTCCAGCCTGGCGACAGAGTGAGACACTGTCTCAAAAAAAATAAATAAATAAAAGTAAATAGGAGTACCAGGGATTAACTCTGACAATGTGAATTCCCTCATGTTTTGTTCCATACGGAGAGTTGGCAATGTTTGTGAGTGGATATTTGGCGATCGCTGGATAGACTGTCTAATGAGACATCAGCGGGAAATTGTTGACAGCTGGGAAACAAATACCTAGTCTACGACAATGTCAAATTGCAATTATCGTCTCAGAATCCACTTTTATTAAACCGCTTTCTTCCCCGCGGTTTTTCTTTGTTCCCTTTAAGGAAATCTGCTTTTGGAAATCAGGGACATCAACACCCACTAGCAACCCTGTAAAAATCAGCTTTCTCCTTTCTCCCTCCACTGACCTGGTTCAGTTCTTCAGCTGCTGGGGGAGGCCCAGAGACTCCTGGAATCCCTGAGCCCTGACTACAGGAAATGCTTGGCCAGGTGGGGTCGCCTTGCTGACGTCAGTTCCTGTTATCCTCGCCTTATCGCGCGGGGGGCAGAGTCTTATCTCACTAAATGGCCCCCTTGTAGCTACCCCACCCTGCAAGGCGGGAGAAAAAGCAAGTCAGCAGTTCCATTGCCTGTTTGAATTCCAATCTAAGAAGCTCTGAAAGCTCAAGACAAAATGCCAGCAGACTTAGGCTCTCCTGCTTCCTAGGTGGAGAGAGCTTTTGCAATTTTAATTTTCATTCACTTAAAGGAGTTTGGGGAGTGGGATGGGACAGACATCACGCTTTTTAATGATGGGGTAAGGAAGCTGCGAATGAAAAGAAGAGAATTCAGGGCAACATACTGACTGATGAGGTTGTGTTATTAGATCTTACAGATGGGGCAAGTTATCTCATCTCCTATTTAAGAAGAGGTACTTAGGCCAAGCCACTTACAAGCAGGATACTGATCAATCTGAAACCTGAGTTAACTCTACTCTTCTCCCTCCATCACCCCACCTCCAACTTTTTAAGAAGAAGCTGGCAAGGGCTGACACAGATTTCTTCATAACAATTTAATTCTACTCCGCGCTGGTCACCCCATCCACACACACACAGGTGCTACAGTGAGAACCATAGTCCAGTCCATTTTGCAGGGAATGCCTTCTATTCACAGATCTACAGTTTGCTACAAAAGGAATTCATGTTCATAAGAATGATCCAGAAACAAAAGGCGATCTTCAGACATAATGAAAAAAATTAAGCTGAGAGAGCTCTAGTTATATTGACTATAAGAATCCAAACAAAGACTTTGTGTCACTCCTGGGTTCAAGGAGCAGCATAGGAGATGTTGTAATATTAAATATCTGGCATATTTCAATGATTTGTGTGGGAACTGTGGCAGTATATTTGAAAGTGGGTTATTCTAGAAAATCAGAGATATATGATTGCCATAACTACCCCGTAATTTGAAAGGCAAGATTCCATCTACATTAATATCTTTGGAAAGGTTTTCAGCCAAGATTTTTCTGATTAACCTTCATCAAAACTCCCATTTATGAAATAATCTATTTAATTAATAGTTAACTGAATTTATATTAGAACATTTAAAGTATAAAAATGTCATTTAAGGATAAATTTATGGCACTTACACATAATTCAAACTCTATAGAACATTCTAAGATGTTCTAAAATGAACACTGCATTTATTGTTAAAGTCCTGTGCAACTTGAAAAGAGTTTTACATTTTGCATCTTGGTTTTTACATCTCCATCTTCCTCCCAAAGAGTAACTTTCTAATTTAAAAATTCTCAGCTTTTTCTAAATTATTGATTTAAAAATTAAAAATTCCTTGAGAGCAGAATTTATAATCTTTGTTATTTATCATGTATTTCCCTTCTTAGATAGAGTTCAATGATATTTGTGGAATGTGTAAAGGAGAAAACAGATTTTCTTTCTTTTTCACCCACCTCAGGGCTTACCATATGTTGAAGGTAAATGATAAACATCTGATATCCAGAAGAACTTTCTTTTATTCTTATGCTTTACAGAAAAGTGCATGACAATACTGTCGGGCTGTATACAGCAGCATAAGGCTTCAAGAAATGAGAAGGAAACTTCTGATTCAGGTCAACTAGCCTATCAGAAATAGCCATTCTGGTCATTTATCTATTAAGGAAAAAAGACCTGATTCAACGCAAGGGCTTTACATTATTGGCTGGCAAATCAAATTCTAACTAGAGCTTCCAAATCAATTCCACAGCGTAAGTTTAGGCAAACAGATGTCTACCTCTCCCACTGTTTTGTTTTTTGAATCCATCTTTTCCTGGCAATAAAATTTAAACTCATACTTTTTCTTTCCTAAGTTGCACATCAGTACTGACTCCCTTGTCAAATATACCAATTTATCTGCATATTCACAATGTGATTTCTTTTCTTCTAGAAGGAAGGAAAGCTTTGTGAATCTTTCACTTGTTTTCAATCAACCCAGTCCTGCACTCTCTTTGCAATGTAAGGAAAAGTCCCTCTTTTTCTCTTCTTTCTGTTGGTATTAGTTACTACAACATCATGTGTCTGAGAAGCAGAAAATTATGTCCTACTTTAGAAAAACAATTGGGCCTTTTCACTGAAATATTTATTCAAAACCCCATTCAATTCATACGGTTGCTGTCAGTCTTTATTTAGTCTTTCTTTCAGAGGGTATCTTTGATTTTGCCACTTTGACCCCAATTTATATCTCACTAGGAGAAGATTTAGATAGTATTTAATACTTAAAATTTGGGTCCCAGGGCTTTGAAAAGAGGCCTTTTCTCATTCCCTAATCAAACATCACTACTGTTTGTTTTTAAAATAATTTCTTCTCGTTAATGGGCAAAATCCTATTTCAAAAAGAAATGTTTTTTTTTCTTTTCCCTTTTGATGTGTTGAACAGGGAGAAAAGACAGGGTAAAGGGCCAAGAAGTTGTCACACTCGTGATTTCACCAAAGCAACTATATTTAGGCCACAAAATATTAAGATTTATCCTATGCCTACTGAGCAATTAATGTTGAAAACATCTGGAGCAGCCTAAAACCAAGATAATCCAGGAGGCATCTGAATAGAAATTTAGTGACTCCTATACCTTCTAGGGGCAGTCGTCAATCGTAATACTTATACCACATTCCCTCAGTAGTCCCCTAATCCTGACTTCGAATGCTTATAACAAGCAATTCACAGGCACTACTACAAACGGCAGCTGGCTGGCATATCATTTTTCTGCCTTTAAAATTAAAAAGAAAATAAAGGGAATATTTTAACACCTTTCAAAGTAAGCTTCTGGTGGTGTGCTCCATGCTCAAAGGTCTTACTTTATTTACTATGCATACACACACACCATAAAAAAAAAAGTCTCAAAGCAGAAAATAGTTTGGGTTGGAATTTAATACTTTTTCTCTTTGCCCACTGTTTCCTCTGTGTTAAAAGCACAAACAGAGCTGCTTCTCGTCAAAATAGCCATTAAGTAAAATGGAAAAGGTTGTGGTTTTTATGTTCTTACTTACACAAACGTAACCCTAGTATGCTTTTATTTCAAAAACCCTAACCAGCTATACCACCCTGAACCAAACACTGCGTGGCAAAGACATTTGTTAGAATCTTTTTTTAACAAAAACCTTTAGTTTTATTTATGCTTAAAAAAAAAAAACAAACCTTAATCGCTGGAACTGACCATCATAAAGTGGTTTATGGAGGGTAAATCAACTCTACAAGGGCACAAGCGGTATTTACATTTTATTCATTTAACCTAAAGTTGGGGGTGTGGGATTCAAACTCTTGTGAAATTGGCCACAATAAGAACTAATTGCCCTGCTTACAAAAATAAGACACTGGAATTTCTGAAATCCCTTTGTCAAATGCCTTTATTTACTTTGTCTAATGCAAGTTTCTTTGATTAGCTAAACTTTGCTGTTATCAACACTTCTTGCTTATCGGCTAGTTTTAGGCAAATGACACATTCACCGCTAGCTCTCCCTAGATAAAGCAAATCCCTTGTTTAACTTATCCAAGAACAAACAAAGCTTTTCCCCCTACTCTTACAACTTAATAGAACAGGCATGTTTGGAGGGTTAATTACAAAAGGAAGACTGTCTACATGTAAAAACTCTATTAGGTCTAATAACTTTTGGCAAGGATCCTGAGCATTTTTTTTCCCTTCTGTTAAAAAATGTGTTTCATTACAACTTTCTCTAACAAAAAAAAAAAAAGTTTCAGAGAGCCCCAGTTCCCTGGGATTCCAACAGAAATTGTTCATACTGTTTTAATTGCTACAAAGAAGACCGATCTGAAAGGTTTCTTCTTGGATTAGAAAATTATTTTGTAACACTCAAGTTTCTTTGAGTTCTCCAGAAAGATTACAGGCACCAAAAAAGAAAAGGCATTTGGGGAGCAGCTGAAGATTAAGTCGCCTTCTGAAAATGATATTCTTTTTGCCTTGCTTACGGCTCTACAAAATGTTAAGTCAGACAGTCAGGCCGTTGGCATCAAATGGTTATTGATTTTCAGCTACAAACCTGTTGATTTCCTGGCCCAAGAAGCAAGTCTTTATCCTTAAGAAAAAGTTTCAGAGAGGGCAATTTAAGTCTGTCATTGTCCCCTCTCTTCTTTTTCTTCTCTCTTTAGATAAGCCACCATGTTATTAGGAAAACTCAATTTCTTCCAGTTAAACTTTGACCTCTTTGAAAACAAAGATTTAAAATGTCATTTTCAGGCTAATGCTCCAATGAATTGTCAGATAAAGTACTAAAAACATTTTGATAGATAGCTGAGCCATTTATCTAAATCACTGTCAGGGCGGCGAAGCATCCTGCAGGCTCCCACTACAGCCACCCGAAGGTGGGCTTTTCTGGGACTCCTGGCCATTTCTCAAGCTTGCAGCCAGGCTACTGTTGACCAGATGTGGACCTCGGCACTGTGTCAGCATCAGATAACAAAATAGTCAATATTTTTTTACAAAACTGGGCTACCCCACTTAAATTTCCTTTCCTTTAACTGATGTCCAGGTTGCAGGCTGAATTGCAAGATATGGAAATAATGAATGGCTCAGCCCACGGGGTGTTCATTGCCAGGAGTTTTCTAGCAAAACAGCAACTTCTTAGACCAACAAAGTGACTCGGAAAGGTGGCAGCAGGGTCAATGCTAAGAAATATTGCCTTTCCTTCGCAAGGAAAACATTGGAAGCGGCAGCTTGAGCTGGTGGTTTATGAACTTCGGGAACAGCAGCCACCTTAATTAAACTAAATTCCTTTCAAGGAAAATGTCATATTTTAATTACTTTGGACTGTTGGAATACACAAGAGGTGGGGAGGGGGATCTATACAACTAGTAGCTAATCCAAAGAACAGCAAAGTTAAATGCCACCCTGCACACGTTTTTAGTAAAAACGGCAAAATGTGTCCAAGTGCCCTACTTGAAGAATGTTTTAAAGTCTTGTGGTCACCCCTCTACTCCCCACCCCCCTCACTTTTATGCATATTTTAAAAACTGTTTTCAAGAGACTATAAGGTTGTTAAGGAGAGGAGCACGAGGGCGGGAGGGGTTATTTGGGAAGAAAACATCTAACAGGAAATTTTCAGCAGAGGGAATCAATATGCATGCCAGCATATCACACCCCTTCAGCATTAAATCATTAAATCCTTTGTCTTGCTACCAATGCAGTTTATTTCCAATGTCTTCATTGCATGCAAGAGAGACAGTTAATTTTTTTTTTTCTTGGTAGAAGAAGGGAAAAAAATAAACCTACATTGAGCAGTGTGCCGATGCTGCCATTCGGTTTGGGTCAATCCACTGAAGCATGCTTTGAGAGCTTTCTCCTGGAGCATGCAGGAAGACGGACTCGCAGTGTAGAAATCCAGGATTTGCCCAGGACTCACTGACAGAACATCCATACAGTCAAACATGATCTCCCCTGCACCGAATGTCTGCAAAAGTGCTTATCCTCTAGGTGTGGAGGCAAATGGCATAGAAAAGTCCACCCAACTCCATCAAACTCTGCCCCCTTTTTGGCACGTAGGCTGTTGGTCTTTTTCCCAGCCCCGAATCATGAATTATGACAGACAAGCCAGCTAAAAGCCTGTAATTGATCCAAATGATCATTTACCATTTTCCAGGCTTGCTCGGCCAATCCAGCCGGTGCGGGGGGTTCCCAGAAAGATCCCAAGTTCTCCTTCCAAGCAAAAGCTTGCAAAAAGCCTTCCGAATGCGATCCGGATCCTACCCCGACGGTGCCCAGACAAACCTTGCCCGGATCGCTCGCGTTCTCGGCATCCTAGTCCTCAAACAGCTCGCATGGGGGAATTCTGGTCCCCCCTTTGGCAAAGAATAGACCCTCCTGCCTCTGAACAGCTCACTTCCTACTACTTCTGTCACACAGAATGAAAGATTGAATTGCCTAATATATGCGAGTGAACTTTCGGTGAACCCTACCCGGGCTGCTAACCTTCAAATGACCCAACTAGTCTGACATCACCAACTCCCAGGATTCTCACAGAGCTTAAAAACTCCCAGCAGCCCTGCAAAAGCAGACAGCCAGCGAGGCAGGCAGCGAGCGCACAAGCCGGCGCTTTCTTTCCCATTTCTCACCTTAAAAACAATACAAGAAGTGCTTTTAAAACGAGCAGGGGCGGAGCCGGGACGCTGCTCCTGGCTCTCGTGGAGCGCCAACTTCTCTCCCTTTACGCCTTTTTATCTGCGGCGGCTTAGCTCGGAAAGCAGTGTTCCCCCTACCCCCGCCCGCCGCCTCGCCCCCAGCCCACCCTTTAAATTCCTCTGTGCGCCTTTCTGTCTGTTAAATTCCTTATAATTTATGTATTTTTCCACTCACTCCAGAGAAAGCACATGCAAGCCCTAAACTGTAGAACAGAGAATGGCAACCCCTTGGGGAAGGCTTGGGTTGGGAAACTTTCCATTCCACAGTCTTTTTCTCTTTCTCCCCCTTGCAAGCCCTGGCAGAAGTGACTGCATTCGTTTGCTCGGCAATCCAGCTTTTGGGATTCATTCACTTTGAAAAATCCTCTCTAGGTTCTATGCAGCATATAGAGCGGTCGAGAATTAGTTGCCCCTGTCCCAAACACACAGTCACAGAGAAAATGGGATTTTAGACCTGGACTTGAGGAAACTGTATAGAGTAGTCAAGAGCACGGACTGGGGAGTCAAACTGACCCAGATTCCAATTCCAGGGCTGCCACTTACCAGCTGTGTGTTCTGAGACAAGTATTTAACTTCTCTGGGCTTCAGTTTCCTCATCTGTAAAATGGGCATATAAGACTACCCACCTCAGTGGTTACTGGGAGGACAGAAATAACACTTGTATGGCGCTGGATAAATATCATGGAACGAATGTTAGCTGTGACTCGTCCTCATATTGTTCAACTAGGGAAACAAAAGCCCAGGAGATGAGACCTTCCCAAGGTCACACAGCTCAGAGCGATGACTAGAACCCAGATCCCTAGGATCAAAGCCCAATGTAAAAATTACTTACCTGTTCCCACATCCTTGCACCCCAAATAGCCATGTTGGTTGCGTTGCTCATCATACACCTACACACACCTCACCGCATAAACACGTATTTTGTAAACTGCTTTAGGTACTACAGTTTTATATTTCGAAGGACCAGTTTTCTCTCATACCAGCCCCTGCCCAATCCTTTTATTGAAATACAGTCATTTTAAGGGAAAATGATTTTTTTAGATCTCTCACACTGACCCAAACTATGGGAAGAAGAGTCTTTCCAGCCAGTCTTAAAACTCTGAGAAGGAGAGATGCAATATTTACAAATAAACCCAGCTGGATGGAGAGCTTGAAAAGGGAGATGCAATCCACCCTGCATCCATTTTGTACAACTTGCTTAAAGGATGCAACATACATCAAAAAAAGGAAACTCTGGGGAGGAATTAAAACACCCTCTCTTCTCCCCTGCCTCTCTAGTATTTACTTATAATTCTCCCACAAGAGGGTAGGCAGTGGAGTCTCCTTGCCCAACGCAAGGAAGAGCACTGCTCCAGTCTCCTTTCTGTGGATAGCGTTGGAATGTGCATTGGCATCCAGGCCTTTTAGAAGCCTGTCAGGGGGCACCCCACCCCATGCTGAAACACTGCGCTGTCTAGCGGAGTTGCTAAGTGGCACTTGTGGTGTAACATGAAAAGTATGCATCGCACACACTTACCAAGTCAAAGATCCCTTTATGAAGGTACATTAAAACAATTTTCAGCCCAGCAAGCCCAGTTCTTGCTATTGAAAAGTTCAGGGCAATAAAGGGGTGAGATTTTGCTGAATCTGTGTTTGTTATTTTTTTTCTCTCTTCTTTTATATGGCCATCATTTTGTAACAGAGACTTATTATGAGAAACCCTTTAACTACAAAGAAAACACACATTTTAAGCAAGGGAACACAGAGAAATTTACAAAACATTTAACACACAGTCATTAAGGTAGTTGTAAAGATACACAAAGCACTACGTTATGTGCCAATTTCTACTTGGTCCATGACGCTTATGGCTCCAATGCTTATTTAAGGTCCTTAGAGTTCCTTGGAAACTGAGCTCATTTATACCGGGCAATGGAAGTGGATGAAAAGTTGCTACACAAGAGGAGAGGAAGCAGCTATATTGAAATACAGCAGGACAAACTTAAGTTAGAGATGAGAAGCACGGCATCACTGACAGGTATGTGTGTACGGGGTTCTGTCATCCAGAGGGGGCCGCTGCACTTCCTTGCTCAACATCTTTCCAAAGAGTAGAGACCCACTGATCCCAGGGAAGTGAAGATAGAGATGGGTGTCCTCAAAATTCTGTCCATTCTCATTTCTTAAGCTATGGAATCAGCCTCACTGAGGAAGACCACTGCTTCCAAATGTCTTATTTTTATACTTTATCATTGCACAAAAATAACAACATAGTGTGTCTCTGTGTGTGTGGTAAAGGTTGAGTGACTTGATGGTTTCTTTCTTTGTACAAGAAAATGTAAAATGTATAATTATCCTGAAGTTCTCAACTGAGAGATGAACTTGGGCCTTGAAATGAATAATCAGTATTTAAATCCCCGTGAATGGAACAGCATGGGTTTCTTATAATGTGACAGTATTCACTAGTCAATTAATCATCCCTCATCATGTATTAATTATGCTGATAGCAATAATTAGAGCTATTACTTAATCCAAGTATTAATTTATAAAACAGACCCATGATTTAGCCACATGCTTATTATTTCTTCATCAGTAAATGCTTACACTCTTGAAAACTTGATCCTGCCTCCAAATTCTTCATTTTAAGTGAAGGAAAGATATATAAATAAGCCATAATTCTTTAAATACATATGCATGTACTATAAAGATTAATGAGTGGGGTAGAAAGTGAAAAATGGACCGATTTGTCCATAACGAAATGTAAACTGCTGACACCCATTTTAAACATTAGCCAAAGGGTAGGGAGAAACTTTCCCAAATACCTTCTTGTTATGGCATAAAATAACATTCTGATATGTGTCATCTCTATTTTCTTTGTGTTTGATCAATGATCTAATAAACGTATTTCCAACCAACAAGCAAACAAAAAGTAAAAAACAGAAAGCAAAAGTTTGAGAGCAAAATCCATTTTGTTTCAGAGTAACTGTATATTTGTCTGTGTGACACAGCACATTTGAAACCCATAATCATAAAACAAAAATTTATAGCCAGGGTTCAGGGTCTACATCTGTTTCTCTGGTTTTCGTACAGCAATTACCCACTGGACAATCCAGAAAGAAACACCATGAATCATGCTCTGCAAACATGTTTGAACTGGAGTTTTCTGAAGAAGGAGCAGTCATGTCGGTGCACCGGTATTGCAGCCGGCTGTGTTCAAAACTGGGCTACTACCTTGTGATGTCTAAATAAGATTTTCAGAGGCACAGATATATCCCCCCCACCCCCACCACAGGCACAGGCATGCCAAGTGCAGGCAGACATGGGCAAAGGGCTGGGGGAGGTAGGCAGTGATTATTTCAAAGACACGCCTACCTCTTTCATGTTGTTTTGGTTTTTTATTTGTTTTTTAAAATGTGTCCCTGTTAATCCCCTCTTGCTGCAGTTCTGCCAAAAGAATAAATGGCTAGTACTGAGTGACGTGTGTGTTCCAGCAGGGAAGCCAAGGCAGAGATGTGTTGCATGAGGCAAGGATGAAGCTGTTCCCAGGGCTTCCATACTAGCAGGCAGAGCTGCTTTTGTGTTGGAGTGGAGCAGGGGCAGTTCTAACAGCAGTAACACATGGAAACTTTGCTTCTGGCCCTTCAGTACGAACACCTGCTCACATAACACCACTGTTGATGTTCATGGCTCTTATACCAAAAGGCACCAAAGCACTTTCCAAATGAACTTGCAAGGCGGCTCTGGGCATGAGTGCAGAGACTTCTTAGAAACCCTAGAGACATCCCTTCTTCACAAATGTCTTTCTCCTTTGAGTGTTGGCCACCGTGTCCTTCATTTGGCTCCTTTGTCTTCAGCTGTCTGCTTTTCCAGACTTTCCTCCACAAAGTCTTCCCACTTGGTTACATATAAACATTGTTCTCCTGAGACAAGGGCATCCTTTTCTCTTTCCACATTTCTGAATTATTTCCTTTAGCACTTCTGTGCTTTCTGCTGTAGATGACTCACAAAGACACCTCTTCAAGTCCAACAGTTTCTGCTGGTTCCAACTTGAAAGTTAAATACAACCCCTCCTGAATGCCTCAGTACTGAGCAGTGAGCTGCCAGCCATCTTTCAGCTGACTGTCACTGCTGGTGGCATTGCCTCAACATTAGTTTTGGGGAGACCTATCTTTAGCTATCTCCTCTTGTTTATAGTTCCGTTTTTAAATCTAGATTTTTACTGTTTTTCCTTTTTGAAAATTTTATTTTCACATTTTCCATCACTCCCTATAAATCTAGATTTTTAAGGAAAGTAATACATGCTCATAAAAATTCAAAGCTTGGTCCAAAAGATATAAAGTGAAAAGTAAAAGTCCTCTATATTTATTCATTAAATGTTGAATAACTATAATGTGCCAGGTATGTTAATTGGTGCTGGGCAAATATCTGTGTATTTTTTATAGGGTGGGTGGGGAGGCTGTTTGTTGCTGTTACACCATCACTCTGCATATTTCTCTGTAACATTTTAAAATTTAGCAATATTTCTTGAACGTCCCTTCAAAATAAATAGTACATATAGAACTAGCTCATTTAAAAAGATAAATTAGATTCTCTTTACATAAATGTATTGTATTTCATGTAACCAGTGGCTAGCTATTAGATATTTAGGTTTTTTCTAATTTTTTAGTATTATCAGGTTGGTGTGGAGAAGCCCTGTGGGCATATGCACCACTACATCTGCTGGTTAAAATTCTGGTAGCAGTATTAGCGGAACAAGGATTATGAGCATCTTAAAATTTGATGGAGACACAAAATTGTACTCCAAAACAGTTACAGGTATTGATCGACTTATGACCTACGCAACTTATGACCATTCGACTTTACGACCACAATCGCTAGCCACGACTGCTCTGCATCCGGCAGAGCAAACGTTGCCCAGCTGGGCATACGACAGTGCGGACCAGCTTCCGGCAGCACTACCATCTCCGCGTGCACCATTTCAACTGTACATATAGACTACTCAACTTACGACCAAATCGTGTTACGACCAAATGTCTGCCGGTCCCAATTGTGGTTGTAAGTTGAGCACTAGCTGTATGTGAATATGCATTCCTCTTTTGTTCTAAAACAGGGGTCAGTAAACGTTTTCTGTATCAGGCCATTGGAAGTATTTTAGGCTTTGCAGGCTATAGAGTCTCTGTTGCACTCAACTATGCTGTTGTAGTATAAAGGAGCCATAGACTATATATAAATTAATGGGCATGGATGTATTTAATAAAACTTAATTTAGGCTGGGCACAGTGGCTCACATCTCTAATCCCAGGACTTTGGCAGGCCAAGGTGGGCAGATCACAAGGTCAGGAGTTCGAGACCAGTCTCGCTAATATGGTGAAACTCCGTCTCTACTAAAAATACAAAAATTAGCCAGGCTTCGTGGTGGGCACCTGTCGTCCCAGCTACTCGGGAGGATGAGGCAGGAGAAGTGCTTGAACTCGGGAGTCTTAGGCAGTAGAATCACTTCAACCTGGGAGGCAGAAGTTGCAGTGAGCCAAGATCGTGCCACTGCACTCCAACCTGGGTGACAGAGTGAGACCCCGTCTCAAAAAAAAAAAAAAAAACATTAAAAAAAAAAAGCTCAATTTACAAAAACTGATAGTGGACTAGGTTTTGCTCATGGGCTGTAGTTTGTTCACCTCTGTTCTAAACCAACATTTAACAGTTTCAGCTCCCTCTCTTTCCTCTTTCCTCCCTCTCTCCCTTCCTTCCTAAAAAAGTAAATAAAAAATTAAAAAAAAAAAAACCACAATTTGACTGAATTCTACATTGCTTTGTCTCTATCCTTATACAACCTAGCTATATACATTTGGGCTTTGTTAACACTTTAATTTCCTTTTTTTTTTTTTTTCTTTTTTTTGAGATGGAGTTTCGCTCTTGTTACCCAGGCTGGAGTGCAATGGCGCGATCTCGGCTCACCGCAACCTCCGCCTCCTGGGTTCAGGCAATTCTCCTGCCTCAGCCTCCTGAGTAGCTGGGATTACAGGCACGCGCCACCATGCCCAGCTAATTTTTTGTATTTTTAGTAGAGACGGGGTTTCACCATGTTGACCAGGATGGTCTCGATCTCTTGACCTCGTGATCCACCCGCCTCGGCCTCCCAAAGTGCTGGGATTACAGGCTTGAGCCACCGCGCCCGGCAATTTCCTTCTTTTTTAAAAGCTTAACTCAGTTTTGACTTGTGTATCTCATGAAGAATAATATGGCTCTTTTATTCCATTATTCATCCAGAATGCATATACTACTTCAACCAGAATCATCTTTTCTTCTCTCCTGGCTGGTAATTCCTCCCTTTTCTACCTTACTGCTTACTGTCTTTATTTCCTCTTATAAGAAGGAGTGGCGGATGGCATCTCTGCCTTCAAACCATGTGCAGATGTCCCTGTTCTTCCACCATCGAACTCTGCTTTAAAGTCCATTATCTCTATCAACACCCCCACCTCACTCTATGATGGCAATATTTGAGAGACGGAAAATGTAATGGTGACTCCTGAGAATAAATGCCAATGGCACTACCATGCTGCAGCTTGTGACTTCCCTGTACTATTCCACATGAATCTGTCTCGTCTCTATACCTCTTCCAATAAGCTAAGATTAGACATGCCACCGAGTTGACAGAGTGCTTAGAAGAACAGCTAGACTCTTTTCAAGGACAGAAAGAAGCACAAAGGAGTCTAAGAGTGCTTTGCAATTATTCATGTTAATATTATTAATAAAGGATAATGTCTATAACTGAGATGCCTGCCTTTATTCCTGGATCAGGACTTCATTTTTTGAGATCATATGTATGAACAGAAACTATTTGGTGGCTCTTAAACTCTGCTGTTAAAATTAATTAAAATTAAACAATTAAAAATGAGTTCTCAGTCACATTAACCATATTTCAAGTATGCAAAAGCCTCACGTGATTGGTGGCTATCACGTTAACAGGACAGTGCAGACATAGAATGTTTCCATCACTGCAGAAAGTTCTACTGCAGCTCAGTGCAGAAAAGGTCAGCTTAATGATTAGAGAGGCGGTGGAACATGGTAGGTGGGGCCGCAGAGTTTTGACGCTGCTTGTTTAAACCCCAGCTCTGCTTCTTACTAGCTGTTTGACTAGGCAAGTTACTTAACCTCTACATTCTCTCACCTGCAAAATGTAGATATTAATGGTACCTACATCAAAGAGTTGTGGTAAAGACTAAATGAGGTAATACAAGTAAAAAGCACCTAGAACAGCGCCTGAGCTATAGTAAGCACTTAGAGAATGTCATTGCAATGTCAGCAAGGAGAAATTGAGGTCAGGCACACATTGTTCAACACTACCTCTGCCAGATACAGGGAATCTTCTGTCAGAGTCGTCACTTTTAACCAGAGTGCACATTTTAGGCTGCAGGTGGAGGGGGTAGGGCCACAAATATATAATTAGGGCAAGTTCTGTAAGAGATTATCCTGCCTATACCTTGTTAAGTACTACCGCACTGAAGCATTTTTATATATATTATAAAGGAAGATGCTTTCGTTTATTTCACAAAGCACACACTGAGTCAGAATGGCCATGAAATAATTGACAAGCTCCAACCTGCTGCCCCTGTGGAAGACAGGAAATAGATCATATGACTCTGTTTTGCGTGTGTGTGTGTGTGTGTGTGTGTGTGTGTGTAAGTGGTGTTCAGCCTCAGCTGAACCTTAGGGCTGATTATAGTTTATTAAATGGCAAAGGTATTGCATAAAATGGAGACTTGCATTATTAATCTATCTTGTCTTCTGTTATCTTTCCATCCATCCATCTGTCCATCCTCCATTCACTACCCGTTCATCTACCTGATATCCACCCATCCATCCATTTACTCATCCATCCACCAATCTATTCACCCTTCTAGTTACCCACACATCCACTTGCCCAAATACTCATCTACCCATCCACCCATCCATTCATTCTGTGATCCATCATCTACCCATGACCTAACCCCCAAAGGTGATGAAGCAGAGTATGGCCTTCTGCAGGCAATATATAAAGTAGTGAGACTGACAAAAGTCAAACTTCTCAGATCATGCATGTATCTTTCTCTAGAATCCTTGAAAAGAATTTTCTGATGAGATGCACTGGCAGAAATAAGGTCAAAGGCACTGGCCACTGGAGATTTCAGTTAAACGGGTTTGATAACTCAGGCTGTGGGTGAAGAGCTTCTTAGATCTAACTGTGATCTTTAAGAGCATCCCAGGATTTGAAATGCTAACGAAGCCAAGTTCTGTTAGCAACACAAAAGTTTCTGACTCTGAGGAGAAGCTAAAAGCCCAAAGGAATTTCCTTCAGATCCTACAGGGAAAGGGAATGTAAAAAGTACAAACACATCAGAGGGGCAGTTGGAGAGGGAATGGAGTTTAAATTCATCCTAGTGTGAGAGAGAAAAAGGCAAATAAAAAACTCAATGTGATCGAGTGGGAATTGTCAGGGTAACATAAAGCCAGATAGAAATCCCTGTGAAATTTCTGTTGGACAAAGAAAGATATGCAATATAAGCACATTACACACGCACACGCATGCACGCACACACAGACACACAATGTGAATACAATGTAAGTATTTTTGGTGGAAAAAAATAGTTTTTCTCTCTTCTTTCAAACATCAGGGTATAAATCCACCTACTCAACATCTACTCAACCAAGAGCTTCAAAAGCTTCTCTTGGAGAGGTCATTGTGGTGGCTTCCAAAATTAGGTTTTTGCATTTTGTTATTGCTTACTGGATTAAGTTACAGACTCTTTAAAAAAAAAAAAAGATAAGCAAAGATAATTCAGAAGGCAACAGTTTCAAAATTTAAGGTAACATATCAGCACGGGAGGGAAAGAATAGGCAGAAATATCAAATACTTTCCCTCTAGACAGAAATATCAAATACTTTCCCTCTCTGTTTAAGCAAAAGGCAATGATAAAATATAAGATCTGCTGCAATGATTCCCAAAGCATGGTGATTCCACGGCTTCACACCTCATACAAATTTCTGGGGTTGGGGGTCTATTCAGCTGCATTTAAATAAAGGTCCTTGAGTTTTTATTCTGCACACTACATTGTAAGACTCTGAGCTGATGGGACGTTCCACTTGATGAACACCAAGGCACTGGAGAGCCTTTAGAGAACTGGGTGCGACAAATACTCTCTCATTTGACCAAAACTTTATTTAGGCTCTGCTTGAGGAGGCCCAAGTTTGGGCTTCCTGTCTAATTTGGTGGAATCCTGTTAGAGCCAGAATCCTACTAAGGCAGTTTAGGGAAAATCCCTCACTGTTGGTAGTGATGGGAATCAGAACATGCTATCCCAAAATATGGCACTTAGAAGCAGGAAGGTCACGCTCAGTTTCCCCTCACCCTTCTCCCCTGAAGCAGGTCATCAGAACTTCACGCCAGAGATGCCCTCCCTGTATACATAAGAAAGGAACATCCTTATCTCTGAAGACACAGGGACACAGAGAACAATCTAAATAGACAGGCCTTGCTAAATTCCCCCAGTTTATTACTACTATTAGATTATGCCCCTTTGACCAATCATACTTTTGCGTGTCTGCTCTTCATTAAACTTCGCAAAAAGATACACAGGCTTATGTATTTCATTGGGTCTTCATTTCTAAAGGCTCCTGTGTCACATAAAACTTATATTAAATCAATTTGTATACTTTTTTTTGGTTAGTCTGTCTCTTGTTATTGTGGCCTCAGCCATGAACCTAGGGATGGGAAAGAAAGAGATTTCCCATCCCCTATAGTAATTGGCCACCCGTGTTATGTTTCTTAATACATGTTAAAATAATAATGACACTTGTTAAAGGTGGTAAGGGGGTCATGAGAATAGCTATAGGAGAAGAGAGATTGGACTAACTGTCACTCCACTGAGGACAAGTGGAGATTCATAACCAAGTAGTAGTAGGATGGAGCCAGTGGATGGAAAATCCCTAACAGGAAACATGAAGGATAAAAAATTTCTGGCTAAACTGACTTAGAAAGGATTACTTTGGAAGGCAAGCCAGGGTGATAAGTTACAGAGGCTAGAAATGGTAGAGCTCTGAGCCTGGAGTGAAGAGGCCGTGGATTCAAGTCTTAGCTCTATTTATCTGCTGGGTGCGTTTAGATGATAACTTCATAATCCTTCTCAGTCTCACTTTCTCTTTTCATTTGCAAACATAGATAAGGTCTATTTCAAAATGATAATGTCTACTTCAATGGAAGACAATGTTGAAGAATTAAACACAACAATATATGAGAAAGATTTTTATAAATTCCATGGTACTATGTAATGTTTGGCATTACTACTCACACATTAGATTAAAATAGACCAAAAAAATGTATTTTCACCTCTTTCTTCTACTCTAAGCCCTTCTCCCAAATCCATTATCTGTCTTTATTTCCCCCACGATAGGTTTCTAGCTGAGCATATGGCCACCCAAATAGACGCATTTCCCAGCCTCCTTTGCAGCTAGGTATAGTCATGTTCTCATCAACATAATGTGATCAGAAGTGCTGTGTGCAAATATAATGTCACTTCCTTAACGTAATTTCCCACCTTCCATTTGCTATCTTGCCCCTTCCCTGAAAGCTAGAATGCTGCAGGACTCGACATAATCTGCAGAGAGGAGGACAGCAACCCAAAGGGAGGCAAGGCCAGAAGATAGAGAGAACCTGGGTCCCTGAATGTTCATGTGGAGTATTGGCTGTCCCCCAGGCTGGAGCATTTACCTTTCGACTACTACATAAAAGAGATGAACACTTCTATCTTATTTATGCCGTCATTTTTGGGTCTCTTTTAAAAATAAAGTTTAGTCGATATTCAAATTAATCAACTCACTAATTTGTTTAAAATTGAAAAGAAGAAGAAAGATGACCTAGGTATTTCTCTTGCACTTGCCCAGACTGTATTAGTCTGTTTTCATGCTGCTGATAAAGACATACCCAAGACTGGACAATTTACAAAAGAAAGAGGTTTAATGGACTTAGTTCTCCATGACTGGGGAGGCCTCGCAGTCACAGCAAAGGTAAAAGGCACATCTCCCATGGTGGCAGACAAAAGAGAGCTTGTGCAGGGAAACTCCCATTTTTAAAAGCACCAGATTTTGTGAGACTTATTTACTATCATAAGAACAGCACAGGAAAGACCTGCCCCATGATTCAATTACCTCCCACTGGGTCCGTCCCACAACATGTGGGAATTCAAGATGAGATGTGGGTGGGGACCCAGCCAAACCCTATCACTGAAATACTTTTCTTTAGTTGACACAGGTTATTCTCTCCATTCTTGCTGGGAGGACTGTCAGTGGTAGGGAACAAAGGTGATTTCCACTCTCAGACACACTGAACAGGCAGCAGTTTTTTTTTTTTTTTTAATTAGTTTTTCTATATGGCATTAACAGAATGCAGCAAAACTTTATAGAAGCCTTTACCCCTAATTCTGAACATTACCAGCAGCTTCTGAAGAAAGGCTCAGTTCCAGGCTGAGGCTTGTTCTGACTATGTGGGTTGTATTTGGAGAGGGGGCCACCCCGAAAGCTGTATCACTAAATATATGCAGTTGATTACCGATGCATCTGGAGAGGGAGGGACAGGCCAGTGTAGCAAAACTATGTTGAAAAGCCAGAGGGTAACTTTCCACCAACAGCTTGTGAGAACTTCTCTGGTCTTACTGCTATGACAACAGTAACAGAGGAGGCTGTGTGACTCACAATGCTGAACGCATTGCTGAGTGCCCCACAGAAGTCCATGACAAAACTATCAGTGTGTCCCTCTGAAAAATCTACGTAAGGCTGCCCTACACCATACTCAAGGCCAGGGACTGGCAGACTCCAAGGGCCAAATCCAGCCTACCATCTGTTGTAAAATAAAGTTTTATTGGAGCTCAGTAACTGCACATTAATTTGTTTACATATTGTTTGTGCTGCTTTTGCACAGCAATAGAGTTGCGTGATTGCAATGGAAACTGCATGGCCCACAAAGCTGAAAGTATTTACAATCTGTACCTTTAGAGAAGAAATTTCCTGACTTTAAGCATTCAGCACCAATCCACGGAATTGGCTTGGAAGATGAAATCTAGCAGCAGTCCTGGAACTGGATAATCATCAAAGGTTTCTTCAAGGTCTAAAAGTCTCAATTCAAACACCCAAGGATCCTCTGCAGTTATTTATTTACTTACTTATGAGACAGAGTCTCACTTTGTTGCCCAGGCTGGAGTGCAG
>NW_016107666.1:1004979-1013811 GCF_001604975.1 Cebus imitator
TCGAGGAAGCTGGGACTACAGGGGGTGCCATCAAGCCTAGTTAGTTGTTTTAATTTTTATTTTTAGTAGAGATGAGGTGTCACTACATTGCCCAGGCTGGTCTTGAACTCCTGGACTTAAGTGATCTTGTTCCCAGAGTGTTGGGATTACGGGTGTGACCCACTGCACCTGGCCCTTGCTTAGATATTGACATAACTTCCTGCATCTTTGTCTTCAGTTCATTTTGAATATGTTGCCAAAATTAAGACAATGAAGACCCTAATTCAAATAGGACTCTAGGTCATGTCCATCACTGTGTGTTCCTTGCCCCTGCATTTTTTTTTTAATAAACCTACCTGGCACATATTTATTCTTTACTATATGTCTATCACAATAAAACGTAGTCATTTCAATGGTAGCAACTCAATCCAGTTCACTGCCATGATCCCAGTAATTAGAACAGCAGACAACACACATCACAACCTCTCGATAAGTATTTGTTGAATGAATGAATAGTGCTTCCTGGAAGACACTGACTAGCAGAGCCATGTACAAGTTGGTAGAAATTAAAAATTGGAAGAGACTATGATCTACTGTTGTCAGGCAATTAGCATGGTCTCATTGTAAGTAAAACAAAACGAGGACTAATTATTAAAAGACATCATTAAAACAATGAAATCTATGGCACAGACCTTATGTTTTTAACTCATGAATGGGGAAGTCCAACCTACATAAACACCAGGAGAAAGATACTATTTTCCAAAAAATGGTGCTGGAAAAATGAGGTATATATTATATACAAATAAAACAATCAAGAAAAATAAAAGACCCATACCAGGAAAAATATAACATTTTCCAAAAAATTTGTGCTGGAATATTGAGGTTTATATAGCATAAAAATAAAACAAACAACAAAAATAAAAGATCCATAACCCACAGCATATGCAAAAATCCACTCAACATAGATCCTGGACATAAATGTAAAACATAAAGTCATAAACTTTTAGAAGAAAACAGGAGAAAATTTTGTGACCTTGCATTGGGCAGTGGTGTCTTAGAGATGGCACCAAAGTATGATGCACACAAAAACAAAATAATTTGAATATCATAATTTACAACTTCTATTCTTTGGAAGACTGCTAAAAGAATGAGAAGACAAATCATACAGTAGGATAAAAATTGTGAAAAGCATGTATCAGATAATGGATTTGCAACTAGAATTTTAAAAATTTCAAAATTCACAAGTAACAAAGCAAGCACCCTTCCTCCAACTCCCATTGCGCAAACAATTTGAACAGGAATGCCGCTGAAGACATTATACATATGGCAAACCTATGAAAAAATGCTGAACATCATTAGTTATTAGGTAAATGCGTATTAAAGCCTCACTGAGACACCACTACATACCTATTGGAATTGCTAAAATTAAAAAGCCTGCCATACCAAGCATTGCTGTGAATGCAGAGACACTAGAACTCTCATACACTGTTGCAAGAAATATAAAATCATGAACTAGTTTGAATTTTTTTTTTTTTGAGACGGAGTCTTGCTCTATCACCAGGCTGGAGTGCAGTGGTGCGATCCTGGCTCATTGCAACTTCCGTTTCCTGGTTTCAAGTAACTCTCCTGCCTCAGCCTCCTGAGTAGGTGGGACTACAGGCACATATCACCAGGCCAGGCTAATTTTTTGGAATTTTTTTCTTAGTAGAGATGGGGTTTCACTATGTTGGCCAGGATGGTCTCAATCTCTTGACCTCATGATCTGCCCGCCTCAGCCTCCCAAAGTGCTGGGATTACAGGAGTGAGCCACCGCACCCGGCCAGTTTGACAATTTCTGAAAAAGTTGAACATATACTTACCAAGTGATCCAGCCATTCCATACCTAGATATTTACTCAAGAGACATGAAGCATATTTCTACTCAATAACATGAATGTTTATAGTAGCTTTATTTGCAGTAATAGCCCCAAACTGGAAGCAACCCAATTGTTCATCAGTAGATGAATCAGTAAAACAAATTGTGGTATATCCATACAATGGAAAGCTTCTTGGCAATAAAAAGGAAAGAACTACTGATACATGCTACAGCATAAATGAACCTCATAATATGCAGAGTAAAAGAAGATGAACTTAAACAAGTGAGAGAACCCGAGGACTCAGTATTTGTTAAATTTCTGCTTACTCATCCTAGTGTTTTCTAGGTTACTCTAACAGGAGGTAGGGAACTATAAAGCAAATTAAGCAAAAAAGAAAATAAACAAGTCTGAAATGTATATGGGAAAGAAACACGGATGTCACTAGGCTCAGCTAGTTCAGTACTCAAGATTCAAAGTGAACAAATACGAGAATGAATTAAATACATCTTTATAAAGTTAGCTGACATCAGTTGTGATTTTAGGATAAAAGGAACTGCCTTGTTCAGATGAGAACTAAAGGACACAGCAACATGTTCGTAACATTTATTCTGCTGCCAGCTTAACAGAAAATAGGAGACACAGATTTGTGATATGGTTTAAAGGCAGCACCTGAGAAGCCCCATTTAATTCACCAGGCACTGGAAATTCATGGGAGCCAGACTAGACCTACTCATTTGTATCTTAGTTTGTATCTATTTGTTAATCAAAGAAAGGGCCGGCTATTGTGACAGACTAACCCACACTCTGTTATCGGTTATTTTCAGAACTTCAGGAATCTGTTTGGCCAAAGTATTAAATCTCATCCAGAGAGAATGATGAATGGATTATTGGCTAAGAGAATGAATGAAAACAAGAACTGGGTTGGTATAAGCGGTGCTAAGACATGAGAAAATGGTCAAGATCTAAAGCAATGGGAAACTGTCTGATGCATACACTCTTCTGATTTAGGATTTGTCTAGGACCAAAATTAGCAGTATTCTGACTGTTTCTACAACTCCCTGCTGAAGAACACTGAAGGATTCCTGGGATGTGAAAGTAAGACATCATTGTATAAAAGGCATTAAAGTACTTTTGGACTCTATGGTGACTCGTACAGTAAAATTTTGGAAAGCAAATGAGGGGAGTTACTCAGTTGGCTTGCATGTGGACCTAAGTTTTACTGGCTGCTTTTAATTCTGCAGATTATCAGAGAGAGCACCAAAACAAAGTCCTTCGTAATCATTTTGCACTCTGCAATCTCTTTAGTGCTTTTAAATTTTCAGAAATTTCAAACACAGCTCCACATTAAAGGTACCATTTGCCAATATTAAAAGGTATAAGATTCTGGGTTTTCACATTCTCTATGAACCCTAAATATTCAAGGTGACCGGAGAAGGTTCTTATACCCTATGGTCCTACAGAGTTAACTCAGATTTTGAATAAATTGAGTCTATGATGAATGTGTTCCAAACATGAAAAAGTTTAGTGACTATCGTATCAACCAGGAAAATGTGCAACCCCAGCAGACGATGGCATATGGTGTGCGATTTGATGAGGGGGAAGAAGGTTTGCAGAGCTTTTGCTAACAGATGCTCAATGACAAAAGAAAAGTCAGTTGTATGGTCTCTTGGGAAAACAACAAGAAAACACAGGTGAATTTTTTTTTCTTATGTCAGTGAAAGATATTCATGAGCTACACATTTTTCTTTGGTATTAAGGAACAAGGAATAGTGAGCTCATGGTAATGGGCTTAGGTCACTGAGGCCAGTGAGACCCAGATCACTGGAACCTGCTGCATTAGCACTCTCATACTTGAGCATTTAATAGCATCACAGCTTTTGTTGTTGTTATTATTTTGAGACAGAGTCTCACTGTGTCGCCCAGGCTGGAGTGCAGTGGCGAAATCTCAGCTCACTGCAACCTTCACCTCCGGGGCTGAAGCGATTCTCCTGCCTCAGCCCCCCAAGTAGCTGGGACCTACAGTGCCTGTCACCACGCCCAGTTAATTTTTGTATTTTTAGTAGAGACAGGGTTTCACCATATTGGCCAGGCTGGTCTTGAACTCCTGACCTTGTGATCCGCCTGCCTTGGCCTCCCAAGGTGCTGGGATTACAGGCGTGAGCCACCACGCCTGGCCCTGTTGTGACTTAACTTGACTGCTTCCCAAAGCCAGGCAAGTCTTCCCTTAGCAATTCTTTAATGGAAAAAGAACTGGTCATGCTGGAAACCTTGCATAAATGATAACTCCAATTTTCTTGTGGCCACTGTGTGGAGTGGTACCAGCTGTTTGCAGCCTGATATGGTTTGGATTTGTGTCTCCACCCAAATCTCACGTTGAATTGGAGGAGGGGCCTGGTGGGAGGTAACTGGATTACAGGGGTGGATTTCCCCCTTAGTATTCTCATGATAGTGAGTTCCCAGGACAACTGATAGTTTAAAAGTGTGCACCACTTCTCTCCTCATTCTTTCTCTCTCCTGCTTGACCATGGAAAGATGTGCCCTGCGCTTCCCTTTTGTCTTCCACCATGATTGTAAGTTTCCTGAGGCTGCCCAAGTCATGCAGAAATGTGAGTCAATTAAACTTTTCTTTATAAATTACCCAGTCTCAGGTAGTTTTTTATAGCAGTGTGAGCATGGACTAATACATGGCTCATTGTTAGATATTACTGAGGAATCAAGAAATGGGAGACATAGCCTGTTCAGTGTAGTTGATGAAAGATGACGTATGTTGTATTTGTATCTTGGGTTGGGTTCTCCCAGAAACCGACATTGAGATAAGGTTTTGAGTTTCAGTGGTTTATATGGAAGATCCAAGGAAGCAGTGATAGGTAAGTGACAGCAGAGACAGCAAAGGTATAAGGGCCAATAAAGGGTGTGTTACTGACACGTTTCCACTGTGGGCAACTGGAATTCAATCCTGCTGGGGATCTTGGGAAGAAATGAAGCATACACTTGGGAGTTATTCTCCTAAAAGGGCAAGAGAGCTTGAGGATTTATCCACCAACTTCCCATCTTCTTGTTTAGGGCTGTTTAATTTTCTGACACTTCCAGCTTATGTTGTATGAGGATCAAGGAAGTTCTCATGGCGAGGAAAAAAAGCCTTCGTGCAGAGAACTGAAGGTATTCACAGTAAGCCACCTGTGGCATGTGGAAGGGAGGGTGAAAGGATATGAATGGGACTCTGACAGTTATCTGCAACTCTGTGTGTGTGTGTGTGCGTGTGTGTGCATGCGCACACACATACACATGTGCAAAAATAAAAAAAGAGGTAGATTTTCAAGAATGGAACTAAGATAGACATAAAAAACGAAGCAGTCATCGCCAGCAGGTGGGACAGTGTGCTCAAAGTGGCAGAAATACAATATCCAAAGTAGAATCAGGGATGATAATAATTATTGTCTTTAATTGAGAACCTACCATATTAAAGCAGGCCTCTTGAAATGCGAAGTGTCCTCCCTTGCAACATTCAAGGTGAGAATTATGATTCTCAAATATGATGAAGAAACTGAAGTTCAGTTACACTGTCCCAAATCTCGGTGCATAATGGCCAAACCAGAATTTGCTGTCTTTTTCTAAATACTGCATTTTGTTGACTATGATGCTGCCTAGGGCCCCCATTTGTCTGCTTGTAGTGATGTCTGCAGAAGCTATCGGGAAGCTTGATTCTGTTGAACATATCAAATACAGGACTGCAGGCAGTTGGGAAACTACTGAAGGCATTTTGGAGAGAGAGGCATATGATGTCGCTGGCAGAAATACCCCAAAACGATCGTGACGAGTGCAGCCAATTAGGTAACTGTAAAAATTTGTGGGCAGTAAAAATAGGAAAAATGACAGTTGTGAAAGACAGTATTCACTCCAGAAAATGCTACAGAATTTGGAAATCATTCCATGTTAAAGGCAGAGAGAAAGAAGCAAAGATAACTTAGAAGCATCAAAACAAAGGGCCGGTGGGGATGATCAGCCGCCGGCAGGATGCTCTTGTATGAACAGCGAGCTCAGCTTTTTTCACCCTGAGCTGAGGCAATGCAAAATATGCCCTGGTGTGATGGTAGCGGCTGTGGCCTCTGGCATCCTGCTCACTGCTGTGCCCGATATCTGGCTTTAAGGCAGACGCCCTTTCTCCCTTCATCCGCATTCTGGGCTTCCTGTGTTTCCCAAAATTTACATGAAGTCCCAGCCTCCAGTGTCTCAGAATATCATTGTATTTAGCAACAATGTCTTTAAAGAAGTGACTGAATTAAAATGGGGTGTTAGGGTGAAGTCCTAATCCAATACAACTGGATTATCCAGTATCCTCATAAGAGGAGGAGATCTGGGGGTGTGCACGCACGGAGGTTCGATCATGTGAGGACAAAGCAGTGAGAAGGCAGCCAGCTGCCAGCCAAGGAGAAGGGTCTCAGGAGAGACCAACCCCAACGGCACCTTGACGTTGGACTTTTAGCCTCTAATACAGTGATACAATAAATTTCTGTTGTTTGAGCCACCCAGACTGTGGAATTGTTATGTCACCCTAAGCAGCCAAATACAATCCCTGAGGGAGGTTGCAGGCCTCTTCAGAGTGAGTGCCCTTCCTGTATACAGGAGGACAGCCATTCTGACTCACAGTGATCCCTTCCTGGAACCTCCTAAGAAAGTTTCCAGCACATCGAAAAGGTGGTGATGCACATCCATGACCTGAACGTGGCCGGCCCTGGATATGGACAGACACCTGGTCATGTTGGTGAAGGTCCACGTGGAAGAGTCACGGGAATGGAGAGGCAGCAACCACAGGAAAAAGACAGTAATGAGAAAAAAGATGGCCAGTTCTATGGTTAGGAGATGGGAGCCCTCTAACGCAGAAAGAGGAGAAATACTCTCAGGATAGTGATGACAGTATTATTGCTAATGATGCCAACAATGGACATCTGTCAACAGCGCCCTGGCACATGCTGTCCTTCTGGACAGTCTTCCCCCTCCTCATCAGCGTTCTGCCCTCCACACAGAGCTGGCTTCTATGCCACACCAGCCAGGAAACCCCCCTGACCAAGGTAACAGGAGTGCTTTCTTATACCTTTGACCTTTCAGAGCAGCACCATCCAAGACAACTTTCTTTGAGGATGGAAATATCTGTGCTCTATAAGACTGCATCGTTAGCCGCATGCAACTACTGAACACGTGGAATGAAGGTACTGTGGCTGAACAACAGAATTTTTTGTTCCATTTAAATTTAAATAGCCACATGTGGTTAGTGGTGAACGTATTTTGCAACAAACACCTAGAGTATTTACTGTGGCATGCCTGGTCTCACCCCACATTGTTTTGGATGATGGTTATTTCTGCACATGACATTCTCTAGCCACACAGCAAGCCAGGTGAGAGCAGAAGACTTCTCTTAAGTTTCTACAACACCAAACTCAAGGCCTGATATATAGCAATTGCTTACAGTATGTTTGCAAGCATATTCATGGCTGCCGTTTTGTCTGTTATAGTAGTTGTTTGTTAGTTTGTTTGTTAAATAGAGACAGAGTCTCACTATGTTGCCCAGGCTGGTCTCAGACTGTTGGCCTCAGCAATCCTCCTGCCACAGCCTCCCAAACTGCTGGGATTATAGGCATGAGCCACTGTGCCTGGCCAGTATAGTGGATTATTTGCCAACCATGTGGCTAAAATTAGAAAAAGCTTTCAATGACTTTCATGAGTTTCACTAAATGCTAGATTTCTGTTCTCATCTCTGGGGAGTAAGACATGGTTAAAAAATAGCTTTGGCCTCTCAGGGCTCACATCTCATGGAGGAAAGCAGAGACATGAAACCTGCAAATGCCATTTAGGCAGACTTAGAGTCTAATGGGATTTAGAAATTACATTCCTGGCATTTCTCTCTCAGGTCCCCAAAGACTGAATTTTCTTTTCTGCAGGTAGAAAAAAAGGATAAAATAAATGCTGATGAGGCATGAGACCTACTGAGTTACTGGAAGGAAAAAAAAGTAGTGAGTACATTTAATTATTTGATAAACAATCAACAACTGGGTTGGGATTCGGTAGGTACAAAGGGGAGTTGGGTATGATCTTCCAGAACAGAAACATTGAACATCTTCACTTATTTCATGTAACTGCAGCATAAGTCTACATCACAAAAAGGTTTTCTCTTTAAGAGCAACACTTCAAATACAAAGGCCATGCCTAATTTATTGGAATTTTCTTCCCCCCATTCCCCTGCTTCTACCGCCAGTTTCTAGGCCGAGAACCTTGCACATAGTAGGTGCTGAAAAAGTGTTTGAGCACCTACTCAAACTCTCCTCTTCATGATTCCTGAATATTGAAAAATATTATGCTTACCTTCTCTACCTTGGGTCAATTATTTATTCCCTAGAATCATATCCTTCATAAAAACAGAAAATATTAAATTAGCCATCAGGTCTCCCTTTGGCCTAGTCAGAAGTAACTCTTGGAAAAAACAGTGGCTCCAGGGAATTCAAGGCAAAAAAGCATTAGCAAGTCAACTTTCTACCTAGGAGTGAGTTACTGTTGGCTACACAGCACTCCAGGCCAGTTAAGCTAACCCTGCTGGAATGTTAAACCGATGCAGCCAACATCCTGTAAATGTGGAGGGAGACCATTAGGGCTTTGCCAGGGCTGCTCATCAGTGAGAAGGTCCCTGGAAAGAATGAAGTAACAAAGAGCCTGAAAAAAGTATAAAGCAACCTGAGAATCCAGTGACACGTTGACAAATATCACTCCTCCCTGCTTTCCTCAAATCAGAATCAAGCAGTTGAAGCACGAGCAATTTCTAAATAAGATTTTCACTGTCCAAGATTAGGCTCTTCTTTCCCTTATCAGCAGCCTCTGAAAGGCTCCAGGTGGATCCTGTCCAGGAAAAAAAATCCTGAAACATTCAGTAAAAAGTTATTAAGGAAGCTTTGCCCTATAACTACAAGCCTCTGGGAAAATAATACCCTCCTTTTTTTTTTTTTTTTTTT
>NW_016107666.1:1014526-1095731 GCF_001604975.1 Cebus imitator
TGAGACAGAATTTCATTCTTGTTGCCTAGGCTGGAGTGCAGTGGAGCAATCTTGGCTCATGGCAACCTCCACCTCCCGGGTTCAAGTGATTCTCCTGCCTCAGCCTCCTGAGTAGCTGGGGTTACAGGCATGCGCCACCATGCCCGGCTAATTTTGTATTTTTAGTGGAGATGGGGTTTCTCTATGTTGGCCAGGCTGTTCTTGAACTCCTGACCTCATGATCCACCCACCTTAGCCTCTCAAAGTGCTGGGATTACAGGTGTGATCATTCTTTTTTTTTTTTAAAGAAGGATTCTCGCTCTGTCACCCAGACTGGAGTGTGGTGGTGAATCTCGGCTCACTGCAATCTCTGCCTCCCGGGTTCAAGCAATTCTGCCTCAGCTTCCCAAGTAGCTGGAACTACAAGGGTTCATACCATGCCTGGCTAATTTTTGTATTTTTAGTAGAGACAGGGTTTAACTATATTGGCCAGGTTGGTCTCAAACTCATGACCTCGTGATCCACCTGCCTGGGCCTCCCAAAGTGCTGGGATTACAAGCATGAGCCACCGTGCCCAGCCTTATTCTTTCTATTTTTTCTTGTGCTCATTAACCATCCTCACACCCACCCCAAACCCCTTCCCAGCCTCTGGTAACCATCCTTCTACTTTCTATGGCCATGAGTTCAATTGTTTTGATTTTTAGATCCGACACATAAGTGAGAACACGTGATGTTTGTCTTTCTCTGCCTGGCTTATTTCACTTAACATGATATCCTTCAGTTCCACCCGTGTTGCTGCAAAGGTCAGGATCTCATTCTTTTTTAAGGCTGAATAGTACTCCATTGTTTATATGTATCATGTTTTCTTTATCCATTCACCTATTTGATGGATATTTACCTCCAAATCTTAGCTATTGTAAACAGTGCCGGACAAACTAGGAGTGCAGGTGTCTCTTTGATATACTGATTTCCTTTCTTTTGGGTATACACCTATCAGTGGGATTGCTGGATCACATGGCAGCTCAATTTTTAGTTTTTTGAGGAAACTTCCAATTGTTCTCCCTAGTAGTTGCATTAATTTACATTCCAGTCAACAGTGTACAAGGGTTCCCACTTCTCCACATCCTTCCTGCATTCATTATTTGTACATGGCTTTACCTCTAAGCCATGAACAAATCTACAGTGTTGTATAAAACTGGCTTTGAGTAATTGGGTTTTATCCGGCTTGGAATTCAAATTGTGTTCTTTAACCTGTAATGATATCTTCCAGTAATTTTGGAAAATTTGTGGCTTTTTTCTTTCTGAAATTGCTTCTTTCTCTTTACTCTTTCTGAGAATCCAAATATGTATGTAGAAAATTTTCAGGTCAGGTATGGTGGCTTACCCCTGTAATCCCAGCACTGTGCGAAACTGAGGCAGATGCATCACTTGCGGTCAGGAGTTCAAGACCAGCCTGGACAACATGGTGAAATCCTATCTCTACTAAAAATAACAAAACTTAGCCTGGCTTGGTGGTACGCACCCGTAACCCCAAGTACTTGGGAGGCTGAGGCAGAAGAATCACTTGAGCCCAGGAGGCAGAGGTTGCAGTGAGCCAATATCACGCCACTGCACTCCAGCCTAGGCGACAGAGGGAGACGCCATCTCAAAAGAAAAAAAAAAGAAAATTTTCACTGTCTTTTTGCTGTTTTCTGAATTTTCCATTCCTTTATCTGTTTGTACGTCAGTCTGAATACTTTCTCCTGACATATCTTACAGTTCACTAATCCATTCTTTTGCCGTGTCCAATCTGCTGCTAAACCTAAGATCTTCATTTTAGTTAATACATATTTCAGCTCTAAAATTGCTATTTGATTCTTTAATCAAGTCCAGCTTTCTGGTAAAATTTCCCATCTGATCATTTATTTCTTAAATATATTCATCACATTGATTTTAAAGATAATTTTAATATCTGGATCACCTATGGTCTATTTTATTATCTGATTTTTCTTGGTCTTGTTTCTTAGTATGTCTGGTAAGCTTTGGTAGAATGAGGAACATTGTGTGTGAAAAATTATAAAAGCTCTGGATGAAAAAAATATAAAGTTATTTATAAAAGTTATCTTTCTTCAGAGAAGCTTTACCCTTTCTGAAGGCAAATCTGGGTATCTAGAGTAGAGGGAGTATAATCTCGATTGAATCAAGGGCTCAGCTGACTGGAGAGAGAGTTTTATCTTTCTCAGCCCAGGTCTACCTTGGGTCCACCTACTCTTACGGTGTCCTCTAGGGATGCCAAAAGAAGTGTGAATGTTTTCCACAGCCTCTCCTCCTGAATTTCATGTTTTGTCTTTCTGGCACCATAAGATTCTGAAAACTCCACTTTGTTTTATGACAGCTTTTCTTTTGCTTGGCTTCTTAACCTCTTGCCTTATGCGACTAAGAATGAGAAAATTACTGAGGAGGCGTGAGTTTTCAGTTTCCTTTTTTAGAGGGGTTGACCCCTCAAGTCTTGGGTGCCTTGGCAGATCTCTGATAACTTAAAGCAGATTTATGTTTTATATTTGTATCTTATATATGTAATTTAATTTTATATTTACATTTTATTTCATATTGTCTGGCTTTTCTCATTCTTCCAGGGAGCCCTGGTCTGTTACGAGCTGCTCCATTACAGCCAGAAGTAGAAGTGTTGAGTAACTGTGGTTTTTCACAAAGGCAAAATCCTAGAGGCTGAAAACTATCAAAAAACCAAACTGGGAAAATTTAGTCTATATTCCAGGAACTGTATTTCTGTTGGGGTTTTCAAATGAATCAAACAACATTCCTATCCTGAGGGCATTCACATCCTATCAGAACTCTTCTAAGATACACTTCGCTCTGTTCCATTCCTATGCTCTTCTTTGTTCATGTTAACTATTTAATTCAAGGCCTCCAACAAATCTTTGATGAAAGAGTTAGGTAATTATTGAGGCCTTCTCCCTCTGAAGCCTCATACTGTCATTATCAGCATTTCACAGAACAACACGTCACAATTGTTGAATGAAGTGCCCCTTACTCCTTTCCCTTACCAGATCATGAGTTCCTTGAATAGAAGAACCAGGTTTGGTACTTATGCTATAACCTCCAAGTTCATATACATAATAATAATAATTTCATCATGATCACTGGGCAGACTTCCAAACTCCTGGTAACTTTTGTTTGGGAAAGAATGGGGAAAAGGAAGTGACCTTCTGTTCAGGATCCTGTGTATGGAAAGAGGAGAATTGAATTGCTGGAACTGTGTCTCTGGGAGTTAGTTCTCCTTGCCTATGCACAATCAAGAATGATCTGCCTCTTCTTCCAGATCATAGTAATAATGGATAGCATTATTAAATGCTTCCAGTATGCCTGGCACTATTCTAAGTATATTATATATATTATCTCATTAACTCTTTGGGAGAATCCTCAGAGATAAGTCTTATTATTTCTCATCCCCATTTTGCAAATCAGGAAATAGACACATAGAGAGACAAAATTATAAAAACCTAACCATAAGGCTCACTTTTCTAGAAACATCAGCAGAGACCCTAACTCAAGGCATTCGTGGTGGGAGACCTAGAGGTGGATAATTCATGGGAGACTTGCTAGTTGTATGCAACAGTCTCTGCCTGGGAGATACACCTTAGATTTTCTTCAGGGCCCAGCTAACATTTTTCTTCTTCCCACATTTAGTGGGTTTGAACATATCAGTTAGGACTGAGTTCCATCAAGGCCGCTGCGATAGCTTCACAAGCTAAGGGCCTATGTTTTTCCCAGAACAAGAGCTCTGGAGTTACGCAGTTCAGGACTCACACAGAGGCATTTGCTTCCTTCCTACTCTTTTAATTAAATATGTACGGGTTGTCTTCATGTTTGCAAACTGGCTGCCTCTTCAGCACTGTGTCTGTATTTCAGGCAGGAAGAAGAAAAAGATGAAGTGGATAAGATAAAGAGTAAAGCCAACAATTCAGCTCTTGCTTAAACAGTTTCCCGGAAGCCCCATCCAGTGACTGTCTTTACATGGAGGTGGCCCAGACTGTGTTACATAGCTACCCCTTCACAAGGAGATTTGCAAGATGGAATATTTTAAATGTGCACATTGCTACACTGAAGAAAATAAAATACTTTTAGCAAGGACTAAGGAGAGACTAGCGACCCAAAATATCTGCCATAGTTATGAAAGTTTTACTGAAGTCAGGAGGAAGAACTTCACAACCAGCAAGGCTGGAAGGCTTATTTCTCAGTGAAGCAGCATAGTGATACCTGGAGCTGGAATAAGAAATCTCCATCCTCCTGGATCAGGTCTGTGTATCTTTCTATCTACAAATAATCTCATGCTTCAAAGCCAGGATAGTACAGTGAAAAGAACCCTGAATTTGGAAGCAGAAGAAGAAGGCGACATCCTGCTTTTGCCACATGTAATCTGGGGACTTTGGGCAAGATATTAACTTTATATTCCTCATCAGGAAAATGGGCGGAAATGGATGTGATCTCTCCTTTGTGTAAGTCCATCTAAAATTACATATGCATATGAATTTATAACATTTTAACATTTTGTATACACACATAAAATATATATTAATGTTGATAATTTTATAACATCAGAATATATATATACACACACATACATATATTTATACAGTTATTTAATAAAATTTTATAGTATCTTTGTAATGTAATATGGTGGAATATACAATGTGCTTTAGGATATTGCTTCTAAAATTAAGGACTTAAGCTTCTGGAACCTACCTAGATGCCAATCCACTTCCCATATAGGGGGAAGAAACAGGGCTTGGTTTATCCCAAATAAGGCTTTTTTTTTTTTTTTTTTTTTTTAAAAAAAGAGGGCTTGGAATTATTGGTGTATCTCAACATTAAAACTGTCATCTCTCCCACTGGAAATATGGCAACTGTGTTGTGTTTTCTAAGATATATGCCAGCAATATTTCAAAATATGATTAACAGTGCCAATACCTTGTAAAGTTGGGCACATCTTTTCCTGTTTTGTCTTAGTGATACCGTCTATCTTTGTGAAAGCTGATATATTAAATAGCTTTTTAAAAGCCTTATTGTTGCCTTTCTTTCCCCTCGGTATAGCAGTGTAACTTTTATCGATAATAATGGGGGTTATGTTGGAGCATCCAGGGTGTTTATGTGGGTCCTGTAGTTAATGGTGATCGACCAGCCTTGAAACCGTGGCCTAGAGTTCAGGAGCCTGCCTCATTTTTTTTATCCTCTCAGAGGGATGGGAAAGTGCCCAGTTATATCTCTTTTAGCTAGCCCCCAAACTTGGAGCTTCTCTGCCTTTCTGTTTTGGTGGAAACTGGTGGATGGATACATACACCGAGATGAAATAAAAACAAATTCCAAGTAAAATTATATGATATCCAAATCCAAAGTTAAGGGGAATTTTACCCAATAAGATTAAGCTGAGCTTCGGCCTAAATTTTAGTTAAAGACTATATGAAAAATGTCATTTTAAAGGTTACATAAGAACTATAACCAGTTAAGACTATATAGATCAGCCCTTGATATGTATATAAGTTTTTATTTTCCTAATCAAACCACCCATACATATTCACAAATAATGTAATTTTTGAGCTGGAAAAGGACTGTGAAGTGTGCTTATTTTATAAATGAAGAGATTAAAAGGCCCACTGAGGCTAAATGCTTTACCTGAATTTGTACAAAGAATTTTAATTCCTGACCATGGACACAGAAAACATTATGATAATGAGGAACTTGCTAAGTGAACAAATACATGAATGCTTGGCAGAGAATGAGTACTCAATATTTTTAAAATAAATTCGATATTGGTCTTTTAAAGTGCAAAGTACAGAGGTAAACTAATATACAATTATTATTGAGAGGTTTCAAAAATGTTGGCTAGGAGATAGGACTAACCTGTAGCTCCCACTCGGATGGACAGTGTGTAGAGACTCACACTGTGAATTTTTGCTCCAAGAACTATCACAGAAACATACCAAAAACACTGAAGGAATTCACAGACCCTTTGAAGGAAGTGGCTTGAAACTGCAAACTCTGTGTGACAGCCGGAAAATTGTGTGTGTCCAAAGTGTGGTGGGGTAAAGTCCATCTCTGAACACACAACCTCACTGAGGAACCTGGAACTCCAGATCACGGGAGAATGATTTAACCTTACCTAGAGTTCAAACAAATTTAAAGAACCAAGTGAAATATAAAGGTAGAAGCAGCAGCAGCAAGAGCCCTGTGTGCACAAAGTCCCCAGGGAACCCAGGGAAGCCATTTCTGACTTTCTCTCACAGGGACTGTTGCGGAGGGCCGCCAGTAGAACTGGGGAAGGACCACATGGAGAAGGAAATTTCCAAGCTGAAATTTGTAACAATTTCAATTTCCTGGGCAGAATCTGGGGCGGGACAGGGCGGGCGGTTGGACAGTGAATGGGAAGTGAAGATATGCACACAGAAACCATGGCAGGTGAGAGTAGTGGGGCCGGAAAGCCCTGTTTTCTTTCTTAGTAGGGAGGCATTGAGCCTGGGGTAAAATCTCAGCCATACTCACTGGCTGCCTGGATATAAACTCAGTGCTGTTGCTGGGACACAGTAGGTGTGAAACTGGCCTTGCTGGCTGTATAGGAACCGGGTAAGGCCAATCACTGTGCCTTTCCCCACTTCCCTGGTGATCTGTATCACGCAGCATAGGCAGCCATAATCCTTCCAGGAACATAACTCTATGGACCTGAGAACCACACCCCATCCCCACAGCAGCCATAGCAAACCCCTCCCAAAGAGAGACTGAGCCCAGACATGCCAAACCCTGCCCCAACGTGATGGTTTTTCTTTACCTGCCCTGGCAGCTGAAGACAAAGGATATAATCTCTTGAAAGCTCTATGGCCCTGCCTACTGGCCAAGAAACCTGAATACTTATCCAGGTGACTTTAGGGCAAGCTTGTATCCCCACTATACTACCACAGCTGATGCTCTCTTCAAAGCACCACCTCCTGGCTGGAGGCCAACCTACTCTAGCCATTCAGCAACTCACCAAAGAACAACCCTGCTAGAAGAAAGGAGAAAACAATGGTTAATTCCACTGTCTGTAACATCCTCACTAACCTGAGTCTGTCCACGTGACAACTTCACTGCCAGCACAACCAGCACTCAAGAAAACCAACACAGTAAACAAAACTACAACCAAGGACTCTCACACAGTCCAATTCACTGCTCTGTTACCTCCGCCAGAACAGGTGCTGGTATCCACGGCTGAGAGACCTGAAGATGGATCATCTTGCAGGACTCTTTGCAGACGCTCCCCAGTATCAGCCTGGACCCCAGTAGCTTTGCTGGGTGGTAGACCCAGAAGAGAAATAACAATCACTACAGTCTGGCTCTTAAGAAGCCCCATCCCTAACGGAAGGAGGAGAGCACCACATCAAGCGATCATCTTGTGGGACAAAAGAATCTGAAGAGCAGCCTTTGAGTCCCAGATCTTCCCTCTGACATAGTCTACCCAAATGAGAAGGAGCCAGAAAAAAAGATTCTGGTGATATGACTAAACAAGGTTTGTTAACTCCCTGTGAAGATCATACTAGCTTACTAGCAATGGATCTAAACCAAAAAGATATCTCTGAATTGCCAGAAAAAGAATTCAAAAGGTCAATTATTAAGCTTCTCAAGAAGACACCAGAGAAAGGTGAAAATCAACTTAAAGAAATTAAAAAATAATATAGGATATGGATGAAAAAAATCCCTGGAGAAATAAATAGCATAGAGAAATGCAAAATACACGGCAAAGTTCCAAAATAGAATTGAACAAGTAGAAGAAAGAAATTCAGAGCTCAATGACAGGGCTTTCAAATGAACCCATTACAACAAAGGCAAAAAAAAAAAAAAAAAGGAATTTAAAAAATAAATAAAGCTCCAAAAATTTAGGATTATATTAAACAACCAAACCTATGAACAACTGGTATTCTCAAGGAAAAAGAAATTTAATAATTTGAAAAACTTCTTTGAGGGAATAATTGAGGAAAACTTCCCTTGCTTTGCTAGAGATCTAGACATTCAAATAGAAGAAGCCCAAAGAACATTTGGAAAATTCATGGCAAAAAAAGATCATCACCTAGGCACATAGCCATTAGGTTATCTAACTTGAAGATAAAGGAAAGACTCTCAAGAGCTGCAAGGCAAAGGCATCCGGTAACCAATGAAGAAAAAACTACCAAATTAACAGATTTATCAGCAGAAACCCTACAAACCACAGACTGGGGTCCTATTTTTAGCCTCCTTAAACAAAACAATTATCAGCTAAGAATTTGTAGCCAATGAAACTAAGCTTCATAAATGAAGGAAAGATTAAGTTGCTTTCAAACAAATGCTGAGAGAATTCACCACTACCAAGACAACACTACAAGAACTGCTAAAAGGAGCTCTAAATCTTTCAACAAAACCTCAAAATACACCAAAATAGAACCTCCTTAAAGCATAAATCCTACAGGGCCTATAAAACCATAACACGATGAAAAAAAAAAAAAAAAAGATATTCAGGCAAACTAGCCCAATGAACAGAATAGTACCTCAAGTCTCAATACTAATGTTGAATGTAAATGGCCTAAATGCTCCATTTAAAAGATGCAGAATGGCAGAATGGATAACAATTCACCAAACAAGAATCTGCTGTCTTCTAGAAACTCACTTAACACACAAGACTCACATAAACTTAAGGTAAAGGAGTGGAAAAAGGTATTCCAGGCAAATGGACACCAAAAGCAAGCAGGACTAGCTATTCTTGTATCAGACAAGACAGACTTCAAAGCAACAACAGTTAAAAAAAGACCGAGAGACATTATATAATTATAAAAGGACTAGTTCCATAGAAAAATATCACAGTCCTAAACATATATGCCCCTAAGACTGAAGCTCCCAAATTTATAAAACAATTACTACTAGATCTAAGAAATGAGATAGATGACAACACAATTAAGTGTGGAGGGACTTCAACACTCCACTGACAGCACCAGACAGGTCAGCAACAGAGTCAGCAAAGAAATAATGGACTTAAACTATATCCTAGAACAAATGAACTTAACTGATATTCACTGAACATTCTAACCAACAACTGGAGAGTATACCTCCTATTCATCAGCACATCAAACATTCTTCAAGATAGACCATATAATAGGTCAGAAAACAAGTCTCAGCAAATGTAAGGAAAGTGAAATTATAGCAAGTACTCTTTCAGACCACAGTGGAATGAAATTGGAAAGCAACTCCAAAAGGTATACTCAAAACCATGCAAATACATGGAAGTTAAATAATCTGCTCCTGAATTGTCATTGGGTCAACAATAAGATCAAGAGGGAAATTTAAAAATTCTTTGAACTCAATAATAATAGTGAAAAAAACAAAACCTCTGGGATACAGCAAAAGCATTTCTAAGAGAAAAGTTCACAGTATTAACTGCCTACATCAAAAAGAACACAAATAGACAATCTAAGGTCATACCTCAAGGAACTAGAGAACCAAGAACAAACCAACAAACTCAAAACCAAACCTAAACTCAGCAGAAGGAAAAAAAAAACCCCAAAATCAGAGCAAAACTAAATGAAATTAAAACAACAAGAACAAAAATATGAAAGACTGAAAAAACAAAAGCCCGGTTCTTTGAAAAGATAAACAAAATTGATAGACCATTAGGGAGATTAACCAAGAAAAGAAGAGAGAAGATCCAAATAAGCTCAATTAGAAATGAAACAGAAAATAGTACAATGTATACCACAGAAATACAAAAGATCATTCAAAGCTACTATGATCACCTTTACGTGCACAAACTAGAAAACCTAGAGGAGATGAATTCCTGGAAATATACAACCCTTCTTGATTAAACCAGGAAGAAATGGAAACTCTTAACAGACCATTAACAAGCAGTGAGATTGAAATGGTAATTTTTTAAAATGCCAACAAAAAGAAGTTCAGGACCAGATGGATTCAACAGCTGAATTCCATCTGAAATTCAAAGAATGAGTACCAATCCCATTGAACCTATTTCAAAAGATAGAGAAAGAAGAATTTGGTATTAGGGGTCATCCTAATACCAAAACCAGGAAAGGACATAACAAAAAACTACAGACCAATATCCCTGATGAATATGGATGCAAAAATCTTAAAAAAAAAAAAAAAATACTAGCTACTGGATCCAACCCACCATGATCAATGCAGGGATGGCTCAACACATGGAAGTCAATAAATGTGATATACCACATAAGCAGAATTAAAAACAAAAATCACATGATTATCTCAGTAGACACAGAAAAAGCATTTGACAAAACCTAGCATTGTTTTATGACTAAAACCCTCAGCAAAATCGGCATAGAAGGGACATACCTTAAGGTAATAAAAGCCATCTATGACAAACCCACAGCCAACATTATATTGTACAAGGAAAATATGAAGTCATTCCACCTGAGAGCTGGAACAAGACAACAAGGCACACATTCACTACTTACATTCAACATAGTACTGGGGGTCCTAGACACAGCAATCAGACAAAAAAGGAAATTAAGGGCATCCATATCAATAAAGAGGGAGTCAAACTGTCACCATTTGCTGATATGATTGTATACCTAGAAAACCCTGAAGACTCATCCAAAAAGCTCCTAGATCTGATAAATGAATTCTGTAAAGTTTTGGGATACAAAATCAATGTAGACAAATCAGTAGCACTGATATGCATCTACAATGACTAAGCTGATAATTAAATAAAGAACTCAACCCCTTTTATAATAGCTGTGAAAAAAAATATACATAGGAATAGACCTAACCAAGGATGTGAAAGACCTCTACAAGGAAAACTACAAAACTCTGCTGAAAGAAATCATACGCAACACAAACAAATGAAAACATATCCTATGCTCATGGATGGGCAGAATTAATATTGCAAAAATGACCATACTGCTAAAAGCAATCGACAAATTCAATGCAATTCCCATCAAAACACCATCGTCATTCTTCACAGAACTACAGTATACAATCCTAAAATTCATACAGAACCATAAAAGAGCCCACATAGCCAAGGCAAGTCTAAGCAAAAACAACAAATCTGAAGGCATTATGTTACCCAACTTCAAACAATACTCTAAGGCTATGGTTATCAAAACAGTCATAGTACTGGTATAAAAATAGGCACATAAACCAATGGAACAAAATGGAGAACCCAGAAATAAAGACAAATACTTACAGCCAATTGATCTTCAACAAAGAAAACAAATGCAAAGCGGGGAAAGGACACTCTATTCAGCAAATGGTGCAGAGAAAATGGGCAAGCCATATGTAGAAGAACCAAACTGGATTCTCATCTCTCACTTTATACAAAAATCAACTAAAGATGGATTAAGGACTTAAATCGAAGACCTGAAACCATGAAAATTCTAGACAATAATGTCAGAAAAACCCTTTTAAACACTGGCTTAGGCAAAGACATCATGACCTAAAACCTGAAAGCAAATGCAATAAAAACAAAAATAAATATATGGGACTTAACTAAAAAGCTTCTGCAAAGCAAAAGAAATAACCAGCAGAATTAACAGACCACCCATAGAGTGAGAAAATCTTCACCATCTATACATCCAACAAAGGACTAATATCCAGAATCTACAAAGAACTCAAATCAGCAAGAAAAAAAACCAGACAATCCCATCAAAAAGTGGGCTAAGGATATGAATAGACAATTCTCAAAAGAAGATGTACAAATGGGCAATAAACATATGAAAAAACGGTCAACATCACTAATTTTCAGGGAAATACAAATCAAAACCACAACGGGATACCACCTTAGTTCTGCAAGAATTGTCATAATTAAAACATTAAAAAAAACAGTAGATGTTGGTGTGGATGTGGCAAAAAGGGAACACTTTTACACTGCTGGTGGCAACGTAAACAAGCACAACCACTATGAAAAACAGTGTGGAGATTCCTTGAAGAACTAAAAGTAGATCTACCATTTGATCCAGCATTCCCACTACTGGGCATCCATCCAGAGGAAAAGGAGTCATTACATGAAAAAGCCACGTGCACGTGCATGTTTACAGCAGCACAATTCACAACTGCAAAAATATAGACCCAGCCCAAATGCCTGTCAGTCAATGAGTAGATAAAGAAAATATGGTATATATACCATGGAATACTACTCAGCCATAAAAAGGAATAAGTAATGGCATATGCAGAAACCTGGATAGAGTTTGAGACCATTACTCTAAGTGAAGTAACTCTGGAATGGAAAACCAAATATCAAATGTTCTCACTTATAAATAGGAGCTAAGTTATGAGGATACAAAGGCATAAGGATGATATGATAAACTCTGGGGACCTGGGGAAAAGGTGCGTGATGTGAGGGGTAAAAGACTGTACACTGTCAACAGTGTACACTGCTTGGGTGATGGGTGCACCAAAATCTCGGAAATGACCACTAAGAACGTATCCATGTAACCAAACACCTGTTTCCCCCAAACCTATTGAAATAAAAAAAATATTATCAAAGTTATTATTGTTTTACTGAAAAGCACTAGGAAAATTCAAACTACCTTAGACATCCAGGGCTTAGCAGGGTTCTGAGCATCTAATAAGAGCTGAATAAATATTTGTTGATTAAAGAAAGCATGTTGAAAGTTTACTGGACATGTGAAGAAATATCCCAAAAGAGTAATTTTTAATTTTTTCTTTTGATGACAGCTTTTATTACTGTGAAGCCCAAACTTGATAAATAGGATAGGATATGCATTATTCTACTTGAGTAGATTTCTACTACATATTTAGAAACCCGTACTAGTATTTTTTTAAAGAGAAAAAAATGAATGGGTCTTCTAATATTCACACAGCTACCTGTGGTGTTTTTAGATCCCACAGGTTGCCTTTCACTCAATCTTAGTCCATTTGAGCTGCTGTCACAAAATACCTTAGACTTGGTAATTTACGAGCAACAGAAATTTATTGCTCATAATCTGGACCCTGGGAAGTCCAAGATCAAGGTGTTGGCAGATTCGGTGCCTGGTGAGGGCTCCTTCCTCACAGGTAGTGTCTGCTATGTGTCCTCACATGGTAGAAGAGGTACACGAGCTTCCTTGTCAAACTCTCAAACTCCTGGGCTTAAGCAAGCCTCCCTCCTCAGCTTCCTGAGTGGCCGGGGCTACAGGCCTGTGCCATGGTGCCTGGCCTTCAGGTCTCTTTGATAAGGATGCCAATTCCATTCATGAGGACCGTACTCTTACAACCTAAACACCTCCTAAAAGTCCCGCCTCTTAATATCATATTGGTGATTAAGTTTCAACAGATGAACTTTGGGGTGACACAAACATTCAGACAACAGCACTCAATAAGATAAATAACTGCAGATCCTTTCCAAGCCTTCAAATTCATCTTTCTGCCGGCCCTGTTTTACCCCTGGAGCCATGACCAATCCAAACTTCTTATGTCTCCTGACCACGTCTTGGAAGCTTTAGCTATGTACATCCATACTCTTCCCCATTTGGTTTACCTTTGCTCAAGACTCAAATAATATTTTCTCTTTTAGACCTTTTCAGGCTCTCTAATGCTCTTTTCTCTTGTGCCCCAATGCACTTCAAAGATACCTAATTATTTTAGTTCTTTCTCTGCACACAGGAGTACTTTCTATTAGTGTGAGTTTTGAGAGGGCAGATATTCATACATTCTATTGATTTTTAGGTCTATAGCAAATAAGCCCTGTACTGAAAACAGAGGGGATGCTCAGTAAGTACTTGTAAAATGAATGAATGGAAAACCAAGGCCTCTTAAAGCCCCAGCACCCAGATCTCTGTACTGGTCCTCTAAGTTCTATGATAACTTCCTATGTGTCAAGCAGAGCTGACTGGCATGTATTACCGTATTTTATTGTCACAGCAACACTACTGAGTTGGTCCTATTGCTGGTACCCTTTTACTGCTGGGGACATTGAAACTTGAGAGATATTTAGTGACTTCCTCAAAGTCACACAGCTAGTCAGTGACAGACATCCCTCAAATGATGGTGCTGTGGAAGAACTAGGGAAGAATCTCCTGACAAAATGGACCTTGTTGGCTAAGAGCCACAATCATAACTACAGCACACTAGGGCTATCATTAAAGCGGCAGCAGAATAATCCAAAACTATTACCATCTAAAACAAGGAAGGCAAGGCTGTGGGTGACCTGACGGGCCACCCAATTAACTTTTGTACTTCGAATTCCATCAGGAAAATGGACAGATTATTTCTGCCACCTCCCCAGAAACCTCCTCCAGAGGCGCTGCATGAGGAAATACACCCTTTAGCCAACCTAAATGTGGCCTGCTGCTCTCTGAGCTCCACATCAATTATGAAGCTATTTCCATTGCCTTCCTTTTCCTTCTTTTTTGCAACAGGTAATGTATTTCTGTCCTCTATTTTATTCAAAAGGATGTGTTTCTATTCAATGAAACAGATCAGTGGCATTTTTTCTACCATTAAATCATCCATCTCGCTCCTCTTACAACTTTGAAGAAAAACCTAGTAATATTTACAACAGTTTCTAGATTTTTTTAATACCTCGAAATTCACTGACAGTAAGATAGAAAAAAAAGCCTTCCCACCTACCACATGGGCTCGTGAACATTTACAACACCATCATTGTTTACAATGAGCTCGATTCACGTTTGTCAGCAGGCTTCCCTTACAGTTAAACTACTTTCTTTTGCTAAGCTCTCTGTGAATTGTCACAATGGTTAATGAGAAATTCTGTATCAAATACTACTTAGTTTTAAGCATTTCTGCCTGCTAATTTATTACTGAGTACAAATTTCATTTTGCCAGGGCCAGGGAACAATTTGTTTGTTTCATGTTGAAAACTGTTTTTCAAATAAATTCTGATGGTACACTTATCAAGCCCTCTTATCTTTCATTAAACTAATGCTTTCAAGCATAATTAAGAATGAACTGGAAAACTAAGTATACTGTAATGCTCTGATATTAAAGAAGACATATCAAAATAGATTTACAATCATATCATCACATCAATCTCTACTATGACTACAATAGTATTATAACCATAATTAATTAGCTGTGGTACGAATTACTAATAAATCTTTAGAAATTAAATGCCTAATTTTTCAAAACCATATGTCTTTGTAAATTGATTATTTAGAATTTAGAGGCTTTTTAATTAGGGAGAAATTTATGCAATGCTGTATGTAATAATTAGGAATCAGCTTTTCTGCAATACTTTAAACATCAGCAAAAAATTAAAGCTTTGGAAAATACTCTGGGTTAATTATAGTATTTCACTGTCAAAAATCAACATATAGGTAAAATTTAGAGGTTAATGCGGCCTTTCCATTTCTTCAACTTCTACCTAGCCTTGTGTTCTCAGGGATTGAATTATTAACCGAATCCAAAAATCAATGAGACGGGGGAAGTCTCCTTAGTGATTTATGCCTCTAAGAAAGTTTTCATTTTATCCAATAGTTTCAGCAAACCTCATCAATCCAGGTTAAACATTTGATGCTTTTTTTTTTTTCTCTATTCCCTAAGAATAAAGCTGGGATATTTCTGAACCTTGCCATCATTTTTGGTAAGTGATTATTTTGACATAAGACACAAAAGCTGCCTTGTCAGGAGGGTGGGAATGCCATTTGGGGTCGAACAAAGACACTGCTGAAGTGAGACCTCATTATGTGTGTGGTCAAAAGACCCAAAGAGACGGGGAAGAGGACCTGATGGTGAGCCACTTTACACTCACAAGGGCCTGCTGAGAGTGGATTTCAAAGCCAAGGCCCTCCTGTGTCCAGAAGACTCGTGGGGAGGCAGCCTGGGACATATCTTATTTCTGCCTACACTAGAGAAAGGTGTGGAAGATACTATAAATAAGAAAGGAATACTATAAAGAAACAGAAGGAATGATTGCCTACACAACAACTCCTTCCTGCTTCACCTCCTCCCCACTTCAGTTCTCTGAACACAACCCAATGTGTTTCCTACCCATAAGGTGCTGTAGGGAAAAGCGTGATCTGGGTAAAATTCACTTTTCTTCCTCTACATACTTCCCATTATGGCTTCTTTTTGAATTCATTTTCTTCAATAAATACCTGGATCTTCATTCTCCCCAAGCCAGTAACCTCCTGTCCAACCAGGAAATAGAATTTTTCTTCTGTGACGGGTCCAAAAGGAATGAAGCCACTGTTTTCTCTTGCTTTCTGCTGTGTGTCTTCAAGCCATTTCTTCATCTGAAGGTCTTCCACAAACTCAGTAAACCTCTTGAGCACAAGAGTGACAATTGCTAACAGATGCTGTTGTACATTTGTACTCTGGCAGAATTGGTCTTCAATTGTTGCCCACAGGAGAAAGGAACTGTAGCACCTCTGTTCGCTGTTGCTGGCAGGTAACAAACTTGAGATGAAGCCACATTTACAGGGGAAAAATTGCTTACGCCCACAAAATGAAATTTCAGGCTTTGACAGCTGTTAGGTAAGTAAATGAGAATTATTTTATTCTGGGCGAATGTAACACCTAGCACATCTTGAACAATGAGAAGAGTTGGTGGCCCGAGGGCAGTGACACCCCAGGTTGTATGTGTTCAGAAGAGTCTCCTGGAAGGAAATATATGGAACCAGTGGCCAAACAATTGCCCCCTTATCAAAGCATGACTCCTCATAATCTCAAGTGGAAGGTATACCTCCTCTTAAAGGGAACCTCAGAAAATTACTTTAATTCTACCATGTGAATTCAACAAATAGAGCACTGACTCTGAGAAGGCCCTACCTGAAGGCCCAAGGCCTCCGCCTGAATCCAGGATAACCCCATCTCATGCCTGGATGCTTTTAACAATCTCTCAATGGGTGTCATGACTTCAATCTTTGCCCTGCAGCCAGAAAAACAAAAACAAAAAGAAAAGCCCTTCTATAAAGCTACTTTTCCCCTTCTTAAAAAATCGTTCAATAACTCCACCTACCATCAAGAACAGTTCCACTTCTTGACAGAGACTTACAAGGCCTTCCCATGCTAGTTCCTGTTGACCTTTCCAACTTCATTTCTCACTGGGACCCATCCCTCTCCACCTCACCCTCCATGCCTTTGAGAGGTTGCTCTCTTTCCCTCGTTCCCTTTCCACTTCTCTGGCCAACCTTTAGATTTCAGCTTTAACTGCTCCCTTCCCCAGGAAGCCTTCTTTGACTTCTTAAGTGGGTTAGATGCCCTCTTTCTGTGCTTCCACAGCTCCGTTTCTGTCCCTGGTATATCTTTACCAGACTGCTTGTTCATGTTCTGTCTCTGGATCCTTCAAAGTGACAAGGGACAGAAACTCAGCTCAAATCAGTTTAACTAAAGAGGAAACGTGCTGGACACTGCCTTACCTCACAGACTGACGGAAATGCCAAACGAACAGGCTTGGGGAAAGCAGAAACTCGGGCCCCTCCCAGATCTCTGGATTCTGCATTAGGGCTTTAAGCACTGGTCACAGTGTATCTGTGAAGGTCCTGGCTGTTCCTTTTTAGGTCATGTGTTTGCCTAGATTAAGAACTATGACCCTAGTTTAGGAAAGATACGAGAAGATGGAGAATCCCATTTGCAACACTGATCATGCCCTTGGGTAACAGAAAGGGAATGAAGGAGAACAGAAAGAGGGCTGGGCAGGCTGGTCTGTAGATCACCTATTGCTGCACAGCTAACAACCACTAAGCCACAGTGGCAAACAGCAATAGGTATTGTTTTTTAATGCAATTGCAGGAGGTCAACTGATACAGACTTGGTGGCTTTGCTTTAATCTGAAGGTCTGGGTGAGCCAGGATCCTTGTGGTGGGGGAAACTGAGGCTTACTCCACGGATGCTCATTTGGGGACCCAGGCTGAAGGGGAAATGTCACCTTTTTGTTGTTGGTGTCTTGCCCAGAGGCTGACACCTAGGACAGGTGCCTCATCAATGCGAATGTAATAAATGAGGAATCATGCCCAGTGTCCAGTAAACTTCTTCTCTAGCTTAAGCTGATTTGAGTTTCTGTCCCTCGTACCCTTGAAGGATCCAGAAAGAAAACATGAACAGGAGATAGAGTCTGATAAAGATATACCAGGGACACAAAGGGTGCTGTGTGGTTCTTCCTACGGATCTTTGGCAAACAGAGAAGTCAGGAAAAGGTGCTTGAGACAAAGGGAATAGCGTGAACCTGGTGTAACAAGAGGGAAGGCACATCTTAGAATGGCTATGTGACTAGAATACATGGAGTGCATTGCAAACCACAGGGCTAAGACAGTAAATAAGGGACAAGTGTGGAGGGAGGGGTGCATGCTTTATTCTGCCTCTAAGTATCTATTAGGACCATGGGGTACAACTTAACGTATGGCCTCATAGGTAAGACTTTATGATGCATTTATGGCAAAATAGATTGTAGGTGCTATGCAGAATGGAATAATTTGGAACCAGTGCACCTACTCGAATTTTTATTATCAGCTGGCTAATGAAGAAAAGACATGTACTTAATTGCATAAATAGTTTATTTCTTATCCTCTTTTAAGCTTTCTGAACGTACAGAATTTGGCTACCTAGTTTTCTACCCTTGAAAGCACAAAGGCGGCTGGACTGTCTGAAAATGTTCTTTTCTGGGAATACATACACAGACAAGTGAAATAAACTGCAACTCCTGGTGCCAAATATATCACACATCAGCCCACCTCCTGCCAGGGCGGGCTCGCAGCAGAGAAAAGAATGTTCTCAGGTGAGGAGGATGTCAGCCTCATTCTAGAGAAAGAGCAGCCAGTCCTGCATGTGGGTGTGATTTCAAAGTCAGAGTTCTGATGCTACAAGGTAGAAAAGGGCTGAGGAACAGGTTCCTGCCCGCCGTCCTCAAACAGTGGTACAGGGCCATCACCATCTGTACCTTTTCATTTTAAAGACAGGAGTTGAGAGTCCAGTTAATCATTTTAAACACAATGCTTCTGCCCAATATAGAGGACAACTCTCATTGTTATTCTATATGCTGCTCATACCCCGCCCTATTGGTTAATAGGAAATAACAACAATAAATAAGGCTTGCTCTCAGGAGAGAGGGAGGAAGGAAGAGAGGAGAGAGAGAGAAAGAGAAGGAAGGAGCTGTTGTACTGGCTTTTCAGATAAAAGCCAGACAACTGGTTAACAGCTGCTATGCAGTAATGGGGGGCTCTGCTGGGGTGCGGGGGCTCATGGTCCCCAGATCATTCTAATGAGATATGCTGGGTATTTGGTGGAAAAGTCAATTCTGTTTGATGGTTTGTTTCAAGAGGTTAAGGGGACAGAAGTTGAATTATGTTTCTGTTTTTTTCTTTCTCCAAATGAAACTCATTCTAAACACCCAGCTAAAAAATGATTTTACAGATCCGTGTAGTCTAATACCCACCTACATGTTGCTATTCCAATTAAAAATGAAAAAAGCAGTTATTTAGTGGTTGCCAGATTAGGTGGCATAAATACATAACATCTGCATCATCACACACACAGTTACACTGGATGACACCGCTGGATACTGATGGGACCATTCTCTAACACTGCTAAGCCCCTTCGTTCTACCAGCTTGGAGTCTTGGAAAATACTGGAAAATGTCAGAGGCTGTCAATACAGGAGCTGCCAAATCTAATAAGCAAATTACTTTTTCATTTCTTAGGTTCAGAACGGGGCTTCCCTGCTGAGGACCCAAGCTCTTTCCACGATGAAGAACTAGAGACCGTCTTGTGCGATAGGCTGGCAGAGGGGAGCCATACAGCGAAGTAGAAAATGCTCAGGGTCACAATTTAGAGGATGTGAGCTCTCACTTTGGCTCTATGACTTGTTGTGTGCCTTTCATCCCTACAATCTCTCTGAACCTCAGTCTCTGTATCAATAAGATAAGACTAACCAACCAACATGGCTAAGTAAATATAAAGGTATCACATCCTAATCAAACACAGCAAATGCATCAGCAGCACACCTTTGGGAATTAGTGCTCTTAGGAGATAGCTGTGAACGATGGAGCTCCTAGTCTAGATGTTCTCACTTTGGTTCTTCCATGAGGACTTCTGGGAAGTCTGCCTATGAGTGAACGTTGTGACCCACGATCTACTGTTGCTTTGGGAAGTCTCCAGCAGCTAATGCCAACTGTGTTTTTCTGATACATTTAATAACAGAGGTGTATGTAATCCTCTGCCATATTTAACAGAGAGCTTCATAGGTCTTGTAAATCACCATGGTACTCTTCGGGACATAGGCAATGCCACAAAGACCACTACCCAGTCTATGTCCCTGCAGGGGGAAGTTCTCCCACCACCCCAGAGCTTCCAAAGGAAGGAAGGACACAGCGATTTGCCCTAAAGAGTATCAACTTGAAAAGTTTCTAAACATATCTCAAAGGAGACAATTTGAAAATTCGAAACACACTTACTGCCAGCTGTCCTGATTATTTTGAGAGGTGAAAGACATGCGTGTAAATCTACATTTGGACCACCTTGTCTTGCCTACCTATTCCATGAGAATAAAGAACATCTCTTGTTTTAATCTGTCCTCACCTATATGCTTTTGGATTCCTACTCTTTGAGCCCAAAGAAACAAGCAATTCACTGCTGGGGCCTAAGAAAGACATGACTCTCATGTTCCTCAGAATACTGCTGTCTTGCACCCATAGTTTGTTCCCTACTCAAGTTACTTCAAAGATAAGATGACAACAGGGACCATACAATGGCTTGTGCTGTCGCTGGTGGTAGTGGTGGGGGACTGAGATGGAGGCAGCTTGAGAGTAGAGAGGGGATATCCACCCCACCCAACAGCAGATCGTGGGTCACAACTTTCACTCATAGGCAGACTTCCCGGAAGTCCTCATGGAAGAACTAAAGTGAGAACATCTAGACTAGGAGCTCCATCGTTCACAGCTATCACCTAAGAGCACTAATTCCCAAAGGTGTGCTGCTGATGCATTTGCTGTGTTTGATTAGGATGTGATACCTTTATATTTACTTAGCCATGTTGGTTGGTTAGTCTTATCTTATTGATACAGAGACTGAGGTTCAGAGAGATTGTAGGGATGAAAGGCACGCAACAAGTCATAGAGCCAAAGTGAGAGCTCACATCCTCTAAATTGTGATCCTGAGCATTTTCTACTTCGCTGTATGGCTCCCCTCTGCCAGCCTACCACACAAGATGGTCTGTAGTTCTTCATCATGAAAACAGCATGGGTCCTCAGCAGGGAAGCCCCTTTCTGCACCTAAGAAATGAACTACCCACTGTGGTAGTTCTCAAATGTCACCACCATCAGAATCACTTGAAGGGTTTGCTAAAACTCAAATTGCATGGCCCACCCTCCAGGTTTCTCATTCAGCTGACCAGGGGTAGGGCAGGGATAGGGCCTGAGAATCTGCATTTCTAACAGATTCCTAGGAGATGCCGATGTTGCTGGTCCAAGCACTGAACTTTGAGAATTGAGGCTTTAGGGCTTTCTCAAGCTTCATTCCATATGTACACATGCAAGGGGAAATGCATTTCTCAAAACATCTGTTTCCTTGAATGTGATGCCAGCTTGAGTGACAAAGCAAATGGTAATGGCTAATACGTGCATAGCTCTTACGGTGTTCTAGGCACTGTTTTAAGTGCTTATCTATACTAACACATTAAATCTTCAAAAAATTGTATAAACGTTGTATTATATTATCATCATCTTTATTTGACAAATATGATCCAGAGAAGTAACTAAGGTTACACAGCTAAAGTAGGCATTAGGGTTGGTGCGGGAACACAGGAAGCCTGGCACCAAGGGTACCACCACTGCACTACCCTGCCTCTCCCTGCAACACCCTTTCTTTTCCAACATTATCCTCATCCCCAGGCAAAGGAGAGCATTCCTTTAAGAGAGTCCTCCTTGGGAGCCTCCCTTAAATTGGATGTTAACAACCTCAAGGCTGTTTGACGTCGGCCTTGGTCAAGTTTATTTTTAATACCTAGTAACTATAACAGAGCACAGTTTCTCATTTGCCTACACCCTGTCATTTTGGGAGTATCCTTCATTCAATAGTTATTATTTTACGAGGAACGCAGAAAGACTTGACAAATAGACAACGAGAAGCCTAAGTGAAGGAAGAGAAACAGTAAACAGGAAAGAGGAAATAATAAAGCAATAGGAAGAAGGGTAAAAATAACCAGATGGAAAGGTCGAGGTAGATAAAATGCAGGAGATACGGATGGGAGAGAAAAATGCAAAAACTAAACATACAGGACAGAATGAAGTCCGAGCGTATGATCATACTGAGAAAATAGAAATATAAACCCTAGGCATAAAACCAGACACCACGAGTGAACAGAGGACACGAGAAGAGGAGGAAATTAGCAGGGGGAGGGAAAAGAAAGATGCCACTAATTGGATTTTGAACTCCAGTTACTATAATTGGGCGTTTAAGCTGTATCAACATTCTCCTTCATCTTTAGAATATTTCGCAATCTTTTAAACTACAGGAAACGCCATTTGATTTTGTCCCAACTCTGGCCACTCAAATCCTGGTTGCTTGTTTATTTTTTCTTGAGCAAGAAAAGTTTCACTAAGGGTTGGCATGCAGGATAAATCTTTTAGAGGAAAGAGGGGGAAATAATTCAATAGGAAGGAAGGATTCATTATGACAAGGGCCGGGTCAGGGAAATGGCCACATAACTGCATTCCCGAAAGCAAAGGCCTGCAAAAAAACTAAACCTGCGTTAAGGCTGTTTGCTCTGCCCTGGGATTGAGTTGGGGTCATTCTGGAGGCCAGTCACAGAGCCTGAGACTCTGAACGTTCTGTTTTAGATTAAGAGCTGGGTTCACCCAACGGGTACAGAGTGGGAAAGAGGATGGACGATGTCAGCTCTAGTCTGAGGGCTGGCGTCCTGCAAGTGAGGATCCCATCGCTCTGGGACCTCCCTAGGAGTTGTTTGTTCCATCAAATGGGGCACAGGAGGCCAGCGTTCACTGTTTATTCTTTCCCTTTCCCAGTCGTTGTCAGATTCTTCTTTTAACATTTCTATTTTGATATAATAGAATATTCTTGGATTTTAAGATGGTGTGCTTACAAAATGTATTATCTTTTTCCCAAAATGAGTTCTTATCCAGTCCAACATGAATTTTCCAGCCATGTAGCTTACACGGTCATTCTTTCTGCAGTCTTTCAGAATCTGTCCTCTGGGGATACACCTCCCTCTTCCCACAGTTCCCTTGACCCCTAAGGAAAGTTATCTGAGGGGCTGTATTACTAAATTTCACAGACTCTGGGACACAATTGAGTATGAAAAGAGGCACCATTCATTCATGAGCTGCTAAGAAAAAGTCTTCATATTAAACGGAGATTAAACCATTAGCTATGAGATATACCTCAATTTGAGAGATTGTAAAGTAAAATAAACAGTGTCTCAGGTCTGTGAAATGTGACGTCTTCTCTATTTGACTGTAATCTCCCTGAGAGTAGTAACCATGCCCTAGCTCTTTACCCTCTAAGCCACTCCAGGGCAAATAGCTTTCTGTATGTTCCAAGTGTGCCGGCTGACACCTCTGACTGCATTAAGTATGTGTGTATATGTGTGAGTCGGATCACACATTTGCAAAGCACATGATAACCATTTTATACTTAAATCCTCCTAGGAAATTCAAGAATGGGGTGATAACGGAATTGCTTTTCTTGTTTATAGATGATCAGCCTGAAGCTGAGAGACATGATCTGACATACTCATGGCACTAGGGCACCAGGAAGAGTTGAAATTAAGACCTGCGGTTAAGTCTGAGTCTAGTAATGTTTTATGTTTTTATGTTCAAGAAATAGTAGAAAATAGAAAGATGTGGACTCCTCACCTCCTCCTCCAGTTCCCGAGAAAAATTCTGCACTTGATTAGAAAATAACAAATGTTTCCATGCCCTAGTATGTTCTGGCATGGGGTTCCTTATTTTATCTCTGTGGCAGCTACCTGTCAACATGTGATGCTTGGAGCTGAGGGTGGGGAGTTTGTACACACCAAGGCTATCTAAACAGACCATTAAGTGGTAGTAAAGTAACACATGTGAATGACAGGTCAATAAATCCCCAACAACTTATGTTGCCTGCAAGAAGCCGGCTGTTGCCGAGTGTTGTTGTGTTTACATAAAATCAATTTTACAAGCAATCTTAAATAATTAGGGAAGATGCCGTCACACAGAGGACATTCTACGCTCACTGTAATCGCTCTGGTATTCATCTCATTGATCCCTTTTGTCTGATATTATGTGCGGGTATTTTTTTCCTCTCAAGCTGCTATCTTCCCTGATACCTTCTTTATGAGATGCTGAAATACTACCTCATAAGAAACCAAGACACACATTCTTATCAGTACTTTACAGACCAAAGACCTTGAAGTTACCTATTAGCTGAGTCTTCCTGAAGCTCAGCTGTATATGTATTTTCCTTTAATTCTCTAATCTCAAGCCCTGAAAACATTTTGGGGCAGATAAATTGAGGAAGGAGGAAGGTACCACAGACAGCAAACATAAAAGTTTGAGAAAAAATTAAAACTACGTTGGGTTTTGTGATGACAGCAGAGAATGCATAGATGAATGTACATTTCTCTCTCAATCTTCTAGCCTTCTGGATGATGCTAACTTATCCTTTATAAAGTTTCAATAGAATATATATCTATTTTTTTGTTGACAGCAAATATCCATTAATAATACATTGCAGGGGACAGGATGAAACCAATGGTCCCGCTGGGGACATAATTCCTTTAGGGACTCCTATACCAGGGATTTACAAACCAGAAGCATTACTCCCCTTCAGCTGTCCCGTCAGGTAGAAGGGAGCCACTCTGCTGGTGATGTAGAGCCATAAATCCTCATGTACCATGGAACACTGTGGCTTCCATCTGTTTCCTAAAGTGCCTACATAAACTAAGTCTTTGTAAGCCATCTGCAAAATGTCCTCGTGCATGTGGTGATTTTGCAACTTCAAATAAGGTTCATTTTAATTGTCATTGTTAAGATCAATGCTTTGCAGCTGTCTCTCTTCTATGGATGAAAAACATAACTTTGATGGCTAATATGATGAATTCTTATGTTCTATTTTTTTACCTCTAAATTGCTGCACTTCAGTGCCTAAGTCTGTCTACTAAGTGCCTAACAAATATTTTTGAATTAAAAACATTATGACTTGCATGATCTGCACATGTACCCCAGAACCTAAAGTACAACAATATATACATATAAAAACAAAACAGAACAAAAATCCAAATAAACAAAAACAAAACACAAAACATTATGACTAGAAAAAGGTAGTGGGCAGTAATATGGGAACAATATAAGAATCCCAGATTCAAAACGTGGGCGCTAGCTACTGCTTAGTTACCAAGGAGCCATGTGAGGGTCTCATTTTCCCCATTTGGAAAAATGAGTGTGTTGGGTTAAGTGACTTAAAGGTCCCCGCCAGCTCTAACATTTGGATTCTAAATTTTAACCATAATCCTCTCACGGGAAACTCAAACTTTGCTTGAATTTTCTCATCTAGGGAACAGAACATGACCCAATTTGGAAACTGTGTCCCCTCACTTTTTCTTTACAATCCCAACAAAACGTTTTTATAAACCAGCTCAGAGATTTTCCGTTGTCATTAATCACCTATTTTCAAGTAAACTACTTAGTATAAAAGATGACTTAATTAACTCTGGTAATTTTTATCTGCTTAAGAAAACCTATTTTCTATTATTGCATTTTAAGTAAAAATAAAAAAAACAACAATTATAAAGTAATGTCTGACCTACACAGTGTCAAACCCAGCACGCAAGAATGCTGCCATTGCATTAGGACTGTTTATATGACCTCCATATATGTCTATCTGCACGTTTCTTCCTCTGTCTGCCTTGTAAAGGACAAAAGCAATGCACAGCTCTGAACACTAATTTGTCAAGTCCCCTTTTCAGTAGGTGTTGGTATTTCTTCTAACAAGAAAAGCAAAGCGAAAACAATTAGACAAAGTCCAGGAATACCTGTTCTTTGACTGCTGATAAGCTCAACTGCATGGGGTATGTCTTAGAGGAATCTGTCATTAACACAATGTGCTATTTGTCCAAACATCTGTAGGTCACATTATTTCTCTACAAGCTAGTGATAGAAAAAGCAAAACCAAAATGGGTTATTAATCACTTACTCAGTATTTCTCAACACTAAAGCATAGATTGAAGGAAGAAAAAACAGTTGTCATTTATCATAAAATGAGCCACCCAAGTCCCACCAAGACCATCTTTTACACATGGCACACTGGGTGGGTTTCAGGAGATGCAGAAGGTTAGAAATGGGACCAATGCCTAACGGAGGACACCCTGGTAGTTTTTATTTCCTTGAGAAGGAAATGGAAATTCAGATTTGCACATCTTTTCTATTTGTGTTGGAACTGCCTCCACCAGGGGTGTGGGAATACACATGGATGCAATGAGCCAAACAATTCTTGGGACAGCGTGACAGCACTAAAAACAGGTAGGCCTGGGGAGAAAAGTTCAAGTATCCATTAATGCCAGCAGAAAAGAAACAGTGTGGTTTACTGGCTATTCACAGCTGTCCAGGTGATGGGGAGTTCCAGGTAGGTGCATTTTTACACATCTGTCAGCAGAAACCTGTTTCCAAATTAAAAAATCTACTACTCAGGAACAGCATGTGTACTGTTGACTCTCCCAGGTGGTTTCACAGAGCAAGGAGTGGGTTATGAGGTGACATCAAGACAAGGTTGTATCTGGGGCCATAAAGACCGGCAATTAGGGAGGCAAAACTTTCTTCTTTTAGTGTATGCTGCATTAACAAAAGATGGCATTTTGAAACAGATTGGACTTGTGTCCTAGTGGACTCCATGCATCCACAGATGATAATGGAGACCGTACTATGCGTTATGCACTAGGCACCTTTCTGGGGAGTTATTAAGGGGCTTCCAGGAGGTAAGAGTGTGGTGGGTAAGGGAATGGGAAGAGATCCAAAGTGGATTGAGTGAAATGCCATTTTATGTGACTGATTCTACACCAGTTAGTAACAGCCTGACTTTGAGGTTTTCTTAATAAACAGTGCAATACATTATTAGACCTGCAATAAAATAATACTGTAAGAGCTAACATTTACAGAGTACTCCCTATGGGCCAAGCATGGTTTTAAGAGCTCTACATGTATTAGCTCATTTACTCCTCATTAATCCTGAAGAGTTAGATGTAACGTTATCCCCATTTCTTAGATGAGAAAATTGAACCATAGGGAGGTTCAGTCACCCTCAAGGCCACAGAGCTAGTAAATGGTAGGTAGAAACCTAAATCCTGGAAGTCTGGCTTCACAGTCCAAGCTTCTGATCATTCCCTCTCAAAATAAAAAATGATATGGCTGAAATAGCATCTCAATTTTGATCATGGTACTTGCATCCCAGCATACATCTACATGGGTGTATACCATCAGATAATTTATAGAGAGAAGGGACCCTATAGATTCTCTCAACTAATTTGTGGTGATCAGTTTTCAACTGATAAATATGGAAATGTAGACCTCTCAAGAATCCAAGTTTGCATCAAACAAATGTATTCACTATTCAACCTGCATCTATCACCCCATTTAGTCCCATTATCCATTAAAATGGTAAAAGGTACTTCTTCAATCCCAACAAATAGTGATGGAAACCAGGGGACCCAAAAGAAACTAATCACCTTGCCTGACTCCACAATCATCATTGCAAAGCTCCTCAGTAAGGTGATAACCACTGATATTAACAGGACAGTAGCACCAATACAGAAACCTTCAGAGTCAGGGATTGATGGCTGTGGCATTTCCTACAGCACCCACTGTTCTCAAGATATAAAACAGATCATCATTATGAGGTAATGCAGCCCCAGGAACAGGGTGGTAGAAATATATTGTTTCTGTTGAGAAGATATTGGCTCACCTACTATGCGTAGGGTCCTACATTTATTACCTTGTTTGAAGCTAATGATTTTTCAGAGGTGGAATATGCTGATGGATGATCATTTTCCGGGCTTTATTTTTTCCCTGGCAGATCTCCTGTAACACAGGTTTGGTGGCTAGCACCATGGAGTAAGGATTTTTCATTGTTTGTTGACAACCTTGTTTATTTCTCTCTGCTTTAAGTACTCAGTAAAGGCGATTCTCAGCCTAGAAGATGATCAGTGCATTTTGCACCAAATGAAAGGTTTCAGGAAAGGAACCCAGGAAGAAAAGGAACCCAGGAAAAAAAGGAAGGGAAAAAAAATAATCTTAGAGTCTTCCCTGTGGTGTTTTCTCGATGTGCTCCTGCAGGTCATTTGCAGGCAAAGTCAAGGTTAGAACTGCTCAGTGTAGCTACATGTGTGTTAAAATCATGAGCCCTGAAGAAAGACACCTTGCTCATTCTGAAAAAGAACACACATTTAGATTGAGTCCACTCATGTCAGAGCCTATGAAGGATGGCTTTCGTTTGTCCCTCAAGATCTATGATCTGCTCTCCATGTTTCTTCTTGTCCCAGGAGGTTGACATCTATCCTGGCTTCTGGTTGGAGACTGATTGATAAGCAAAAGGAGACTGAGTTTGAGATGCTTATCTCCCCAGCTCCCACCCAGTTAGGAGCAGCAGGAAGCTCTGTTCTCTTACCAAAGGCCACTAGCTTCTATGGGGTAGCTCACCCTTACACTCTCCATGATCTAGTAACATCTGGTTTGTGGTAACTGGTCCTGAGACTTGTCTACATATTCCTAGACCTCAGATCCTGTTTTCTGTTTCTTGCTGTTTCTATGGTTTAAGCATAGTGTGTAAACGTATTTACGTACGGTACAGTGCTCTCCAGGTGCTGACTGACCCCAGTCCCTGGCTTTAACATCCCACATCCAGCTACGTCCACTCAACCCTCTCACCCTCACCATTCACTCTGCTCATGACCCTTGGGCCTCTGGAGGTTAAGTAGGATTCCTGTTTGAACATGAATTTGTCCGATAGTGGGTTGAAATATTGAAATATACCTAGGGATTTTATACAATCACGAGCTGCTCTCATTTTATTTTGCTTTTTGTAATTTAATATATGACGGTTCCCCAACCAGGTACTCTATCTAGTCAGGCATTGCTCTGGCTCCTCATGTGTGACCTACCTTGATTTTTGGTTCATTCCTTTCCTGCCAGTTAGTCCCCTAACACCTGGAGCTGGAAGTCAACCAAAGCAAAGACAAATGGCGTCTCTATAGTTCAAGTCACTGATGGGTATCCCATAAAAACACTGGCTCTCAAAGTTAGAAGCGAGTGTGAGGGGTTCTGTGGTCCACCCCCTGTCACGGTAGTAGAGGAGAGTTTAAAGCTCCCTTTTAATTACCAGAGGAGAAGAATATCCAACCGTACAGATCTTAAAACCATGAAGCAATCAGTTCTTTAAGTGCTATAGAACACTCGGTGCCTGACCTATGGACTGGCTTTTATAGCTAAAAATGATTAGAGGAGAAGAAACATTTAGGATCTCTCAACACGAATGAGATTATTTATTCTGACTTCTGGGAACTTCTTATTCCTTGTCTTTCGAGCTCAACAAAAGCAATGCCTCAAAAGTGTAAGGGTCTGCACGTGCCTTCTCACGTTCCTCACTGCTTTTCTGGACCCCCCTCATTCACTGCACTCTTTCTTCATTTCCTCTGTTGGTTTCTCATCCAGCAGAACCCTGAGTGTGGTAGACTCCTCGATAAGCCCCCTGGGATTCCTTCTCTTCTCTATTAGTACTGTCTGTCTTTCTCTTTCAGAAATCTCATCTTGACTCCTCTTGACCATGGCTTTAATGCCATCCACACGACAAAGATTTCAACAATTTTATCTCTAGCCCCGATCATCCTCCTGAGCTCTAGACTTCTGTATCTACCAGCCTGCCTGACTGTTTTCTCCCTTGGATGTCTAATGCACATTTCAGACAAACACATCCATATCAGAGCCTGTGCCTTTCCTGTCCACTCGGCATCCCCACCCTGCCTTGCTCCTCCATCATTCTCCCTGTCAGTAAAAGATACTCCTGGTCACCATATTGCTCACATCACAAACCTTGGACTCTTATCTCTCCCTTCACCCTCATTCCCAATCCATCAGTAAATCCTGTGACTTTATCTACAACGCACATTCCAAATCTATCCATTTCACTCTTTAATTTTTTTTTTTAAATTTTACATTTTTATTTTCCTTTTTTGAGACAGGGTCTTCCTCTGTCACTCAGGCTGGTGTGCAGTGGCATGATCACAGCTCACTGCAACCTCATCCTCTCTGGATGAAGTGATTCTCCCACCTCGGTTTCCCAAGCAGCTGGAACTACAGGGATACGCCACCAAGCGTAGCTATGTTTTTTTTTGTTTGTTTTGTTTTGTTTTGTTTTGTTTAAGACGGGGTCTCATTATGTTTGCCTAGGCTGGTCTCCAACTCCTGGGCTCAAGCTGTACTCCTGCCTCAGCCTCCCAAAGTGCTGGGATGACAGGTGTCAGCCACCACAAATAGCCCATTTCCCTTTCTGCAGTTAAAAACTACCATCTTCTCTTGCCTGAAACATACTACAGCTCCCTAACTGGTCTTTTGGCTTTCACTATTATGTCTCCTGCAAAAATTTCTCCTGACATAGCTGGAGAATGATTTATTAAAATTAGTGGTTTTCATGCAGGAGTGATTTTGTCCCACAGGGGATATCTGGCAGTATCTGGAAATATTTTTGGTTGACATGAACGTGGCATTTAACCGGTAGAATCCAGGGATGCTGCTAAATATCCTGCAATACATAGAATAGGTCTCACAACAAAGGATTACCCAGATTGAAATGTCAATAGTGCCAAGGCTGAAAGACCCCCATTTAAATGGAAATCTGACCATGTCATGCTCCTATTTAAAACCCTCCAATGGTTTCTGTTTGCTTTTAAAATCCAAACTTTTCACCCTGGCCTACAAGGTTTCACAGGACGTGGCCCCACATGTTTCTTGGGCCTCCTCTACACCTCTTTTTAGTTCTTACTTTCCCTCAAGCAGGCCAAGTTTAGCCCTTTAGGCACTGGTGGCAGCTGTGAGCCTGAAACGCCCATCACCCAGATACTCCCAGTGCTCAGTGTCAAATGTACCTCCTCCGTGAGGCTCTCCCTGACCACTCAGCCTCAGTACTCCTCACACACTTTCTTTCACACCACATCATACTTTATTTTTGCATTTATGACTCTATTTTCTGGTTTACCTATTGTTTACATATTGATTGTTAGCTCATGCGAGCTGGGAACATTTTCTAACTTTATCCACAAAGCCAGAGTAAATGCTCTATAAATATCTGTTGAATGAATGAACTTCATGTTTGTACAGTAAAGGTCGACTGGCTTTGTGTGCTTTTAAGTGGCCTAATAAGGAACACCTACATGCGAGGATAATTTTTGCCCCAGGGCCAACATTTATTTAAAAATACTTACTGAGCGCCTCCCCCTGGAAAAGTACACTCCTCATCTCTAAATATTGGCAATCCTTTTTCTATTGGCTTGCAAATTCATTTATTTCTTCATTAATTCAATAATCAGCAAATCAGAAACAGTGAAACATATTTTGCTATTAAAAATGAGGAACCCTCAGGATTGACCTGCCAGCACCATCTCCCAAGAAATCAAATCTGATTATATCACTTCTTTGCTTATACAAATAATAAATATTAAAGACTAAGTTTTCTCAAAGTAGGTGATATTCATTACCAACTCCACTGCCTATTGTACTGTTTAAAGAATTCTTCCATTTCTTTAAAATGCAAGAGAAAAAAATCTAAATTGCCTAGTCTCGAAATTCCCAGGCCCTTCTATTTCATAAAGGAATTAAAACAGTTAACCAGGAAACAAATTTGGAGTCTGCTATGACTTGCCAACTTTTCATTTTGCTCTGAAAGGACATTAAAAAGGAAAAACAACTATTATTTACTGAAATTATCATTTCATAAAAGGAGGATTTTCAAGCTCCTACCCCCTAAAAAGGGTAAGAATATTCTCAGAAAAAGGGAAGTCTTTTAGCTTGAAGAAATTGTTTATAAAAAACTTCGGTTTAAAAGATATTTTCTTATATATTCTCATTTCACAGAGGAGCACCAAAAACTTAATTGCCTGCTGCTCCAGTACATGGCACTGTCTGCCTCGATATTCCCTTGATTCTTCTGAAATTTTCCTATGAAACTGAATAGTCACATTTCCTTTTGTTTTTTTGTTTTGTTTTTTTTTTTTTTTTTTTTTAGACAGGGTCTCACTTTGTCACCGAGGCTGCAGTGAAGTGGTCTTACCTCCTGATTTAAGCAATCCTTCTGCTCCAGCCCCCCAAGTATCTGACACGACAGGTGCACACCACCATACTTGGCTAATTTTGGTATTTTTTGTAGAGCCGGGTTTTTATCATGTTGCTCAGGCTGGTCTCGAACTCCTCAGCTCAAGCGATCTGCGCATCTCAGCCTCCGAAAGTAACGGGATTACAGTTATAAGCCACCACGCCTGGCCAAATACCCACATTTCAGCTGAGACAGGGGACTGATACAATTCCACCAGCATTTATTGAGGCCCTGCTATGTGCTTGGACCCTGAAGTAGGCGGTTTGCCAAAGCACAGAAAGAGCAGAGATGCCATCTTATAAGTTAAGATGTGTCCACTCCTGTGTTCCCCTTTTGCCATTTCAGGGAAGCACTTCCTGGCAAGACCAAGAACATGAAAAGAAAATTCTCCTGTCAAAGAGTAACTGAAGCCATTACACTAGTTGCCAAAGGAGATTGCTCAAATGCTACCATAGCCTGGAATCGTCTGCCAAAATGTTGCTCTGTGCCTACGTTGAAAACCCCACCTTTCAAGTAAACGCTGATAAGCATTTCTGTCTTTTGCTTTTCCTGGTTTTATTCCAACCTGAGGAAATACTGGAGAAAATATCTTTAGATCTCTAGTTTCACATGTTTAGACTGACAAGAAAGAAATGATGGAATATGAACTCTTGGCCGGCAATAAGGAGGGTATGACACAGGCTGCCTGTTTAAGGGTCATCCTTTCCTCTCCCTTCTTTAATCCAGATTGATGACATCTGCCTGTTGCTACAGTCCTGAGGATTCTGCCACAAGAAAAAAAAAAAAGGCTAAATTTGGGCATAACAATAAGCTCACCACCCTGTGAGTAATCTCTGCCTCGTGAGGTAAAATGAGGCCCGTCAATTCCACAAGCAAAGATAATACTTAGGAAATGCCCTCAACTGAGACTCTCCAAAGAATGCATTCACTCTGTGCCACAGAGAGTACACGTGTACTCAGAGACCCAAAACATGCAGGCAGTTAACATAACTCTTACAGATGGATACGAACAAGTCCTCGTCACAAAGGTAGGCATTTTGAAAACAGTGGTTGACTGGTGTTTAGGAACCATGAGCTGAAACTATTTTGATTGTGCCGTGCACATTATTTCCTTTATGTTGAGTTGTCTAACCCTCAACTCAAAGTTCTGGTTTCGTCAGTTTTCTAGGAATCTTTGTGTTATTTATGCACATATTCCAAAGCCCTTTAAAACACAGGTTACTTCTATTAACCTGATCATTTATTTAATACAATTGGCACTTAATCACAACTGTTGTGCAGATGTTGTTTACCTACTTTTTACTAACAAATAGTAATCCTGAAGGGTAGAAGGCAAGGCATCATACTGTACTAGGGGGAACATGGGACTGGGAGATAATCAGCTGTAGGTTCAAATCTTGTCTCTACTACTTGTTAGCCTTATGAATGCAGTAAGTTTCTTAACCTCTTTGAGTGACACTTTCCCATGTGTAATATTGAAATATCAACACCCATAGTACAAGACTGTAACAAGTACTGAAGAAAATGGGTGTGAAGCCTTCGCACAGTTCATAATACAGGAAGGTATAGAATGAATGGCAAGTCTAGTGTGTCTCACTCCTACAGGAAGAAGTCAGTAGGAAGTAATCTGTTCTGCACTCTCCATAGCGATGCTTATATTTGTAAAAGTGTGATGTAAAAAAAAAAAAAATGGCTACACTATTCAGTCTCCCTATAGAGAGCTGGGAGATCCCTGTTTTCTAAGGAGGCACGGTTGTGACTGCTTTGGTATGGCAGAAATGTTGCCATGTGAATGCTGACATCAGGTCCTAAAAAGTTATGCTGTTTCTGCCTTGTTTACTGAAACAGTTGTATTGGAGCTGCCCCCACAACAAGGTAGATTACCCTGAGGCCTCCATGTAGTGAGGAAACCGAAACCACATGGGGAGTGAGGCTCTTAGTCCACAATCTCAACCTCTGAATTACCGCAGCCCAGACCACAGACATGAAAGTGAATAATCCATCATCTGATTTCAATCTCTGGCCTTCGAGCTGCTTTTGGACTTCGGACATTTTTCGCTGAGACTCTAGATATTATAGAGCAGAGATAAAGATAAGAAATTTCTGTTGTGTCCTGCTCAAATTCCTAACTCAGAGACTCTGTGAGCAGATCAAAATGGTTGTTGTATGCCCCTCAATTCTGGGTGTTTTGTTACACAACAATTGTAACTGGAACACAGAACCACATTTTTAATTTGGGAGCGAGAGTAGAAAGCATGGATGGGCCAGGCATGGTGGTTTACGCCTATAATCCCAGCACATCGAGAGGCTGAGGTGGGAGGATCACTTGAGTCCAGAAGTCTGAGGCCAGTCTGAGAAACGTGGCAAAACCCCCTCTCTACAAAAAATTAGCTGGGTGTGGTGGCATGCATCTGTAGTCCTGGCTAGGATCCCTTGAGCCTTCAGTCAAAAAAGAAAAAACCATGGATGGCTTACACACCTTTTGTATGGTATACAGGACATTCTGAATAAGGAGCTGGAAGTGCAGAATGGTATCATTTCCTGCCATATTCAGGAAAGTTTTTAGGGCCTTTGAATGCTGAGAAATTTCTAGATATCCCCCAAAATGTCAAAACAAATCACCAAATTGAAAACTTAGATCTTGGTGAATCAAATGATATTAATAGTAGCCGGAGTGTAGGATAATGACACAACTGAGATGCATTGTCAGAAGTGTAATGGAAGTTCGTAAACTAAGTTGCATTTTGTCACAATCAAGTACTTATCTATAACTTTTATAAGAGGGAGCTTGTACAAATCTTTCAGAAATTTTATCAGTTTCACATGTTTAAAAAGCAAAGGAAGACAGAAATAAATTGTGCAAACTTTCATGTTGAATGGGTGGTGAATACAGGGCAAAATTACTGGGCATGGTTCCTCATGTTTCCTATTGCCTTGCATGTTAAATGAAAACAACTTTCACTGTGGCATTCAAGGCCCTGTCCAATCCAGCCCAAACATACCTTCCATTGCTCTTTCATTTTATTACACACCCAAGCCAAATGGTTCCTGCTGAATCTAACGCATGCTGCGCATTCCAACCTCTGAATCTTAGTCTCTATTTCTTTCTGCCTAGGACATAGATTCTTAATCTTGGGTCCATGAATGATGAGTCTTAGGGTGTATATGAGCCTCCTGGGTGTGAAGGCCACATTTTGTGTAGATTGGCAGATGTGCATTATTCTGGGGAGGAGGTACATAGGATTCAACAGACTTACGTGGGGGCTGTGAGCCATTATTGTCTAAAAATTGCTCACTACCTCCATTTTTTTTTAGTAACCCCAATTCCTTCATGAGTCTATTTGCTTACTTATTCATAAATATTCATTGAGTACTTGCTCCATGCCAGACACTGTTCCAGGCACTTGGGATTTTGTAGCGGACAAAACAAGCAAGAATCCTGCCCTTTTGGAACTCAGGTTCTAACAGAAGAATCTGGATAATACATCACAAAGTAAACCAAAAAAAGAATAAATTATATAGTATACTAAAAGATAAGAAATGCAATATAAGAAAAAAGAAACTTTAGGGAGAATCAGAAATGCTAGGAGAGGGCACTGAAATTTTAAACAGAACGGTCAGGATAGAACCAACTAAGAAGATGTTTGAGCAATGAGTGGAAGGAAATTAAGGAAAGATCTATGTGGATATTTGAAAGAAGAGCATTCAAGTCAGTGCCAGGGACCCGATATGGTAGTCCACTGTCATGTAAGAGGAACAGCGAGGCGGCCAATGAGGCTGGAGCCAAGTCAGGCAGAGATGGTAGCAGGGATGAGGCTGAGGGGTGCTGCAGATCAGGTAGGACTCTGAGGGGAATGGGAGCGGGAAATAAGAGTGATGTCAACTGATCTGTGTTGTGCTGCAAAAAAGTCACAAGGCATGGAAAGGGTGGAGGCCAGGAAACTTGTCTAGAAGGCTACTTCAATAATCTAGTTGAGAAACAATGCTGGCTTGGACCAGGATGATGGTAGTGGATGAGTCACGAGATTCTAGACACTTACTGAAGGTGGAGTCAATAGGACTTCCTCTGAGATCAGATGTAGTACGGGAAAGAAAGAAGGGAGACATGAATGACGTCAAGGTCAGTGGCCTGAGCAACTGGAAATATGGAACTGCCATCAATCCAGATGGAGAAAGCTGTAGGAAAGAAGGTTTTCAGGGGCAAGGCTGGAATTTAGTTCTGGACATGCTATGTTAGATATCTAACTAGATATAACCAGCAGGCAGCTGGATGTATGAGTTGAGCTCCAGGTAATGTTTACCTGGAGACAAACATCTGGGAGCCATTAATTATAGATATTATGGAGAGCCATCAGACTAGCCCCACAGCCTACATCCCTTCTGTAACCTCGCATAACACTTTGCTTCTACCTCCCTAGTGAAAATTTTTACATTTTTGTTTGTACTACAGTTTTCTGTATATTTTTCTCATCATCTTTCCTGGAAAATAATGTCTTTAAATTATGTCCTAACCAATTTTGCACTCTTCATTTTGCCTACAAAAAAATATTGGTTAGGTTGAATCAAAACTTTAAGCTCTTTTCCACTCAACTTTCATATTTCAATTGCCAGGACCTGTAGATCGATTGAAAGTAATTCTTTTTCTTACTCATCAACATTTGCCATAAAATCTAAAGCTCTGTTCCTGGGCAAGATGGCCAGACAGAAACAGCTCCAGTCTGCAGCTCTGAGACAGACCAGCACAGAAGGTGGGTGATCTCTGCATTTCCAACTGAAGTACCATGAGGTACCACTGGGACTGGTTAGAAAGTGGGTGAAGTCCATGGAAGGCAAGCAGAAGCAGGGTGAGGCATTGCCTCACCCAGGAAGTACAAGGGGCTGTGGAACTCCCTCCCCTAGCCAAGGGAAGCCATGAGGGACTGTGCCATGAGGGGTGGTGCATTTTGGCCAGACACTACACTTTTCCCACAGTCTTTGCAGCCCACAGACCAAGAGATTCCCTCGGGTGCCTACACCACAAGGGTCCTGGGTTTCAAGCACAAAACTGGGCAACGGTTTGGGCAGACACCATTTTTCATACCCCAGTGGCACCTGGAATGCCAGTGAGACAGAACCGTTCACTGCCCTGGAAAGGGGGCTGAAGCCAGGGAACCAAGTGGTCTTGTTCAGCAGATCCCACCCCCATTGGGCCCAGCAAGCTGAGATCCACTGGCTTGAAATTCTCACTGCCAGCACAACAGTCTGATGTTTACCTGAGAAGCTTCAGCTTGGTGGGAGGAAGGGCGTCCACCATGACTGAGGCTTGAGTAGGTAGTATCCCCCTCACAGTGTCACAGTGTACACAAAGCCACCAGGCAGTTTGGACAGGGCAGAGCCCACTGCAGCGCAGCAAAGCCACTGTAGCCAGACTGCCTCTCTAGATTCCTCCTCTCTTGGCAGGTGTCTCTGAAAGAAAGGAAGCAGCCCCAGTCAGGGGCTTATAGATAAAACTCCTATCTCCCTGGGACAGAGCACCTGGCAGAGGGGGCAGCTGTGGGTCTAGCTTCAGCACACTTAAACCTTCCTGTCTACCAGCTCTGAAGAGAGCAGCAGATCTCCCAGCACAGTGCTCGAGCTCTGCTAAGGGTCAGACTGCCTCCTCAAGTGGGCCCCTGACCCTCATGCCTCCAGCGGGAGAAACCTTTAGCAGGGATTGACAGACACCTCATACAGGAGGTCTGGCTGGCATCTGGTGGGTGCCCCTCTGGGATGAAGCTTCCAGAGGAAAGAACAGCAATCTTTGCTGTTCTGCAGCCTCTGCTGGTGATACCCAGGCAAATAGGGTCTGGAGTGGACCCCCAGCAAACTCCAGCAGACCTGCTGCAGAGGGTCCTGAGTGTTGGAAGGAAAACTAACAAACAGAAAGCAATAACATCAACATCAACAAAAAGGACGGCCATGCATAAACTTCATCTGAAAGTTACCAACAGCAAAGACCAAAGGTAGATAAATTCACAAAAATGAGGAAAAACCAGTGCAAGAAGGCTGAAAATTTCCAAAACTGGAACACCTCTTCCCCTTCAAAGGATCACAACTCCTTGCCTGCAAGGGAACAAAACTGGTTGGAGAATGAGTTAGATGAATTGACAGAAGTAGGCTCCAGAAGATGGATTTCAAACTCCTCTGAGCTAAAGGACCATGTTCTTACCCAATGCAAGGAAGCTAAGAACATTGAAAAAAATGTTAGAGGAATTGCTAACTAGAGTAAGCAGTTTAAGGGAAGAGCATAAGTGACCTGATGGAGCTGAAAAACACAGTACAAGAACTTTGTGATGCATACACAAGTATCAATAGCTGAATCAATAAAGCAAAAGAAAAGATATAAAAGATTGAAGAGCAACTTGATATAAAGCATGAAGACAAAATTAGAGAAAAAAGAAAGAAAAGGTGTAAACAAAACCTCCAGGAAATATAAGACTATCTGAAAAGACCAAACCTACGTTTGATTGATGTACGTGAAAGTGATGGGGGAGAATGGAACCAAGTTGGAAAACATTCTTCAGGACATTATCCAGAAGAACTTCCCCAACCAAGCAATACAGGTCAATATTCAATTTCAGGAAACACAGAGAACACCACAAAAATATTCCTCAAGAAGAGCAACCCCAAGACACATAATCATCAAATTCACCAAGGTTGAAATGAAGAAAAAAATGTTAAGGGCAGCCAGAGAAAAAGGTTGGATTACCCACAAAGGGAAGCTGATCAGATTAATAGCAGCTCTGTCTGCAAAAACCCTACAAGCCAGAAGAGAGTGGGGGCCAATATTCAACATTCTTAAAGAAAATAATTTTCAACCCAGAATTTCATATCCAGCCAAACTAAACTTCATATGTGAAGGAGAAATAAAATCCTTTACAAGGAAATGCTGAGGGATTTTGACACCACCAGGGCTGCCTCACAAGAGCTCCTGAAAAAAGCACTACCTGTGGAAAGAAAAAACTAGTACCAGCCACTGCAAAAACAACCCAAAATGTAAAGACTATCGACACTATGAAGAAACTGCATCAACTAATGGGCAAAATAACCAGCTAGCATCAAAATGACAGGATCAAATTCACACATAGCAATACTAACCTTAAATGTAAATAGGCTAAATGCCCCAATTAAAAGACACAGACTGGCAAATTGGATAGAGTCAAGACCCATTCATGTGCTGTGTTCAGGAAACCCATCTCATGTGCAAAGATACTCATAGGTTCAAAATAAAGAGATGGAGAAAGATGTACTAAGCAAATAGTAAGAAAAGAAAAGCAGGGCTTGCAATCATAGTCTTTGATAAAACAGACGTTAAAACAACAACAATGAAAAAAGACAAAAAGGGCATTACGTAATGGTAAAGGGGTCAATGCAACAAGAAGAGCTAACTATCCTAAATATATATGCACCTAATACAGGAGCACTCAGATTCATAAAGTAAGTTCTTAGAGACCTACAAAGAGACTTTGACTCCCACACAATAATAGTGGGAGACTATAACACTACACTGTCAGTATTAGACAGAATGAGACAGAAAATGAACAAAGATATTCAGGACTTGAACTCAGCTCTGGACCTAGAGGACGTAATGGACATCTATAGAACTCTCCACCCCAAATCAACAGAATATACATTCTTCTCAGTACAACAGAGCACTTATTCTAAAATAAACCACATAATTGGAAGTAAAGCACTCCTCAGCAAATGCAAAAGAATGGAAATCATAACAGTTTCTCAGACCACAGTGCAATCAAATTAGAACTCAGGATTAAGAAAGTCACTCAAAACCACACAACTACATGGAAACTGAACAACCTGCTCCTCAATGACTAGTGGGTAAATAACAAGATTAAGGTAGAAATAAATAAGTTCCCTGAAACCAATGAGAACAAACACACAATGTACCAGAATCTCTGGGGCACAGCTAAAGCAGTGTTTAGAGAGAAATTTATAGGACTAAATGCCCACAAGAGAAAGCAGGAAAGATCTAAAATTGACACCATAACATCACAATGAAAAGAACTAGAGAAGCAAGAGAAAACAAATTCAAAAGCTAGCAAAAGACAAGAAATAACTAATATCAGAACAGAACTGAAGGACAGAGACAAGAAAAATCCTTGAAAATCCTTGAAAAATCAATGAATCCAGAAGCTGGTTTTTTGAAAAAATTAATAAAATAGACATACCACTAGCCAGACTAATAAAAAAAAAAAGACACAAGAATCAAATAGGAACAACAAAAAATGATAGAGGGGAGATCACCACTGATCCCACAGAAATACAAACTACCATCAGATGATACTATAACACCTCTACGCAAATAAACTAGGAAATCTAGAAAAAATGGATAAATTCCTGAACACATACATACTCCCAAGTCTAAACCAGGAAGAAGTCAAATCCCTGAATAGACCAATAGCAAGTTCAGAAATTGAGGCAGTAATTAATAGCCTACCAACCATAAAAAGCCAGGACCAGACGGATTCACAGCCAAATTCTTCCAGAGGTATAAAAAGGAGCTGGTACTATTCCTTCTGAAATTATCCCAAACAATAGAAAAAGAGAGACTCTCCTAACTCATTTTATGAGGCCAGCTTGATCCTGATACCAAAACCTGGCAGAGACACAACAAAAAAGGGGAATTTAAGGCCAGTATCCCTGATGAACATCGATGCGAAAATCCTCAGTAAAATACGGGCAAACCAAAATCCAGAAGCACATTAAAAAGCTTGTCCATTATAATCAAGTCAGCTTCATCCTAGGGATGCAATGATGGTTCAACATACATGAATCAAAAAATGTAATCCATCACAAAAGCAGAACCAATGACAGAAAACCACATCATTTTCTCAATAGATGCAGAAAAGGTCTTTGATAAAATCCAATACCTATTCATGCTAAACACACCTAATAGACTAGGTATCGATGGAACATATCTCAAAATAATAAGAGCTCTTTATGACAAACCCATAGCCACTATCATACTGAATGGGCAAAAGCTGGAAGCAGTCCTTCTGAAAACCAGGACAAGATAAGGATGCCCCCTCTCACCACTCCTATTCAACACAGTATTGGAAGTTCTGGTCAGAACAATCAGGCAAGAGAAAGAAATAAAGTGTATTTAAATAGGAAAAGAGAAAGTCAATTTATCTCTGTTTGCAGATGACATGATTATATATTTAGAAAATCCCATCCTCTCAGCCCCCAAACTCCTTAAGCCAATAAGCAACTTCAGTAGAGTCTCAGGATACAAAATCAATATTCAAAAATCACAAGCATCCTATACACCAATAATAGACAAACAGCCAAATCATGAGCAAACTCCCATTCACAATTGCTACGAAGAAAATAAAATACCTAGAAATACAACTTACAAGGGATGTGAAGGACCTCTTCAAGGAGAACTACAAACCACTGCTCAAGGAAATAAGAGCAAACACAAACAAATGGAAAAACATTCCATGCTCATGGATAGGAAGAGTCAATATCATGAAAATGGCCATGCTGCCCAAAGTAAATTATAGATTCAAATGCTATTCCCATCAAGCTACCATTGACTTTCTTCACAGCATTAGAAAAAACTACTTTAAATTTCATAGGGAACCAAAAAAGAGCCCGCATAGCCAAGACAATCTTAAGCAAAAAGAACAAAGCTGGAGGCATCACACTACCTGACTTCAAACTACACTACAAGGCTGCAGTAACCAAACAGCATGGTACTGTCAGCAAAACAGATGGAAGAATGGAACAGAACAGAGGCCTCAGAAATACCACCACACATCTACAACCATGTGAACTTTGACAAACCGACAAATAAAAGCAATGAGGAAAGGATTCCCTATTTAATAAATGGTGTTGGGAAAACTTACTAGCCATATGCAGAAAACCAAAATTAGACCCATTTTTTATACCTTATACAAAAATTAACTCAAGATGGATTAAAGATTTAAATGTAAGGCCTAAAACCATAAAAACCCTAGAAGAAAACCTAGGCAATACCATTCGGGACATATGCATAGGCAAAGACTTCATGACTAAAACACCAAAAGCAATTGCAACAGAAGCCAAAATTGACAAATGGGATCTAATTAAACTGAAGAGCTTCTGCACAGCAAAAGAAACTATCATCAAAGTGAACAGGCAACCTACAGAATCTGAGAAAATTTTTGCAATCTATCCATCTGGAAAAACGCTAATAGAATCTACAAGGAACTTAAAAACAAATTTACAAGAAAAAAAAAAACCACCCCATCAAAAAGCGAAAGATTATGAACATAATTTTCAAAAGAAGACATGTATGTGGCCAACACACATATGAAAAAAAGCTCATCATCACTAGTCATTAGAGAAATACAAATCAAAACCACAGTGAGATACCATCACACACCTGTTAGAATGGTGATCATTAAAAAGTCAGGAAACAACAGATGCTGGAGAGGATGTGGAGAAACAGGAATCCTTTTACACTGTTGGTGGGAGTGTAAATTAGTTCAGCCACTGTGGAAGACAGTGTGGCAATTCCTCGATAATCTAGAACTAGAAATACCATTTGACCCAGCAATCCCATTACTGGGTATATACCCAAAGGATTATAAATCATTCCATTTTAAAGGCACATGCACATGTATGTATGTTTATCACAGCACTATTCACGATAGCAAATACTTGGAACCAAGCCAAATGCTCATCAATGTTAGACTAGATAAAGAAAATGTGGTACACATAAATCATGGAATACTATGCAGCCATAAAAAAAGAATGAGTTCATACCCTTTGCAGGGACATGGATGAAGCTGGAAACCATCATTCTCAGCAAACTAACACAGGAACAGAAAACCAAACACCACATGTTCTCACTCATAAGTAGGTGTTGAACAATGAGAACATATGGGCATAGGGAGGGGAACATCACTCATCGGGGCCTGTCAGGGGTGGGGGTAGGGGGTGGGAAGGCTAGGGGAGGGTGGAGAGCAGGGAAGGCATAGCATTAGGAGAAATACCTAATGTAAATGACGGGTTGATGGGTGCAGCAAACCACCATGGCACATGTATGCCTATGTAACAAACCTGCACCTTCTGCATATGTATCCCAGAACTTAAAGTATAATAAAAAAGAAAAAAAAAATCTAAGCTTTTTTTTCTTTCATTAAATTATTAAAGATTATCAAAGACCATGCAATTATCAAGCAAAATTTCCCCTTAGTAATCGACTATTACAAAAAATAGTCTGTTATTAAAACACTAGAATATTTGATGTAAACAAAAGTTAAAAATGTCAAAAGGCAAGGTTTAAACCCTTTTTCCCCTCCTGTAGTTACAATTAGCTATAATACTCTGCTTTCACTTAGCTGAATACTTCAGCTTTGGTGGGTCTCAAATTTCTTTTCCAGAAGAGGAAGAAACTAGGCTAGAAGATTCTAAAATTCCATAAATACTTCTTTTTGAAAAACTCAGAATAGCTCTGTCAAATCACTAAAATCCCTAAACATACAGCTCCTATTCTGCTTAAAGCTAAGTGTAATCAGGATATAAGCAAGAAATAGATCTTGTAGTGAGCAATCTTTACATCTCCTATTAGCTTACAAACAGAGAATTTTTTAAAATAAGAGAATATTTCTAAAAATAATGCTGAGCATTTTCTATGTAATAAAAGAAGTTATTTCCCAAGTTCCTGGCTTAATGTTCTTTTTTCTAATTTTTTTTTTTTTTTTTTTGAGACGGAGTGTCGCTCTTGTTACCCAGGCTGGAGTGCAATGGCGCGATCTCGGCTCACTGCAACCTCCGTCTCCCGGGTTCAGGCAATTCTCCTGCCTCAGCCTCCTGAGTAGCTGGGATTACAGGCACATGCCACCATGCCCAGCTAATTTTTTGTATTTTTAGTAGAGACGGGGTTTCACCATGTTGACCAGGATGGTGTCGATCTGTTGACCTCGTGATCCACACGCCTCGGCCTCCCAAAGTGCTGGGATTACAGGCTTGAGCCACCGCGCCCGGCCTCTTTTTTCTAATTAATGACAGCTAAGTTCATTATAGATGCACCCCATTAAAAGAAGACCTAATCACAAAACAAATAAAATTATTCTCTATGTTCTGGCCCAAGTACGTTTTATGAGACTTAGGATACAATTTGCATGACTAAACGGGATCTTGTGATTCTTACATTAAAAGTATTTCAGCTCATTATAAAGTTTGGAAAATGCCGTGGTCACAATGTCTTGCTTTCTCTTCGAGTCTGATAACAGATCATTATATTTAATCATGAACATCCGGATGACTTACAAGCAGCTCTTCTCAAAACTGATTTGCAAATGCCATCTGTAGAATAATGACAATTTTTTTTTAAAGGTTAGATCAGGCTCAGTGGTTAGGAGTGGAGGTCAAACAAAGCCAATGAAGGGACAAAAAAACAAACAAACTCCAGCCAAAGAAACTCCTGTCAAGAAGAGGCTAAGTGGCTTTGACTCAAGTGTCTCACTGTGTGACAAAGGGGTTAAAAACAAGGATTCCATCAGATTATCTCAGATCTTAACGTCCTTGGAGAGTGGGAGGATCAGCCAAGAAAAACCCTGCCCTCAAAAGAGATGGATGGAAAAGATTTTTAAAATCCCCCAAACAAAAAAATATCATGTCCAAATCCAACCACAACAACCAGCCCAATGGTGGCAATCAGGCTTCTTATGCTTGATTCTGACAAGATGTCCCCACGTGAATCATGAATCTCTACTGTGACCCTCGGTAATCAGATTTATTTAAAAACACACATGTAGCACTTTCAACACACCAGGCAGTATTCTAAGTTTTTCACAAATATTATGTAATTTTCCTGTACATCTATGAGGTAAGCAGTAATGGTATCTTTATTCTCTAGATGGTGACCAGCAAGGTGTTATAACTTGTCCAAAGTTGCACAGCTTATGAAGTGGAAGAGCTAGGATTCAAACCTTGTCAGTCTGAATGCAGAATGTGTGCTCATGGTGTCTGTGCTGTGCTATGCTGGATGGAAAAAAAAAAAAAAAAAAAAAAAAAAAAGACATTGCAAACAAATGTATATGGTTCAAAATTCCTACTTTTCCTAGTTCACAAAACTCAATAACCCTAGGGAGGACCCTTCAACAACTGAATAGCAGCAAAGCACAGGCTGCTTTTAAAATATGATTGCTTAGTGTGTCCAGCCCTGTCTCTGAAACATCAAACCCAAACAAAGGCAAGATGAAATAATCAAGGCATTTAACTCAGAAGAGGTAAGTGGCGCGCACAGTTTGGTTTACGTTGAGTACCTGAAAGATAGGCATTGAGGGGAGCCCAGCAAGTTCAACTTCCAGTTCTACAACATACGGAGAAGAATAGCAACTCGGTTTGCTCATACCATGGGGAGGTTTTCCATGGCTTACAATAGTTCCTTTTCTCCTTTATCCAACATAACACAAAATAAAATAAATAAGTAGCTTACACTTCTGGGTTCAAAAGGATGTTGATGTAAGTTTTAGAAATGAGAAGAACAGACCACCCTCAGAGGAAATTCCAGACAGGAGAAACATACCATCAGAGTACACACAATCATAACCTGATTTAGCATCCTATAAAACCACAGTCTCCTCAAGGATTTTCCTGATTACTGTCTTCAGAAGCATGAAAAAGTTACAGGGGATTTTTCTGATTATTGAATGCAAAAGCATGAGAAAGTTCCATGAGTCACATTATAGACTTGTCTAACTTGAAGTTTACCGCCAGGCAGTTTGGAAGGTTACATTTTTACAACAGCTACATGACAGTTCTGGGAAAGGAAATTGTGTTAATCTTAAGAAATTGCATACTCTAAGTGGACCAGATCTTTTAATCATGTATTCTTAACCATTTTCAGTGGGGGTTGGGGGTTTGGGTGGAAAGGAACAGGGGGAGGGTCTTGCATCCCACAAAAGCTATGAATGTACTCCCCCAGAAAAATGCATGAAGATATAGTCGTCATATACTGTACTTTATTTTATGGGATTTGCAAACCCGATCCACTCTGCTTAGAAAACATTTTGTATATCTAGGCCCTAAAAGAATTCCACAGACAGCTTAAGATGATAGTACAGAACCACTTGAAGACTGGGTTTATTGCTACAACTGGGTCAAAAATCACTGGGCCTGCTTTTAGGAACTCTCTGGCCCCACCATAATTACCTGGCCAAAGAAGAAAATTTAGGGGTAAGAAGTATGGAAGTGTCTTTCAATCATGGCCACCTTCAATGTTAAGAGTTATCACAATTTTAGTTCTAATTATTTCTTCACAAGCATTGGTGAATCTGCTTTGGAGTAAGACAAAAAAATCTCAGCAGTTTTCCCACAAAGAATATCGATCTTACGGTTAATTGTAACAAGAGAATAAATTAGCAGTGAAAACTGGAATCAGATAAGACGGGGAAAAAATAAGGACCTCACAGGTTCTTGCAGTATTGATACGGCAAGCACAGAGGACAAATATAAACACTCCAGTGTAGCGTTTGTCATTGATACACTCGTTCATGATTGATTTATGAATTACTTTAAGCAAGTTTCCATTGAGATCCTGCTATGTGGCAGACTCTATGGTATGGTGATACACAATTAATTCAGCAGATTCTGTCCAGGAGTGCCACTAAAGTACTGTGAGAATTCAGAGCTGGGTTTATTGCCTTCTGCCATCAACTGAATCACCGCTTGCCATTGAAAGAGGTGATGAGACAAACCAAAAGCCAAACTATGGGAACTGTCTTATCATGGGTCTTAACTTTAAAGAAAAGGCAGCTGTGTGTTGACGAAGAGGATGGTGATAGCACCTCCAGAAGGCAGGTAGAAACTGCACTTGATTTCTGTATTCTAAGTGCCTCACATATCACTTGCTATATAAGAGGTGCATAATTAGTGTTTTTGGAGAAGATAACTTCTCACTTGGCTGTTCACTGACTTCATAAATAGGCAGAATACTCATGATCATTTACATTGCACAGACAAGAAAAGCCGAGTCTTTGATAAGTTAAGTCAATCTCCAAGGAGAGCCCAGTTCATACACTGCAGAATTACACCTGGAATTCAAGTCTCTTCAGCTCTCGGTTCATTGTTCTCCCGCTATCCACACAGCTCAAGAGGGAAGGGGAAAGTCATGAGTGATGTTATATATTCCTGAAATCGGCACAATAAATCATGGAAGAGAAGGTTTGCAAATTTGAATTAAGCTCTGTTCAGAGCTTCCTAAGAATTCTGTCCTGCTGACATGATATGGGTCCATTTTGAGGAAAAATGAGCAATAAGATAATTAGTTAGCCAAATTGCAAATAGAAAGTGAGAAAGAAAAGGACAGGGAAACATTAAGTTTCTTATAGATCGGAGCAGGTTAATACTACAAAAATCAAAGAGCAATGCTAAAAACAGACTTGCTTGACAAACGGGAGGCAAAAAGATAAATAACAAATGGTTTTAAACTTGCTTCTGGTAGACTTCCATCATCAGAGGCCTCAAAGCTGTTGCAAACCCAAGAGAATCTGAGACTGGCGTATGGCCGAACCTCCCTGAACACGCCCCATCTCATCTGATCCTGGAAGCTAAGCAGGGTTGGGCCTGGTTAGTACTTGGACAGGAGAGAATCTGAGATTGTTTTCCTCTTCTAGTTTTGGAGAGCCAGGGGACAAATTCATATCAGAAAAGATGGAGATCTAAGTGAAGAGAGAGAGAAAGGAAGCTGCAGTGATGAAAAAGGGAATTGGATCACAGTCCTGCATTTAGGCCCCAGCATGTCATGCCATCGGTCACTTTCAGAAGTTCAGCTGAACCACTTCAATGCAGAACTCCAGATTCACTAACTCACAGCTGGTTCTGGGAAAGTGCCTTGGAGTGGTGTTTGCATTCAGGGTGCAGACTCACAGAACATTGTTGGTTTCTTATTTGGACTTGAAACATACTTGATATTCTAGGATCTCTAGGCCTAGGGTCTAAAATGACTCAGAAAACTGACACACAGCTAGCGACTCTTTGAATAACTTGGTTAAGGTTACCATACTCAGAAACACTCACATTAGGGCTCTTAGAGAACACTTTTAACCAGATGGGCTCCTTGTACAGCCAGGCTGGGCTGAGGCTGCCGCGAGCGGAGTAGCCATACTTCAGTGCCACAAGTAGAGGCATGAAGACGGGCGAGAAAGGGGGTGGAACAAGGGGAAACAAAAAGACATGAAGGAAAATAACCAAAACACAATCCAATAGAAATATTTCAAATGCTTTTTCTATGCAATTATTTAACCTCTTTTGAAAACACACAAGTGTCTTTGGGGCTGGTAAGATGGCTGGAAACCATGGCACCGAGGACCACTTTGCACAGAGCCAGAATAAATGGGTTTCAGATAAAGACTCCATAAATGATAAGAAACAGACTGGGTGTTCAAAAGGGAGGTCCCACAAATGACAGATCTAGGTGACCTGTAACCAAATGAGGTGCAAGCACATAATGTTCATTAAGAAAATCTGATTTGTTTTTCTGTGATCGATAAACAATCAAAAGAGTGCATGAACAGGATGATGAGCACGAACGAGGAGTTTCACAAATTATGCTGAGTTTTCAAAGGGATGCTATAGAAAAGAATATATATATAGATTAGGAGAAAGCAAACCAGAGAGAAAACAAAAAGCAAAGCAAAGCAAAGCCAGCCAGGCAGCTTGCCTGGCCCTCTCCATATCCAAGTGAAAGGTAGAACATAATGAAAAACTATCTGGTTAAGCCTCTTTTTAGGAATGAACAGCTCATGCTCACTAACGAGTCTTAGGAAGGATGAAGATAACCAAGTTTTAATTGGAAATTATACAGCGTTGCACCAGATGCTTTTTCCTTCAAACTAAGGCATTAGATAAAGCCAGGTTCATGTTTCTCCCACCTCTGTGTTTGGAAATGGGAGCACAAAGCCTAATTGGCCAAATAAAGGAACTGGAGGCTCTAGAGAAAAACCCTCCAGCCCCATGATTGATGTCCACTGACACCTCCGAACAATGACACCATGGGAACCGGCAGAGGGTACACCCCATACGCAACAAGGGGACATGTGGCCCAGGCTCTACAGAGAGACAAACCTCAGCCATAGCCCCTGCATCACAGTGACTTATTTTGAAGTTGCCCTGTCTGCATATTCTCATACATAGATTCTCAGATAAAATTTAGATACTCATTCATTCAATAAATATTTATGTGGAGCTTTCTCTGTGCCAGGCACTGTCGGTGCTGGGCATCCAGCAGAGAGCAAAAGAGACCGAGTGTCTACCCCTGGGAGTTTTACGTTTGACTGGAGGGAAACAGACAATAACCAAGTAAACAACTACTTAATAAAGCATTAGGCAGTGGACAGTGCTATGAAGAAAAAAGGAGGCAGGATCCGGGGAGGTAAAGTAACTAGGGGAGTGTTTGGGCAGAAAGTTAACAGAGATGCCTTTTCTACAAACACATGTCCTTGCCCTCTGACAATTCTCTCTCAACTAAAGGCAAAGCCACTTTTCCCTCTTTGGGAAGCACTATTGTCCATCCCAAGATTAACAACCTGCCTCTGTTTATGCTGAGCTGGCCTGATTGTAGTATGCAAAGAGCTCTGAAAAAGCAGGGAGTGGAAAATCCAGCATCATCATGACTGCGGTAGGCTGTTGCTACGGTGGGCCCCAAAGACCCACACTTGCTGGTGTCCAAGCCCCAACTCTATCTTTGAGTTTGGGCTGACTTTGTGACTCATTTTAACAAACGGAATGTAATGGAAGCGATGATGGGCCAATTCTAAGCTTAAGCCTACAGAGGGTCTGGTAGTTTCTGCTTTTGTAGGCTGGGTACAGCCAGGCACCTTGTAAGAAGCCCTACTGCCCTGAGACCAACTTGCTGTGAGATGCCCAAGCTAGCCATGTGGGGAGACCACAAAGAGGAAAACCAAGGCCCCAGCCCACAGCTCCAGCATCAACACCAACTTGTCAATCAAAGTGAGTGAAGCCCATTTAGAAATAGATTGTTCTGGCTTACCTGAGCCATCCTAACTGACCCTACACAGAGCAGAGTCCTACCAAGAATGGTGCAAACGCAGACTCATGAGCAAAGAAACAAAAGCGTTGTTTTCAGCCACTCAGTGTTGGGGGTAGTTTTGTTACTCAGCAATAATTGTTGAAAAAAATGACTTTCAATTTCAAAACTCAAAGATATAAACCACATCGAACTTTCAAAGGTACAGCTTTGGTTTAAACATTTTTTTGTTGTTGTTTAGAATTTTTTGGTTGGCTGGCTGTGCTTTTGATTTTAAAGTGTCTCATTTGAGGACATGAACTGCTGGATCTCAAATATGGAATAAACACATTCTGATTTAGGCTTAAAAGTAGAGATGCCTGGCTTAGGAGGACAATATGTTTCTGCTGACCTATTCATCTTACACGGGCCAAACCTACGTCCTGCCATCATTCTGTAGGTGGGAAGCTGAACTAGAACTGACCTCAGTTAGCATTTCCCAATGCAAGTGACAATATCCACCCTGGAATTCCTGACAACACTATCAACCTCATACAGCAGCCCCATGCTGGCCATCCTCGAAAAGTGCTGGCAACAAGGTCTTGCTCAAACAGCAGGGACAAATCTGCCTAGTTTTATGCAAAGGAAAAGGAAAAGCAAAGCAATTAATTCACCCTGGGGAAACATGCTGAGGGCATGAATTCACCAGGTAGTGCAAGTCCCTGTCAGCTGCATTCACAAAGAGGATGTGCCATCCTTCCCCTGTTCTGTGGGCCCTTTCCGCCTTCACTGTGGGAAGGGCAATGGATCGTGTGGAGTGGGTGGAAGGGCGATGTAGGACATGAGTGGGTGATATAAACTGGAATATAAAGGGAACATGACTTCTTGATGTCATTGATCCTAAGGTGATTTGTATTATATGTATACCAAAGATCTGGGAGAGAACACAACCTGGGGAGTCTTCAAGATGCTCTACTGCAGCATTTCTCAAAGTGTGGGCCTTAAGTCCAGCAGCATGGGCTTCATCTGGAAACTCATTAGATATGCAAATTCTTGGGTCCTCCCCCAGATCTACTGAATCAGAAACTCTGGGAGTCAGATTTAGCTATCTGTAGCTTAACAAAGTCTCCGGTTGGCTTTGAGGCACACTCAAGTTTGGGCAGCACGAAACGTGTTGAAATTCAGAAGAAACGATTAGAACTTCTATTTTTAATTTTTTAAAAAGCATTAAGATTTACTAATATTTAAGTTTACTAACATTTAACAATGACTGTCCTGTTCTTATCTGCTCTGTAGGTTGTCGGTCATGTGACATATGCAATTTCCACAACCCAAAGGATTTGCAATTATTATCCCTACTTGTTCGTTCACTTTGAGCTTGTAGTAAAGTATTTTTTACTTATACCCACTGGTGGATTTGCAAATTATATTACCTACCTTTAATTTCACGAACCTGTCTCAAATGGCCAAGTGGCTTGATTCTCACAAAGAAGCCATTAAGCCCAAGCAAGTAAGAAAATGGGCAGAGTTGACACTTTTATAATCTCCTCCAAATCACACCACCACACTGTTCCCCCTATAATTATTGAAAATACTATTTTGGTGAGTATCAAAACAAATTTTTAAGATAATAAAATTTAAAATATTTAAGAGATAACTTATTTCATTTTATCTTTTAGTTTAATACTGCTGTTTTTATATGGTCTAAAAGAAACCTGAGGCTTTTAAGAAACTGAGGTTCAGAGGTGTCACCTAAATTTATCAAAAATGTAAGGGCAAGATTTAAACTCTGGAACATCTGTTGGACCTCACAGCCTGTTGCTATCAGCCGTGTGGTGCTTTAGTCCACGAAGGCTGTGAAGATTATAACGGAAGATATAGGTTGGCCACAGAAGACTAGAACAGGTGGAAAACATGCATTAATCAGAAAGTTTGCAATGATTCTGGGAAGAGGGAGCCAGCATTGCCCTCGAGGAATCTAGACTAATTGGCAGTAGTGAGGCCAGATAAGATAAACTCTCCTGAGTACAGTCTTCTGTGATATCACCAGTGCTGGAAGGGCTCCTACGTTATCACCAGTGCTGGGATTTGCCATGCGTCTTGCAGGCAATGATGAACATGTGTGAAGGATTGGAGTTGTCACTGCAGTCACTCTTCCACCTGTCACACTGATTCCCTTCTTCACAAAAATACAAATCCTGAAAACTGGCACAGATTTAAATAGCATGTGCTTTCGGGCCTTTTGCCGATTTTACAAAATGTCTAAACCTGAAGTTTCTGTTACCATCATATATTTCCATGCATTTTGGCTGCTAACTTGGGCTCCTTTGTCACTGTGTTTGGAAAAATAAGTTTGAACAAAGCAAACTTTTTAAGAAAGTAATAATAAGATAGAGAAAACTTCATTTAGAAATCTAAGAGTGCCTAAAGGCCACTTTCTTTGTTACATATGATTGATAATTTTTGTAGAACACTATCACCAAGTCACAGCTTTTAAGTGAGTGGCAATGACTACCTTTAGATGGGATATACCAAAGCTCAGGATTGTCAGCTCTACCTCGTCATAGGCTTGTTAGCTGGTCAGGCCTGCCATGAAGGGTGCAAAGCCTTGTCCGTTTTTCAATTACGTTGTTGAGTTTGCATTCCACATTCCATCATTTCAGAACTCCCTTATACCTTGGTAATTTCATCGGATCCAACCAGCATGAAGCCAGCCAGCCAGCCAGCCCTGGATATATCTAATTGCTCAATTTCTTAAAGTCTACACGTGGACTGCTGAACCTTGCTGGGGGGAAATTCATGCTGTCCGTTTTACCATCTAGCAATTGGGTATGTTTTCCCAGTCAAGCAGCTTCTTCATTCTCAGCCACCACAATTTTAAAGCTTCCCTCTTCTCAAACCTATATTCCCAATGCTTTCTCTTCACAACACTCATTAGAGTTGGTCTACCTACATGGAAGACTACTAATGAACAATCCTGTTACTAACTTGACTGTAGCCCATGAGGGCAGCGCTAGTATCAATTTTGCTCACCAGAGCCTCCTTTGGGGGCCTGGCACAGGGTAGATTCCCCAATAAGCATTGAGGGGTTTGCAGTTTGATGTGAGATGAGTTGTGGCATTCAAACCTTGACCTTTGGGCCATGTTCCCCTCCCAAATGCCAGCAAGCCTTGTAGGGGGCCTCAAACAGCCTTGTCCAAATAACTATGTCAAAACATCCTGTGTTGATGGAGGCAGCAATCAGTCACTTCGAGCTTCCTGATTAATTGGTGAGAGACAATCAGGGCCCATTCTGCAGGGGCTGCAGAGTTTAAGTGATGTCCCACATCAGCCACGGGATGAAGCTTCTAAGAGCCAAATTGCCAGGGACTGGTGAGCTCATCTGAGACATACAGGAAACGGGAGTAGAGATAAAAAGCAATAAATTCAATAAAAATGCTAATTTGTTTAAGCCATCAATTTTTAATCATTTGACCACCTAATTAATTAATTAGTTTTGTTTGGACTGGAGTTCCTTCCTGAAAGCATTTGGGACTGATGATTATAAAAGACACAAATACAATAACCCTAAAGGTTATTAAAAATAAGTCAGGAGAAATGTTGGCTTTCCCTTTACTCCTTGTCTCTAGAAAACTCGGGCAACCAAGCTAGAGGATGTTGCCTCTGGGGATGCTCTAATAAGATCCAGATTAAGGAAATGACAAAAAGAATTTAGAGACATGGAGAGATTAAAAATAAACGGAAAAGGTATGGAAGTTTTATCTGAATAAGGACAAGACTGAGAGCTCACATGGAGAGAGGCCTCAGCTGTCCTTGCCTTAGCCATCCTAGCCCAGAGTGTCCACAACTAAGGCACCAGCTGACCACAGATGCATAAGCGAACCTAGCAAAGATCAGTCAACTGCAGCCCAGGTCAGAAGAACCACTCATCAGAGCCAGCCCCAAACTGCAGACTTTGAGAATCATGAACTAAACTCAATGGTGGTTTAAACAGTTTTTCTTTTCCCTTTTGAAATTGACATGTGTGATAATTATACGCATTTAATGGTGGTTGTTTTAATAAACAAATTTTGGAGATGTTTCTTAAGTAGCAAAAATTAACTGATACAGTTCATTATGCAATCGCTTTCCGAGAAACTTAATTCAATCGTCAGCTTTACAGTATTAACGATATCTTTTTAGCTTTTCTTAAATCCATTTAAATTTAGTCCTTTGATAAATTTCTTACAGTTTAACTCTATCTGCCAGTATTATGATTACTGGGCATAATAGCTCAAAAAGAAAAATAAAGCACTAGGAATTTCTGCTCAGCAGCCTTGGTTGCTTCTTTTTCATGGAAACAACAAAACCCCCACAAAAACTGAAAAACCTCCAGAGGTTACATTTGACTCTTATAAAAGCTGTTTTTTCAGTGCTGTAAGCTCAGTTTATTTAGGCTTTTTATTGGGCTTGGGAGCGCGTTGGTGATAGTATTAATACTACTGAGCTTGGGTTGAGAACACTTTTTTTCTTTAGGACCCTGAGTCAGGGGCTGACCTAGAAAATCTACACCCACAGATATTTTCTACAAGGCGGTAAGTCAAACAATCCAAACTGTAGCATGTCTGCTCTCTCATTTGAAGATAGTCTATGTTTGTAAACCAAACAAACAAGCATAAAGGGAAAAAAGAAAATGCCTAAGACCGTAAATGTATACTTTAACTTACAAATACAAACATGTCAAACGCTTTTCAGAGACCATGCATGAGAATGACAGTTTAAACTGAAGCCCTAAAAGCTTTGCACTCTCTCTAGCTCCCACATGTATATAAAAGGTTTAAATGAACAAGAAAAACATGTTGGGATTAGGATTTGATTCCAAAAAGCTTTTATAGTCATATAGAATGACCAGGGGTTACACTAGCTTCAAAAGACACAGCAAACAAAAACTGATTTTTATCACACAGTATTAATACTTTATGGGCCAAAGTTGTTTTCACAAAGTACTTCCATAGTGAGGAACTTGCCAAGCTGTGTCAACGTTCACGGCATTAGGAGTCTCATCTTGAAGGTTTCAAATTCAGTCAAAAGGAAAAAACACGTGTTTGTCTATTTGAACTTCAAAATTGGTCAACAAATACCAAACTCAACACTTCTGAAACATGAATTGTAGACCCATTCTTGACTCAGTTTACTCCTTTGACACAGTAATCATTAGGACACCACAGTAGAGTGTGGCAGGCGCGTGTTCATAAGTTATTTTATTTTTTGTTAATTAGCTCAACCACTTACCAATCTCTCAGACATAAATATTACTTAGAAATTAATTGCACTTAATTTGTTAGTATGAAAACTTGCCTAGCATTCTAAGGGGCCTCTGACAAAAATTAATAAATACAACTTTTTAAAAAAACAAAGTACTGAATTTTTTCATGCACACGATTTGACTATCTTCTTGAAATAGCTCAAAAGTCCTCCAGCACCTTAGCTCGTAAGTCACTCCAAATAAGATTCCAAGAAAGAAGAAATAAAGGGTTTAATATGGCCCGTCAGCCCTGAAGCAATTGGTTTAGAGCAGTGACGCAAGCCAAGTTAAAGCAAGTTTCTGGAGCACATTGCCAGGCTCCTGATTCTTACCTTAACACTTCTGCCAACACAGTATCTTTGGTGTCCATGCTATGTCACACATTTAGAGAGCATCATGGCTGGCATCAAGCTACACTTTCCTGTTGTAACTTCTGGGTCTTTTCGTCTGCTTGAATTTCTCTTTTTCTGAGCTGCCATCTCCTGTTAGTTCCTTCTTCACAAAAGCCCTTGTATTTTTCTCATAAGCCTTATGGTCTAAAACATCAGTTCCCAAGCTTTGGCACAACTGAACATATATTAATAATTGGAGAATCATTATTCCCTGATTTTTTTGTCCTGGAATCCTCTTGGGGTTACATAGCTAAATAGGGACTTGAAGAGAAGTAACAAACCATATACCTCTTTAAATTTAAAGAATGCATTTATTTTAAGGAACTGGGTTCTGTGGAATATCATTTAGGAAAATTTCCTTTTCCTTTTTTTTTTTTTTTTTTTGAAAAAAGTTCTTTTTCTTAAGGATTTGGCTAACTCAGCGTTCCACATTCTCTTCTATTCAACATACAGGAAGTAATGCTTGTAATTTAAAAAAAATGAGGGCAATAAATGAAATTAATCTCCTCCTCCAGACTTCAATTACATCTCTTCTTTTTTACAACTACGCACTTTAAGACCAAGGGGAAGAAGACTGTAAGTGTTTAATTGGGAAAATATTGACTATAATATGCTGTAGGCATGACACTCTTCTGGGATCAGAGAAACTGAGGGCAACAAGACCTGGCTCTTACCTCCAAGATTCTCATAGCCTAGAGAAGATCAGAGAGAAGAGCAGAAGATGGTAGAAGGGCTTCGAAGCCCACATCCACAAGACTCTGTAGAGTAACCGCTTTGTGTTCAGGTCTTTCCCTCCCTGCAGAACCTTTAAAACTGGATCAAAAACCCTCATATTCTAACTGCCGCCTTACCACCCCCCACCCCACGAACATACACACAGTGCTTGCAAAATGTAAACAGGAAGTCAGCCACATTGTATCATGAATACTTTCCCTCCCCTCATAAACCATGAGCTCTGGCATCTCCTTTTCCGATACTCACCACAAAGTAGCACTGGGCTTTATCACAAAGCTTTCAAGGCTACGACCTCTACTACTCTAGATTCTTCTATTTTCTTTGTACTTCAGATGAGATTAAACCCAGGCCAAGCTGTGAAACCTACCATCTCTGCTTCTGCCTTTGCATCATTAAAAAGACCATGAAAAAAGATAAGCTACTAAGGCAGAAAAAAGTATCATCAGGTAGGACTGCGTTCAGCTGCAGGTAAGCAAAAACCTAATTACAGTGGCTTAAATAGAGGTGAATTACTTTCCTAATTTATAATTAGTGCAGGCATAGGCAGGTTGCTGATATTGGGTCCAACCAGGAGGAAAAAAAAAGGTTGGTGCTTGTTTTGCCTCCCTCTTTTAACAGAAAAGCAAAATCTTTCCCAGAAATCCTGTCTCAGCAGATCTGCTTTTTACCCTGTTGACCAGAATGGTGTCACATGGCTGTAAGAGACTGGGAAAGTGAGCCTGAATGGGTGTCCTGGCAGCCGATGAAGAGGCTTTGCCACAAGATCAATCCTGGTTCGCCTCCCAAAGATTTTTTGAAAGGGTTGACATCCAAGTTCCTTTAGTGATAAAAAACTAAAATGCTGAAATACTGCAGTAAGCCTATAAATTAAAAATGTTATCGAGTTTATTAGTTCTACCTTCCCTTCATACTGTGACTGAACTCATCACTTTTTTGAACTGATATGGAAAAATCCAAGATCACTGGGCAAACTTCAGGTGATTCCTGAAACTGCAGCTCTGCTTAATAACTTGTGTATTTTTTCTTATTTTTCCATGTTAGTTCTTTCTTTCTTGATTGATTCATTCATTCAATACGTATTTATTGAGGATCTACTATGTGCCAGGCATTGTAATAGGTGCTAGGATACAATGGGGAACAAGATACATACACTTCTTCTATGAAATTTTGTTTTTGTGGAAGAGACAGATAAAATGTATTTGATTATAATTGTGATAAATGCTATGTAGGGGAAGTACAAAGTAAAATGAGGATATTACAGGAAATTAGCATAGTTTGAGGTGTGTCAGGAAACCTATCCCAAGGCTCAATGGAACTAGGACCTCTAAGCCTCAGCACTTTTGACATTTTGGGTCAGATAATTTTTTGTTATAGGGGGCTGTCTTGCTCATGGTAGGAGGATTAGAGGTATCCCTTGGCCTCTACCCACTAGATAGTGGTGGCTTTCCTCTTCCAGTTGTGACAACCAAAAGTAGCTCTAAACATATCCCTGAGAGCAAAATCATCCCCAGTTGAGAATCGCTGATTTAAATAAAGACTTGGAAAATGAATATGAGTGTCAGTCACACCACAGAGAGAAATCATCAATTCCCATCCGTCTTTCACCTCAACCCTTCCTTTGGTTAAACTTTTAAGCCCTCTTGCTTTACTCATAGAGCTTTAAAAACTTACTTCTAGGAAGTCTTTGCTGAAGACAAAGTAAGTGGCAAATTCCCTCTGGTTCTCACCCTGAATAAACCATGAGTTCCACAATCACCTTCTACTATTTCATGTGGCTGGAAACATAATAGTGTTATTTCACTTTTTCACAGATGGAAGATGCCCTTGATGATCTTATGTATATTCACCTCTGCTTCCAGCCTCTGTACTTCTTTCTCCAGAGACAGGCTCTGAAGGCCTGCTTCATTCCAGGCGCGGTCCTAGATGCTACAGTATAAATATGAGAAAGACTTGTAGTCTCCAAGAACTCACTGTCTTGCTTCACTCAGGTACAACATAGAAGGAGTTGCAGAGGCAAAGTTGAGTGTTTAGTTAATTTTCTTCTGCTGGCTGCATGTCCTTTCAAATGAACACAAATTGAAAGGCAAGGGCAACTCCTATTTAGCTCACAATTCAGCACCTATGAGGTTATATAGAGAATATCTGCAGAAGATCTGATAATTCTGATATTAAATGTTAATGACAATGCTTCTGTACTCACTCAGATAACCTGCCCCTGAAATGGCAATTCTGCTTGGCTTGATTCCTCATAATTATTGGCTGAATAAATTGAGACTTGATTTTCATTTGCTTCAAGCTCTGTTGGTAGCGTCTCCAAAGTGAAGATCTTCCCTAATTTCCTTGCTAGGCTTTGACCTACTTCCTTCTTGTCTCTTATCCCGCAGATAGATCTTCCCCCTAAAATCTCTTTTGTTTATCATCTGTCTAGCCAAGTCAACTGCCAAGGACAGGAACACTGAAGTGAGGCAAAGTATTTATTTCCTGCTTTGTAGAGCCAGATACTTAAAGTGGGGAAAAACAGTCCTCACTTGCTTCTAAGTAATGTTCTGTTTTGGTCAGAGGCACACATTAATTCACATGTCCAGGCTGCTTGTAAAATAAAACCAGAGGCGTAAGAACTGATAAGAACATGCATTCCTATTTCCTTTTCCTACAAAACAAAGCCTGATGGTGGTGGCTCATTACTCATGAACAATGGACTTAAAATTTTAAAGAAATCAGGGCTTAGCATGGAGGGATGGTTGTATCTAGTACTCAAATAATTGGGAAATTGAACTTACATTCCATGGAGGCAGAAGCAACTCACTAGGGAAGCGTCCTACGGCAACAAAACTTACTATAACAGTATGACAGGGCTGGGCGTGGTGGCTCACGCCTGTAATCTCAGCACTTTGAGAGGCCGAGGCGGGCGGATCACCTGAGGTCAGGAGTTCAAGACCAGCCTGGCCAACATGGTGAAAATCCGTCTTTAAAAAACAACAACAACAACAACAACAAAAAACAGTATGATGAGGTAAGTATGGTAGTACAATAAAGTCACCTGTTTTTCTTCAATTAATCTTTCAGAGTCCTCTGTAGTCAGCCCAGTGTAGTAACTGATCAGCAACAAACTCACCACTCTCTTCTTGAGAGGAAGAAGCATGTCAGCACCCAGGCTCTGCATTTTACTATCAGTGATGTTCATCCCAAGTGTTCCCTTTTGCTTTGCATGCTCTGTACCCATAGCTAGTAGGCTGCAGGTCTTCCTTTTCCTATGTCCATGCCAGGACCTTTCAACTAATTCGGGACCTTCTGCATGGCTCAAGCTCGGGTCAACTCCACAGTACGCCTCTTATGTTTTAGAAATTGTCTAAATTGCAATATAAAAACTGTGGTCAGAGTTATGTAAGTTTTATCCAGTTTTGGGGAACCTGTTGAGGATAATATTTTCCCAGAAAATGAACAGGTTTCCAAGCATTGCAATATATGTGATTAGTTAAAAGCCCAGTCTTCAGACCTTCTCTGGAGGTGCAATGCTACAGCTCCTGGGAATGTAGTAATACAGTTGGCTCTTACATCCAAACCATGGCTATAATAGAGGATCAAAGACAGTGAGATCCCTGTGCCTTTGTGGGTGTATGTGTTAAAACCAGAATGCCTTTTTTGGGGAAATACTCTCAGGTTAGGCAAAGAGTGTGATTTAAAAAACAAACAAAAAACTTCAGCTCAGTTAAATGTAAAGGAATTTAATTGAGCAATGAATGATTCATGATTCCAGCAGCCTCCTGAGCCAGAGTAGACTCAGGGGGCTGCACAGCCACGTGGTGGACTTATGGACAGGAAAAGGAAAGTGCCATTCAGAAAACAGAAGTGAGGTACAGCAACAGATGGATTGGTTACAGCTCAGTGTTTGCCCTATTTGAACATGGTTCAAACAGTTGGCCACATTTGATTGGCCAAACTCTGTGACTGGCACAAGTGTAGTCTGTTTACACTTCCAGTTATTGCAATTCATTACACCCAGAGAAACCTTTGGGCCAAACTGAAAATATGGAAGCAGGCAACTTTAGGCTAAACTTCATTTAACAAGTGAGGTTGGCTTTGGGAGGGCAAGGCAACTCGGTCAGATCCTGGGCGACTTCTCCTTTAAGGATGTTTCAAAACAGTTTAATATTTTCAGATTATGTGACTTCCATTTCTGTTAAGCTACTACTAAATTTATTATGAGGTAAAGAACATAGACCTTTCAAATGCAAGTTTTATTGCTATTACAGTCTCAGGTGAGGTGATAATCAAATATTTATTATATGGAAAGTAGCGAGCACGACTACTCAGAATGGACCTCAACTTCCTCTCAGAGATCTGGTTTTGAAGGCCCCTGGCTGTGCCAAGTACTAACTAATTTTGGGAAGGTCTGGTGAGGTGACCTGGTGATGAGGAGCTCAGGGTAGTGGCCACTTACCCAGTGCTACACAAGTATTTCAGTATTTTAATAACCAGTAGAGTTGTGTTAGTGCAAACTGATGAATATCAGCCTTTCCTGGATAAAATTAAATGAATAAGTGAATGAACAAATGACTTAAACTTTTATGAATAAGCAACATGACCTGAGTCTTCCAGAAATCCACAGAGGCTTGTGCAGATGAGTTTCGTTTGCTGAATCTTTTCTTTTGAACTTTCCTGTGGATAAAAGGGAGGTTCCTAGCAGACTGGCAGCTGCCTTTTGGCCACATGTCAGAGTAACTAGAGAGTGTAAATGATTCCAGCCAAACCATCAATAATGGACAGTGGGTAATTCAGTACATAGACTCCCCAGCCGCCTATCTACAAAGGTGGCAAAGAGAATGTCTCTCTGTTTCTCTTCACCCATTCAATTTAGACAACAGCCCGCCCTTCAATAATGCCACACATTCCAATTATGAAAAACAAATAGCGTTACAATAGCCAGGGACTTTCGGAGGAGAGCATCCCTTTGGTAAACACAGTCTCTAGATATTATCTCTTGCTCTCCCATGGCATGCTGCTGCAATACAGGCTGAAGTACAACGGGTTAGGAAATTAGGGCTTTCATGGTCTAAGTGACCAAAAGGTAGCTCATGAATCTCAGAAAACGTTTACATTTGGGTACCTTGCTTAATCCTGTGTGTGTGTGCATGCGCGTATGCGTCAGTGCTCGACAATGGTGATTTCATTGTGAAGACTATGGGTCAATGGAAGATTACAGTGTTGGATGTTTGTAGAGAGAAATTATAATTTTTAGATCTAACTGACCTATGCTTTTGATTATTCTGGCTAGGTAAACTCAGTTTAAGTAAATTCATTCATTTATTCATTCAACAAATATTTATTGAGTATCCACTCTAAATCACCTACTCTTCTAAGGCTCTGGGGATGTAGACAGGGAAGAGGGCAAACAAGAAACCTACACTCCTGGATTGTATGTTCTAGGGCAAAAAAGATATTTATCTTATTATTTCAGGTCATAGTAAGTACTATACAAAAAAATAAAGCAGGGTAGAGGGTTAGAGGTGGCTGAGGATGTCTTAGCAAGGGTGAACATGGAAGGACTTTATAAGGTGGTGATGTCTGAGCCAATGAATTAAAAAATATGAGGGGGAGAGAACAATAAAAGCAAAAGCCTCAAGAGGAGAATGACATCAATGTGTTCTGGACACATCAAGAAATTGACTACCCTGAGTAGAATGAATGAGGGGGCAAACGCAGAAGGTGAGGCTAAATGTAGCTGTTACTAAAGCCCTGTAAGATGACATCTTCTGACAGACTGAGGGAACTGCTCAAATAAATGTTGTAGATTCTCTCTGAAGTATTAAGAGCTTCCTAAATTAGCTACAGTGATTGAGATTAGGGGTCTGAATTGGAGAACCATGTTTATACACACAGTGCATTTCTTCGTTATTGTTGACACATGGAATACTTTGCCTTGCTCTTCTGTAGTGATGTATCCTAACTTTTTTTGTGTGGGGGCGGGGTGGCTAAGAAAAAGGATGGGGGGGGATAGCAGCTGACATATCCATAGATGAGCAAAATGTGCATTTCTTGTTCCAGCCTCTTCTAATTTAGTACATGGCCCCGAATCTCTCACTTTTTAGGGGCATATCATTCTGATACACTGAGATCTAATGGAGTTTAGCTCTGCTAGAATGTAATTTCTGTGAGGGCAGGGACTTATTCATCACGGTATCCATGGTGATTTATAAACAATTATTGAACTCGTCCACACACTCTGCCCAGCTTCATTTATTTCCTTGCCCTTTGTCCTTCCTCCCTTAAGTGTCACCAAGTAAGGACCCTGTTCTTAGAGGAGCACAGCAGGACACTCCCGGTCTCCCAAGTGAGCAGTTCTACAGTGTCAATCACTCTCTCATCCTGAACATAATGTGATACAGACCATTTCTTGGAAAAACCCAATTCTCCCGGTATTGCTTGGCCACATTAACCTTTAGGTAATTGGCACTAAACTTAGGATTAATTCATTGGAATTCCAGGTAACGAGAGAGGTGGCCCTAAATGTCCAAGTGTCATTGTTGAGAATTTGTTTCAAGTATCTTAAGTTGTTGGGCAAAGAGAAAGGAACATCACTCCTATCCCCCTATAAAGCTGAAATATTTATGAGCATTTAACATCAAAGAAGAATTGGGCCAGGCAGTTGTGGGACAGAGAAGTCTAACATTTGATTTTTCCCCACAAAAGGTTTAAAATCTGCTAAGGAAAAATGACAATAAGAAGCTATTAAACAAATACTAAATGAATAAAATACATTTTTTTTACCACGTACCCTGAATTCTAAAAGCACCTAAAATGATACCAGAAAACAGGTACTGAAGTATTTGTGGAATTAAATTTGTGTTATTTATCTTGAGGCTATTACTATTTACTTTGAAAGCACATGTCTTTCTCATAAAATAATAGATTATGTATGTAAAAGAAGAGGTATAAGAAAAAAAAAAAAAAAACACTACTAAATCTCTGAACCCAGAATGACCTCGCTGAGCATTTTGGTTTATTTTCTTCCAGTTGTCTTTATTTTCTTATTCTTACATAGATAAGATCATATGGAGTACATAATTTTATTTCCTCTTTTCCTCTTAAGATCATAGCATGCTTTGTCTGTGTGTGTGTTTTTTCCCCTTCCCAGTGGGGGTGTCTCCTGGTGAAAACTGAAAAACATACTAGGCAAATTCTAAAAGAACTCTAACACTTGTTATGTATGCTTTAAAAACCTGTGTTTTAGCGGCTGAATAATACTCAAATTGACATTTACTAATGAGACTTTGAAAGTTTATGTATGACTATACTACTAAAAAATTTCTGCATTTAAATGCTTTACACGTTCTGTGTTTTCCCATGGACTGTTCTCTGGTTATGTAGGTGACAAAATAATCAATACAAGAAGAGAATATAGCAGAGATGATAATAGACGAGGTTGTCAGAGGCAGAAACAGTTTCCCTGTCCGCCCTTGCAGAGAGTAAATGTGAAATTCTGGCAATTCGGTTGGGTTATTTGGTCTCCAGCTGGGCCCCTCTCAGGAAGTGAACTCACAGTGGCCTTTAAGCTGACAGCCAGAAGATGGGGTGAATGCTGTTAGCAGTTACCCTCGGGCAGAAAACTTAAGAGGTGACTGCACAATGGAACTGGGGAAGCCAAGAAAAGGTAATGAGGTGCCAAACCTGGCCTGACATGCACAAGGCAGGAGACAGAAGCCAAGAAAACACACGCCAACATGCAGGGTTTCAGAAGTCTCTCACACAGTGGATTGCTTCTGCAAAGCCTTCCAGTTTATAATCAGTGCCCTGTAACTGACAATTATTTTCATAAAAGAATAAATTTTTAGAAATCCGTGGGCTCTGCCTGCTAGGCACTTAGGATGGCCTTCCAGCATTGTGCTTACAATTTCATGATGTGCCGTTACCTAAAGTAGAGTGAGAACTGCTGTTTACTGAACATTTGGTGTGTGCCATGCACCAAAGCACTCACAGAAAATCCATCCACTCGCTAAGCCTCCCACCAAACATAGATAATATGCTTGTTCTATTACCATTCCTGTGTTATAGCTGAGCAAACAGGCAGAGAGAAGTTGGACAGGGTCAGCCAGCCAGCATGGGTGGGGGCTGAAACACACCCCTACCTAACACCAGAGCCCATGCTCTTGACTCCTCTAATCCCTGTCTTTCCCTGTCCCTAAGTCACCCCAACAGGAAGCCAAAGTGTGTCTTATCTTCACATTCTCCACAGCTCACACTGATCTGAAAAAACAAAGTGACCAACACATAATGTTAGCTTGAACTGAATCAAGACATGATGAGTATGTGTTTCCTTTTAATTTCTTTGTCAAAGTAATATACATACATAATTAAAATGGCGCCAAAAGAAATAAAACTTTTTTTTTTTTTTTCCAAGGCAAAGTCTCACCCTGTCACTGAGGCTGGAGTGCAGTACGTGATCCTGGCTCACTGCAACCTCTGCTTTCTGGGTTCAAGTGGTTCTCCTGCCTCAGCCTCCAAGTAGCTGGGACTACAGGCATGTACTACCATGCCTAATTTTTGTATATTTCAGTAGAGACAGGGTTTCACCATGTTGACCAGATTGATCTCAATCTCCTGACCTCGTGATCTGCCTGCCTCAGCCTCCAAAAGTGCTGGGATTACAGGTATGAGCCACCGTGCCCAGCTAAAATGTAACAATTTAAGAAAATTCCCAATACTCCTGAACTCTCATATTTTCCCTTCCTGTTCCACTTTTTAGAGGCAACCACTTATTTTTACTTTTATTTTTTGAGACAGAGTTGCTCTGTTGCCCAGGCTGGAGTGCAGTGGCATGATCTCAGCCCACTGCAACCTCTCCCTCCCAGGTTCATGTTATTCTCCTGCATCAGCCTCTCTAGTAGCTGGGATTATAGGCATGCACCACCACGCTCACCTAATTTTTGTATTTTAATAGAGATGGGGTTTTGCCATGTTGGCCACGCTAGTCTTGAACTTCTGATCTCAGGTGATCCAACCGCCCTGGTCTTCCAAAGTGTTGGGATTACTGGTGTTAGCCACTGTACCTGGCTTAGAGGCAACCACTTCAATCTCTCAGCCATTTATTCTGATCTCCAGATTGCCAAATGTCTTGTATTGCTATTTCTTAACATACCAATTTTATACTTTGCATATTGATATTCTTCATGGTATAAGAGGAATTAGTTTTCTTATACCATCCCTCTGCTTATCTCGTTTAATAAATATATATATATATATTTCTAATAATACTTTAGAAATATTTGTAATTTGTATTTTCTAATTTTAGAAATGTTTGTAATTTGCAATTCTTGATAAGGTTTTTGTTAAATCAACAGTGTTTACGAGTATGTATTATTTACTGCAAAGCCAACTAGTGTACTATGTTTACGTTTTATTTCTCATACAAATGCTTATTTTTCTGCAAGTTCATATTTGTTTTTTAAACTTGCTTATACACCTACTCTTAATTTTCTTTCTTATGCTTCATTATTAGTATTATTTTCCAATAGTCAACCAGACCAGATAATGTACCAATTACATTGTTTTTATCCAATCTGAGCTTGTTTCTTTCTAAAACCATCATATAGCTGTCATGTGAGACTATCTTTTCTCCTCATCTGTATATTGCTTTACATTTCTGATTTCGGTTGGACACTTAGTTTCATGAATCCTTTCTGTTTCAGAGTTAACTGCCTAATTTGGTTGAAGCCAAACCTCAAGGATCAGATTAGAAAGGAGTACAGTGGAGAGAAACACTCTGAGCGCTTACATGTCTGAAGAAGTCAGTATTTCATGCTCAAACTTAAAAGTTTTGGCAGGTATAGGATTCTAGGTTGATAGTCGTTTTCTCTCACAATAATATAAATATTACTTTTTTGTTTTTCTCTCTTCTAATGTAGCTGTTAAAAAGTCTGATATCTTTCTGATTCCAAATTACTTTGATTATAACTTTCCCCCCTCCTTTTTTGGATCTGTAATTTTGAAATATTATAGTAGTGTTGCTTGATGTGAATCTTTTAAAAAAAAATTTCAGTAACTGTACGTAGACATCTGTGCCCTTCTGGTCTGAAACTTGATATTCAGTGCTTAGGAAATTTCCTTTTTTGAGAAAAATTCTTTTTTGTCCCATTCATTTTCTCTTAGTTCTCCCTGTAATTCTTAATAGCCAAATGTTAAACCTTCTGGGTTGATCTCAATCTCTCTTCCCTGCTCCCTCTAATTTTATAATCCCTTTGTCTTTTTATCCTCCATTTTCTGAGAGTTTCTTGATATAGTCATCTAGCCTACCTATTAAATATTTTCATTTCTATAAAAGGATGCTTGTTGTGACTTTTCTGAGTGTCTCAGTGTTTCAGGAGAGATTCAGGGGCTAACAACAAAAGGTGCCAACAGATCCACTAGGGAGGTGCTAAAGAATGATGACACCGTAAAGTAACTAGTTTGTTGAAAAACAGTTGGACTGTTAAGGTGTAAATCATGAAAAGATTTTATTTTTAATACCATGCCTGTCAACCGTATTATTTTAAATTTTTTCTCTACCCATGAAAGGTACTTAGGCCATTTCCAGGTATTAAAAATAGTCTAAATTAGACAATTGTCTCAATAGACAACTGGGGACATCTTGTCTTTCCAGGGTGACTCAATTTCTGTTCCTTTCCAAACACAACCTTCAGGAAGTGTAAACCTTTGTTCAACTATTGGTGAGGTGCAGCAAGCTTTCACTGCACCCCTCTCTCTTTGTTCTACTGTTAGAGGCAGCTCCGGACAGCCTCCTACCTACTTGTGACTTTAGCAGGTCCAGGTGGATACCAGTCACACTGCCCCTCAGAATTTTAAGGAGATATACAGCAACATCTTTGAGTATTTCTCTAAAAGTCAACTCACGTCACTTCTGGGGTATAGTGGGCAATCCCCTTACTTTCCCCGGGGGATATAAGCAGCAAAGAACACACTGGTAACTCTAAGGAATTCTTATGACCAGGCTTCCTCAATAAATCTCCTTATCTTCCTTCATATATGCTTCAGGTAGGTGATGACAGGGGATGCAAAGTCAGCTTCACCTTCTCTTGCATGGTCTCAATAGGTGATTTGGAATCTGTTCATCTTGGATTTAGCTAAAACTGAGTCCACAAGAAAATCTGCCTTTAACAACTTGTCTCACTTTGGTAATTTTGTCTTTATTTCCAAAAGCTCTTTTTTTCCCCCGTTTTCTGCTTCCCCCCACCACCCCCACCCTGAAGGTCCCTACTGATCCTGCTAACATAAGTGGCCATGATCAGGAAAAAAGGGAGAAGAACCTGTGGCATGGGGAGGGCTCATCTCCATAACATTCCATTTATACACACAACTCAACAGACAAGCACTAGTCACCACTGCAGTTAGAAGTTGGCAGCAGAGGAATAAGGAACAGGTGAGGAGTCGGGGTGTTGTTAAAAAAATTCCCTCCCCCCAAACTGAAGTGCCTGGGGGGTACTTGGTCTGCTTCTGTCGGAGGTGTTTGAACCAGATCGACTCCATCTAAAATAAGGGCTGGGTAAAATAAGGCTGAGATCTGCTGGGCTGCATTCCCAGATGGTTAAGGCATTCTAAGTCACAAGGATGAGAGAGGAGGTCAGCACAAGGTACAGGTCACAAACACCTTGCTGATAATACGAGTTGTGGTAAAGAAGCCAGCCAAACCCACCAAAATCAAGGTTGCCATGAAAATGACCTCTGATTGTTGTCACTGCTCCTTATACACTAATTATAATGCATTAGCATGCTAAAAGACACTCCCACCGGCACCCTGACAGTTTACAAATGCCATGGCAATGTCAAGAAGTTCCCCTATATGGTCTAAAAGGGGGAGGAATCCTCAGTTCTGGGAATTGCCTCTTTCCCGGAAAACTCATAAATAAGCCACCCCCTGTTTAGCATGTAATAGAGAAATAACTGTAAATATCCCTAGCGGAGCAGCCCATGCCACTGCTCTGCCTATGGAATAGCTATTCTTTTGTTTCTTTACTTCTCTAAAAAACTTGCTTTCTTTGTAGCCTGTGGTCTCATCCTTAATTCTTTCTTGCGTGAGATCTAAGAACCCTCTCTTGAGGTCTGGATCAGGACTCCTTTCTGGTAACACTTCAACCCAAGAGGAATCAGAAGATCAAAAGTAATTTGGGAAGGCCAGAACTGTCAGGAAAGGAGGGGAGAAGAAAAATATGGGCTTGGTGGGGAGCTGTTTGGCAACTGGGGTGAAGGGATTCCTTCCAGAGAGATGATGGCATTGCCTCCTAGCTTCTCTGCCAAGGTGTTGTTACTGACTTCCTCATAGCAGTTTGTTTGTAATTCATGCTAGATCTCCGTCAGCTTCTTCTTGATAGTGTCCTTGAGTCTGCATAGATTATTTTGCTCTTAAAGGGTGCAGACTCAGGCCCAGAAGCTGAACACCCGGTCCTCCTTGCTCTCCTTGGTCTCACAGGTTGCATCATAGAGGGCATGTGGCAGTCTCTGTCTGGCAGCATCTTGACAGAGGTGGTGGAGAGACCACTGACAGTCTGGCTGACATCACCCACAAACATCTGCTTGTATCCTTGAGGATGACATTCTTGTCTTCACTCAGGTAGAACAGTACCACCTTCTTGAGCTGCTTCACCTCCTCTGGTGTCAACAACTTGTGCACCTTCATGTCACTGAACACCTTGGTGATGCCATCAGAGGCAGCCACACAAGAAGCCACATTTCCAGAAGTCAGAAAGAGATGGCAAGGAGAACCAGAGAGGAGGCAATCGGACTGAACCTGCTCTTTAATAATACACAGTATCTTCTAATTTATCTGAGACTAGAAATTAATGATTTTCATGATTTCCTTCCATTTGCTTTGTTATCTCTGCTTCCTCGAGTGTCATCTCTTGTTTACTTTTGCTGTCTAGTTTAGCAGAAGCTTTCTTCATGTGCTCCATGATTGTTGATTGTGTATTGTCATTTAAGAGTGAGGTACTAGATGCCAATGGTGTTTTAGAAGGGAGAAAAATGGGCAGTTAAGCTGATGGCACTTAACTGGAAGTCTTTTTGGGTATTGAAAATCAAAACTTTAATTTCTAAATCTTATCCTTATATTCATCCATTTTAGGGCCATGGTTTATGTTTTTTCTCCAGCTCTTCATCTTGGTGTGGGCATAGAGGCCCAGCATACAAACGTGTGACCCTTCCTTACATAGGACAGCATGGGTTTTCTGAAGAGTTCCTCAACTAGGGCTAAGTTATGGAAAATATTTCATATCAAAATGGATGAAATATACAAGCCAAAGTTATGGCATCTACTTTCCTATTCCATGCATACATTCATAGTTTTCATTTTGGAAGATTCTGAATAAGTTACAAGAAAATCCTTGGGAATTTAAATTGAGTAGGCTACTATTATAGTGTAGAGTCACTCTTAGATTACTATGTTTTGTTGTGTATGAATGTTAAGGCACAGATGGACAACATCTGTTGCTAAAGGTGGCATATTTTCAGAAAACTCTATTGTGGTAGGCTGCTCTTTAATAACGACCACAGCAATCCCTCCTACCCCACATGTTCTTTTGTAACGTGGCTGTGCCATTCTTCCTACCTTGGGCCTATTTCTCATCTATCTGTGCTGGCCCTGTGGTTTGCTTTGACCAACAGAATGTGGTGAAAGTGAGGCTGTGTGTTGGCTGGGCTCAGAGCGTCAGAGATCACATTCCTTCTGTTTTTGCCTTGAGGCCCATGTTTTTGCCTTGGGCCCAGGATATTCTGTTGGAGAAAGGCCAATGGAGGAGCACTGAGGCACCCCTGCCAACAGATAGGACCAGGGCCCCATACATGTAGATGAGACCCTTTGGGATCCTCTGACCCCAGTAACATGTAGGCAACCTCACATGAAGCCCAGACAAACTGGACCTGCTGAGTCCTGCCTAAATTTTTGACCCACAGAATTATAAGCATTAGAATGATTCTTTTGGCAAAACTATCCAGGACATAGGCACAGGCAAGGACTTCGTGACTAAAACACCAAAAGCAATGGCAATAAAAGCCAAGATAGACACATGGGATCTAATTAAAATTCAGAGCTTCTGTACAGCAAAAGAAACAATCATTAGAGTAAATCGGCAACCAACAGAATGGGAAAAAATTTTTGCAATCTACCCATCTGACAAAGAGCTAACAACCAGAATCTACAAAGAACTAAAACAGACATACAAGAAAAAAAAAAAACTCCATTCAAAAGTGGGCGAAGGATATGAACAGACACTTTTCAAAAGAAGACATATATGAGGCCATCAAACATATGAAAAAAATGCTCATCATCACTGGTCATTAGTGAAATGCAAATCAAAACCACATTGAGATATCATCTCACACCAGTTAGAATGGTGATCACTAAAAAATCTGGAGACAACAGATGCTGGAGAGGATGTGGAGAAATAGGAACACTTTTACACTGTTGGTGGGAGTGTAAATTAGTTCAACCATTGTGGAAGACATTGTGGTGATTTCTTAAGGAGCTAGAAATAGAAATTCCATTTGACCCAGCAATCCCATTACTGAGCATATACCTAAAGAACTATAAATCATTCTATTATAAAGACACATGTACACGTATGTTCATTGCAGCCCTGTGTACAAAAGCAAAGACCTGGAACCAACCCAAATGCCCATCAATGATAGACTAGACAAAGAAAATGTGGCACATATACACCATGGAATACTATGCAGCCATAAAAAATGATGAGTTCATGTCCTTTGTAGGGACTTGGATGAATCTGGAAACCGTCATTGTCAGCAAGCTTACACAAGAACAGAAAGCCATACACCGCATGTTCTCACTCATAGGTGGGTGTTGAACAATGAGAACACGTGGACTCAGGGAGAGGAGGATCACACATTGGGGGCAGCTGTTGGGGGGGGAGGGATAACATGGGGAGAAATGCCAGATACAGTATGCACCTGAAGTTAAATAAACAAAAAATAAAAAATAAAATAAAAAAAAACAATGGTTCTTGTTTTAAGCAACTAAGTTTGTGCTTAGTTTCTTATGCAGCAATAGATCACTGATCAACTCTCTTTAGAAGAACTATTTAGAGCAGAGATTTCCAACTCATGTTGCATTTTGGGTAACTGTACTTACGTATACTTATCAGAGGATTGGGGCCACAGCTTCTGGTTCTTAAAGGAATCGTTGTCTTCAAAAAGACTAAGAACCATTGAATTACAGACCATTAAGAGTTAAATATAGTATCAACAGATTTTAGTTTCTGTTTATACAAGTGCATGCCTATGCCATTATAAAAATACGATTACAAAATTTTATTAATTAAAAGATTGTCCCAAAGGAAAACATGTGGTTTGTATCCTTCCAGAGTATGTAAGTATGAGGGATCTATTTAAAGAAATTAAAATGGTACGTATCTATTTATATATGTGTGCCTATGTATATACTGATATAGAAATTAATGTACTTGGCCAGTAAGAAAATCAGATCTTTGGTGTTGCAAATATCATGCTGCTTTGTTTGTCTTTTGACTTTTGAGGAGAACTTACTTTTGTTTTTTGGTCAAATAGATCAGTATTTTACTTTCTGGCTCTTGCATTTCATGTCATGCCTAAAAAGGTCCTCTCTCCCTAAGTATAAAATAGACCCATATTCTTTTAGAACTTGGCAGTGTCAACTTTTTCTTCATCACAATCATTTATGCCTCTATGGCTTATCTGAGGTTTATTTTGGTGAAAGGAACAAGGTAGGAACTTGCTTTCCTCCCTCCCCCACCAACATTTATTAAACAGTATATGTTTTCATCTCTCGTTTCAATGCCCACCTTGTATACTGAATTTTCCTATGTATTTAGGACTACCTCCGGACCCAATGCTGCACTATTCATCTTGCTACTCCACTCACTCACTGTTTGGATTGCTATTGCTTATAAGCATTTTATTTTATGAAATGGTGGTCTTTCCATCTTTTTCTACAAAGTTTTTTCCTTTAACTATTATCTTTTAGTTTTTTCAAATGAACTTAAGAATCATCACACCAATTAGCATCTATCCTTCTTCTGCCTGCCTCTACAGATTCCCCAAACATCTCTCTCTCTCTCTCTCTCTCTCTCTCTCTCTCTTTAATTTTAAAGAACATCACATTGAATTCATAGCTTCTTCTGGGGAGCAGTTACAACTTCACAATACTGAGCTTTCTATCAAAGAGTCAAGACTTACAATGGCTGACAGCATAATTTGTTTTGTTTTGTTTTGTTTTGTTTTTGAGATGGAGTCTTGCTCTGTCATCCAGGCTGGAGTGCAGTGGCGCGATCTTGGCTCACTGCCACCTTTGCCTCCCGGATTCAAGTCATTCTTCTGCTGCAGCCTCCCGAGTAGCTGGGACTATAGGCACTCACCACCATGCCTGGCTTATTTTTGTAGCTTTAGTAGAATAGGGGTTTCACTGTGTTGGCTAGGCTGGTCTCGAACTCCTGACCTCAGGTGATCTGCCCACCTCAGCCTCCCAATGTGCTGGGATTACAAGCGTAAACCACTGAGCCTGGCCTGACAGCACAGTTTAAAATTTTTATTTTGATCTCTGTTAAATTTTCCTCTAGGTATTTTACTTTTCTGGTCAACAAAAAGACAGTATGTAACACCAATATTTAGTTACATCAGTTACTTCTGGCTTGGAGGAAGCAGTACCTTACCACTCCATCCAAGTAAATGATCATGGTTTTTCCCTGTATATTTCAATGTCATTTTAGTCAAGTTCCCAACTTGACTGAATGCATTACACATAACTTGTAATGGGTCATTTGTCCTGTTTAACTCAGGAATAATCATACATGACAACCCTGATGGTTTCTAAACTTATTGTGCCAAGTACTGAACGAAGTCTGCTTGTTAAACACAGATTTCCACACTGGGGTTAGACCACTTGGAAAAACAGTGCTCCCAAAAGGAAACGCAAAGTTCCTTTGAATGACTTGTAGGCTTATAATTTGAAGAAGGATATAAAGAATGAGCACATTTAAGTATCAATGGGTAGATACCTCGAAATTTCCCAGGTTCTATCCTCTGTTCTGTAAATCAAAGTATTTTGAAGGGATTAAGTGATGAACACTGAGGCTTTACCTGGGGTTTTACTATATGCTACAAGACTGAAGGAAGCAGTAGTTGATGAGTTCACTGGGAAAGAAACCAAATCACATCTCTGGTTAAAAAAAAACAACAACAAAAAAGTAAATCCCAGGTTTCACAAAAAGCTCCGTTAGCACTTTTTTGAGAGGTATGTTAACATCAATAATTTTACCTATGGAGTCACATAAATAGAAGTCCGGATTCTAAATATCGCTTTGGTGCTAGAAGTGAGATGTAGCATTTAGAAGCAATAAAATAACTATGTGACGTGAGGAACAAAGCAAAACACAAGGACATGGCAGAAGGAAAATGTTGGAAATCCTGGGTCAGGGACTGGTGAATTAGTAATGGAGTCAGAGCAGAAAGGACTCTCATTGGCCAAACTCGAGGCTGTATGTCCTGGCCCTGTAAGCTCCTTTTCTGCAGTCCAATACCATGGATCATTTACAAAGATGATCAGCCAGAGATTCAAACTGAAGCTGGTGTGAGAGCACTACTGCAGAGAAAACAGCATCTTATGTGGTGATGCTAAGGCCTTATGAACCATTTTAATTTACTATAATATTTTGAGGAAAAATAATGAAGGTACAAAGAAAAAAAGAAAATGCCCTAATATTCTTTCTGAAAAGATTCTGGCAATGTTCCAGTGGCTACATAGAATTTACTGTGGAGAGGAGTCCTAAAGATTAGGAAGTGGATGTGGGGAGACTGTAGAGGTTGGGGTGACTTTTAGGGCCAGAGGTTCCTTAGCAGATCTTGCCTTAGTCTAGATGTATCAAGAAATCCAAAAGGAAAACATCCATTAGCCAAAAAAGATGGTCCTTATCATTTCGATTTTTAGTTGACTACAGAGAAAATGTCCCCACTGTTCCAGAAACAGACTGATTCACGGCAAGTTTTGACCACCAAAATTAAGCTGTGACTTCCAGATATTGCTAGTTACTTTTTCTAATGAATAGTTCTAGACTAGATCACCTTTTCAAAAGAATAAAAAGAAGTGACCTGAGAGTACATCCTAAATCAATGTCTGTCTGTCTACAGCTCACACAGTACAGAATCCACTGTGAACATCTCTCTTTTCTGGATGGTGAAACTCCTTAACTCTACAAACACAGGATTCACTTCATCATCAGATCACTTTCGCATCAAGACCTGTGTCTTTTCAAGCAGTGTTGAACCTGCTATTGAGGAGAAAAAAAAAATCAAAACTGCCATGCATGCATGCAATCATATTGAATAGAATTCTTAGGCCTGTGAGGAAAAGACCCTCGTTCCCGGGTTTTTGTAGTACGTGACAGCTCTTTAATTTTGGTTGGTCAGATGAGATTGTCTGGGCTAAGGGATAGAGAATAGGCATAAACTAAGAATGTGTTGAAAAGGGGTTTGGGTAATGGAGTTGATGACAGTCTTACCCATAAAGCAGCCGTCAGATTCAAAACACTCAAGCTCCCTTACCCTGTCTCAGCATGGCCATTCCACAGAAGGGAAACTAGTTATCTTTCCAGGGAATGAAATGGATGCTATGAAGATACTCCCACAAGGATTTAGTTATTGTGTGGGCATTGTCTATGCCATTAAACCATATCCCAGGAGGACCCGAGGATTTGATGGCAGGATCTCAGGATCACCAGGATAGGACGGTCAGAAAACATGCATGTCACTTCCCTTATTCCTCATGTCCCCACACTTTTCGGAGGATAAAACTTCACCATTAATCGAAACACATCATTTGCCATGTAAGAATGCTCTTTCATCTCCCCAGGTCTGAGAACACAAATAAATTGGTCCAATATATTACTGAAAATCATCTTTAATATTACAGTTAATAAGAATTAATGGCTAAATTAGGTCTTCTTAAATCTAATTATTCAGTGCTCAAACATAAACATGGAGTCCCGAGGAAAGACAATGCCTGAGTTACTATCCATGCTGAGCACCACGAGAGTCAAAATAAAAGACTAGTGGACTGTCACACAGAGACAATGCAGAAAAAAATCAGAACCTTTCTGAAATTTCCTTCCATCTTACAGGTCATGAGAGTTTTTCAAGGTGATAATTTTTAAATGTGGGGCCACTTAAATTCTGCTAAACACTATTATAGTGGCTATGCAGTTGGCTGAAAATCATTCTTTCTGGAAGACCAAGGAATTCTACATTTTCTCCTCAAGATTTCCTTCTTTAATAAGGACTTGAGCAGATCCCTGTCATTGTTCTAGATAATGGATTACCTACACATACATTTCCACGTGTAATGACACTCTTGCTTATTAAAGACCTCTCAGCTGAAGGGGCAGAATATTATGAACTGGCCGAGCCATTCATTTTCTTGAATATGTTATTCAGTATTTTATGCTAAACCAGCAATACACCATCCATTTTAGTACAATGATCCTTATGTTCAATAAAATTGAAGTGTCGCATCATAAATCATTATAGTCATTTATTTTACATTAGACACATTAGCCACTATATTCCATAATCTATTACAATAAGGTGGATTTAAATGTACCCCAAGGAACTGCAATAATAACTCGAGAACCAAATATAGCAATTTATGGATAAAATATGCTTAACCTAAAACTGCACTAGCTATCGTGATGGCTGGAACTCTGAATGAAATTTAGTGCTGATGGTGACTGAACTCAGCTACACATAAAGAGGGAGGAGAGAGAAAAAGAAGTGGCAGACCTTCCTCTAATTTTCTGTTCATTAATTCAAAAGTGAACAAGATTATTACACTCTCAGTAAGACAGACACACTTTGCTAGAGGAACTCATGCTCAACTGAAACTTTTTCTAAGTAACACACTCTCAAAATCTCTAGTTAATTGTTCGATAGGATGCCTGCTGTTTCCAACATTAGCAGTGTCTGGGAAAGCTTCATCAATTTCCGACTAGTTCCACTAACTCTGCATTTATGAAAATTCAGACAGGCTGGGTGGTGTGAAGAAAAAGGTTTGCATCTGTGGTTCACAGTGTAAAATAAGTATCCTGATAACGTTTTTATACCATAGTGTAAAAGAGGTACCCCAAAAATGTTGTAAAGGTTTACACATATGGTTCGTAGTATGAAAGATAACATACTGAGATAACATCTGAGAAAGCTTCATCAATTCAGACTAATTCCACTAATTCTGCATTTGTGAAAATTCAGACAGACTGGATGGTGTAAACAAAAAGGTTTGCACATATGATTCATAGTGTAAAAGAGGTACCCCGATAATGTTTTTATACCGGAGAAGCATTTCAGAATAGCCTTAAGTTTGTAGGAGGCATTCTTCTACTAACAGTTGAGAAATTATTATCAGTTAATAAAAATTGTTTTCTCTAATGATCTCTTAGATAATGTTTTATTAGCTTACTCCCATTTCCTATATGTATCTAAAGGCAATAAAACCGTGTCCTATAATTCAGATTCTTCACTAATTTGCTATCCCTCCACTTAGGCATGGACAGCGAGGTCTTCGTAATTGTAGGTAAATGGTTATTCCCCATGCTATTGACACTTCTAGGCAGCTCGCTTGGCAATCTCAACTCTTTGAGATTTGATCATGAAATGAGACTAGCTTTATTACATTACCTGTTATGAAGTCTTTGCTGTTTAAGATTATTAAAATATGTGTCTGTTGCTGTGTTCAATCTGAGATAGCATGGCCCAGAAGTGGCATAGTGAATTCTTCCTCAGGAAATTAGGGAAGAGATTACATTTCCCATTTGAAAGTTCTCTCTCACCCATCCTGGCTTCCTTCCTCCCTCCTTCCCCTCCTCTTCAACCAACCACCTAGTCATCAGTCAATGATCCATTTAGTGATGATCCTATTTATTTAATGCCTTCTCTGTGCCAGACACAAGGTGGGCACCAAGAACACAACGAGAGAAGGCACCTAACACTTGTAATAAGATATTTTCTATGATTACATTATTCCTTTTATTGATGCAAAACTGTCATATTCTTTTACACCACTGATAATAATCAAATACTTAACTGTTAGTTCTAAGTTTTCCCTCAGTCAGCACTTAGAGAATTGTAAATTTATACATACACCAAACTCTGAGGGGACACGGAGGACCTTGTTTGACTAAATGCCCTGGGGTGAATAATTTATTCTGTCTAACCCTCACTTCTTCATTGGTACAATGAGAGGGTTAACTGGATCGTTTCTTGGAGTTCCTTCTCAAATTTTAGGACTCAAATCATTTGTTCCCTATAGTCATCGGTCCTATTTATTAAAATGTCTCCAATGCAGAAAAGGACAGAAAGGTCACAGAAGTACAAAATCTCGTCCTTGTCATATTTGTTAGTCCCTTGCAATCCAGTGTATATGGCTTGGTCTTTTCCTTTTACTGTCAATTGCTAATACCAAATGTGCTGTTCTCTCATCAGCCTGCAGTCTCATTTATGCCCATAAAATACTGTTGCCATCTGATGATGATGCTAAGACCAAATCTGTTGTCCTCCCTCTCCTGAATCCTCTTTCAGCAGCAGTAGTGTCCTGGTTTTTGTCTTCTACAGATATTTCTGAATTATAGATTATTTCCCCCAGGCGTGCTTCTCCAAATTAAATAAAATTTCATTTTCTGTTTCTTGCCTTAATCCTAGTAGATGACCTGGCTTAAAATATTTACAGACTTCACTTTGTACCATTTTTAATAATTTGGCCCTATTGCATGTATTTATTTTATCTTGCGTTTTAGAGGGTTGTAGTTTGTGCTCACCCATAATTAAGGCTTTCCTCTAACACTACATGTCACCTTTTACATGCTCTGTCAATTATGGAGAAAAATTACACTCGTTACCTCTAGATAGATGGAATAAAAAGTACATAAATATATAATAAAGATCTATAGATACAATGGACCTTATATCAACCTGTGGGCTCAACAAGGTGCCTCATGAAGAAAAGTTTTTATGGGGAGTTGGGGAGAGAGAGCATGGGGAGAAATGCCAGATATAGGTGATGGGGAGGAAGGCAGCAAATCACACTGCCATGTGTATACCTATGCAACAATCTTGCATGTTTCTTCACATGTACCCCAAAACCTAAAATGCAATAAAAAAAAAGTCTAAAAAAAGTTTATATAGACATCTATGTGTACAAAATCTTTAGGCCACATTTAGAAATATATTTCTGAGCATATTCTTTGAGCAAAAAACAAATATAAGTCAGGGTCCAGTTGGCCTAGTGGATCTTGGTGACTCATAAAATGAATTTAATGGGGCAAGTGGTTACAAATATTTTAGACAATCAGTAAACTAAACAGTATAGTGATAGAAATTAATGTAGGTAGGCACCGTGGCTTAGGCCTGTAATCCCAGCACTTTGGGAGGCTGAGGTGGGCGGAACACTTGAGGTCAGGAGTTTGAGACCGGTCTGGACAACATGGTGAAACCCTGTCTCTACCAAAAATTTAAAAATTAGCTGGGTATGATGGCACATGCCTGTAATCTCAGCTACTTGGGAGGCTGAGGCATGAGAATCACTTGAACCTGGGAAACGAAGGTTGCAGTGATTCAAGATTGTGTTACTGTACTCTGGCCTAGGTGACAGAGCAAGACTCTGTCCCCCTATGCCCCTCAAAAAAGAGATTAACAGAGGTAGGAGGCACTACACATCCTAGGTTGGAGAATGAAATGGTCTTATCCAAAAGCCAGGAGCTCTTTTATCTCTTGCCAATGCTTCCTTTTGGCCAAACCAGGCTAAAGGGATAGGTGGATTGAGAGGGAAGTTAGGGAGTCTTGAGCTTCTGGGCCACTCACTGTGCAGACCCCTTCCAAGACCTGGAGATGGGGGTGCTAGCAAAGTGTGTACATGGTCATATGTATACAAATTGAAAAGTATAGTATTTTCAATAGTTACGAGTGCGTTCTTTTTGTACTTTGATATCGCCTGCGTTATACTTCTCAGTTTAGCCCCTATCTGTGGACTGGTTAGGGGGAGCTGAGCTGGGGATTCATTTAGTTTCTGTCTAGTGGGATATGTGTATATGGTTCACAGTATTTTTTTTCTTTCTGTGTAGATTTAAATCAGTAGTTGTGGTTGACATAGAATTGAGGACTGCTAGTGCCATGTATTGCATGAAGGTTGGAGATGCTGAGAGCCTGTAGACGTAGAACTGCCCGTACTCTTAAGAATTTTTCCAAATGTAGCATAAAAGTTAAATGCACCACCAAGTAGATACAGAAAATATGGCACATACACACCATGGAATACTACACAGTCACTAAAAAGAATAAAATAGTGCCCTTTGCAGCAATGTGGATGCAACTGGAAGCCATTATTTGGTTTTCTGTTCCTGTGTTAATTTGCATAGGATAATGGCCTCCAGCTGCATCCACAGTCTCACTTTAAGTGGGAGTCGAACACTGGGTACTCATGGACATAAAGAGAGCAGGAACAGACACTGTGGACTACTAGAGAGCGGGAGGGGAGGCAGACAAGGGCTGAAAAAGTGTTGGATACTATGCTCACTACCTGGGTGATAGGATCAATTAGACCCCAAACCTCAGCATCGCACAATACACCCACATAACATACCTACAACATGCACCCACCTGAGTCTGAAATAAAAGTTGAAAACATTTAAAAAAATTTAAAAAATGGCACTTTGGGAGGCTGAGGCAGGTGGATCACGAGGTCAAGAGATCGAGACCATCCTGGTCAACATGGTGAACCCGTCTCTACTAAAAATACAAAAAATTAGCTGGGCATGGTGGCGTGTGCCTGTAATCCAAATTACTCAGGAGGCTGAGGCAGGAGAATTGCCTGAACCCAGGAGGCGGAGGTTGCGGTGAGCCGAGATCACGCCATTGCACTCCAGCCTGGGTAACAAGAGCGAAACTCCGTCTCAAATAAATAAATAAGTAAATAAAATTTAAAAAATGAAAATGAATAAAAAATACTCCACCAGACATTCAGATAGGTTAAAAAAAAAAAAAAAGGTTTTTGTTGGTGTCTTGATGTTAGAATGGACTGCAGTAATACATACACACCCAGTGTGCCATTTTTTACCTAGCATTGATCTCAGATGTCTTAATCCTAAGACAGTGAAGACAGACTCACTGGTTGCAATACAAGAAACTTAAACTATCTCAAAATCTTACAGCTCTCCCATAAAAACAACTTGATTGAGGTTTTCCCACAACTGATGATGATCCTAACAATTTATGTAACATTAATAATGTTATGAATGGAAACTTCTCTAAACTGTCAATAAAAAAGTAAATTCCAATTAGCATACTGAGGAAAGACAATTATCCTGTTTTTTCTATTGAAAATTATGAGATATATTCTCAACAGTTAACTATTAAAATATGACCTTGCTTTTTTCAAAGGTTGTAAAGCTAAAAATTCTAGGAAAAAATTATGAGACATATATCAACAGTTAACTATTAAAACATGACCTTGCTTTTTTTTTTTTTTTTTTTTTTTTTTTTT